>NC_044560.1:110791044-111105390 GCF_007565055.1 Rhinopithecus roxellana | reverse complement strand
CGCCCTGGCTTCCCCAAATGAATTGGCACAACCAACTCTTGGGCAATGGGAAGAAATGAAGAAACACTCTCACCAGCAAGCCTTGTACAGATGTCCCCCTCTGACTAGAACACCCTCCCCTTTCATCTGAAACCTTTCAGGGCTTATCCAGGAAGCCACCCCTGCTCCGGCAGACTGGATCAGGAGCCTGTCCGGGTCCCCAGGTACCCCTCTTTTCCCCATCGTGGCTGGGTCCCTGCCTCACTTGCCTCTCACTGTCTTGTTCATTCTGGGCTGACACTGGCGTGCCTCCTTCATGGACTTATGTGATCATTTTCAATAAGCTAGGTCTGGAGCTTAGAAAATTGTTGAGTTGGCCAGGTGTGGCAGCTCATGCCTGTAATCCCAGCACTTTGGGAGGCTGAGGCAGGCGGATCACTTGAGGTCAGGAGTTCAAGACCAGCCTGGCCAACATGGTGAAACTCTGTCGCTACCAAATATACAAAAATTAGTCGGGCATGGTGGTGCATGCCTGTAGTCCCAGTTACTTGGAAGGCTGAGGCAGGAGAATCGTTTGAACCCGGGAGGTGGAGGTTCCAGTGAGCCAAGATGGTGCCACACTACACTCCAGCCTGGGTGACAAGAGTGAAACTCCATCTCAAAAAAAAAAAAAAAAAAGAGAGAGACCCCCTTTTACTTTCCAGACTGTGGGAGAGAGGGAGAGTGTTGTCCCAGGCAGTCACTAGGGGCTAGATTATTAACAAATTAGTATTTTAGTGCCTGCTACACCTGAACAGTGCTTCTGGCTGAATGTTAGCCCTGGGAATCTGAAGATCAGAGAGGTGGGGCGTCCTGCCTGAGGATGCACAGCCTGGACCCTCATTTTGCCCTGACTTATCCAGATCTGCTGTCCTCCCTGCACCCTACAGAGCAGGGCAATCACAGCAGGGGGGCCCTTCAGTGTCCTCAGACAGCTGCTGTGATTTGAATAACCAGGCAGGCTGCTGGACGTCCCCTGGTGACTGATTTGCCTGGCAAACAGACCCTCAACCCCTGGGAGACAGCCCCCCTGGAGCCTTGTTCCCTCTTCCTATGCCCAAAAGCTCCCCAGGCCCATCTCCCCTTGCCTGGCCCTGCTTGGTGGTCCTAGTGCTTGTCCACCCCTGGAAGCTGGACGGTTACCTCCAAAACCTGGGAGAAGATGAGCAGGTCCCTGGGCAGTGGTAACCCGAGCCAGCTTAGTCCACTCCCAGGGACAGTCAGGAAATTTGCATGAAGAGAATGAGGTTCCTCAGAGGCTTCCCCTCCTTTCCCACCAGGGATAGTCATCCTGGGGCTGAGGTCTGACAGCAGGTGGAGGCAGCCCCTGTGTGTGGAGAGCCTTCTGGAGGGCATGCCCCGCGCCTTCCTGGTCAGGAGTCGTCGTCCACAGCCTCCCAACTGGAGCCACCTGCCTGACCAGCTCCGGGGAGATGCCTATATCCCAGGTGGGCCCCTCACCATGCCTGGAGGTAAGGGGCAGGAGAGACGCAAAGCGTCACCATCTGGCTTCTCTCCTCAGACTGCAGCAGCCTGGGGAGGCCACCGGCACAACAGTCGTCCAGTGTCAGGGATCCATGGACAGCGGTGAGTGTGTAGCTGGCCAGCAAAATCAGCTGTTTCGCTCCTGCCTGCTCTCAGACTTAATGAAGCTGACAGTCCCTTGCTCCCCAGGCCCATCTGCACACGCCCTCCAGCCTCCAGACCTGTCTGCCCCTACTTCTCTCTGTTGGGAATGCCTCTCCTTTCCTAGTAGTGAGCTCTCTACCATTAGGTCCCACCCCAGGCACCAGGGCCGGCAGCCACAGGGATCTCTCTGTCCTGCGGGGCAGAACAAGATTCAACCCCACATGTGGATGATCCGCTTTATGTCAGAACATGGGACAACAGGAGTGTGATGGGAGATAAGGACTATTTCAGCTGTGCATGCATTGGAGGAAGGAAAGCGCCAGCTGGAATGTAATATGTTCATGAAAGCCAGGCACTGTTTTAGGGATGGGCCGTTATATTCAGCGGGAATAAGACAAAAATCCACAATTTTAAGAAGCTTATATTCTGGTCAGGGCTGCAGGTATAGACAATAAAATTAGCCAGCCTGTAATTCCAGCACTTTGGGAGACCGAAGCGGGTGGATCACTTGAGATCATGAGTTCGAGACCAGCCTGGCCAACAGGTTGAAACCTCATCTCTACTTAAATTACAAAAATTAGCCAGACATGGTGGCATGTCCCTGTAATCCCAGCTACTTGGGAGGCTGAGGCAGGAGAATCGCTTGAACCTGGGAGGCAGCGGTTGCAGTGAACTGAGATTACGCCACTGCACTCCAGCCTGGGTGACAGAGTGAGATTCTGTCTAAAGAAAAAAAAGGCCGGGCGCGGTGGCTCAAGCCTGTAATCCCAGCACTTTGGGAGGCCGAGATGGGCGGATCACGAGGTCAGGAGATCGAGACCATCCTGGCTAACACGGTGAAACCCCGTCTCTACTAAAAACTACAAAAAACTAGCCAGGCGAGGTGGCAGGCGCCTGTAGTCCCAGCTACTCAGGAGGCTGAGGCAGGAGAATGGCGTAAACCCGGAGGCGGAGCTTGCAGTGAGCTGAGATCCAGCCACGGCACTCCAGCCTGGGCGACAGAGCAAGACTCTGTCTCAAAAAAAAAAAAAGAAAAGAAAAAAAAGCCAGGCATGGTGGCACGTGCCTGTAATCCCAGCTTCTCAGAAGGCTGAGGCAGGAGAATCAATTGAACCTAGGAAGCAGAGGTTGCAGTGAACCAAGATTACACCACTGCACTCCAGCCTGGGAAACAGACCGAGACTCCATCTCAAAAACAAACAAACGACCGGGCGCGGTGGCTCAAGCCTGTAATCCCAGCACTTTGGGAGGCCGAGATGGGCGGATCACGAGGTCGGGAGATCGAGACCATCCTGGCTAACAAGGTGAAACCCCGTCTCTACTAAAAATACAAAAAACTAGCCGGGCGAGGTGGCGGCGCCTGTAGTCCCAGCTACTTGGGAGGCTGAGGCAGGAGAATGGCGTGAACCCGGGAGGCGGAGCTTGCAGTGAGCTGAGATCTGGCCACTGCACTCCAGCCTGGGTGACAGAGCGAGACTCCGTCTCAAAAACAAAAAAACAAAAAAACAAAAAAAAACAGTAAAATCAGAAAAGTAGATCAGGCCTAGTGGCTCATGCCTATAATCCCAGCACTTTGCGAGGCCAAGGCAGGTGGATTCCTTGAGGTCAGGAATTCGAGACCAGCCTGGTCAATATGGTGAAACCCCAACTCCACAAAAGATACAAAAATTAACTGGGCATGGTGGTGCATGCCTATAATCGTGTAATCATGGGGAGGCTGAGGCACCAGAATCGCTTGAACCCGGGAGGCAGAGGTTGCAGTGAGCTGAGATCGTACCACTGCACTCCAGCCTGGGAGACACAGCAAGACTGTCTTTAAAAAAAAAAAAAAAAAAGTGTATGTCACATCAGAAGATGGGATTGGCATAGAGAAAGTAAGGGCCATAGGATAGTGAGGGAAGGCCCTGGAGAGTGACAGGTACACACACTAATCACTGTGTCCCACCTGCCTTCCTAATCCTCCGTGGTGGCTCTGGGCACTCTGTAAATACTCATTTGCAGAGTAACAAAGGGTGGGTGGGGTCCAGCCAGAGGGGCTAGTAACTCTTGCATCTCTCCAGCAGCCCACACAGGACAACCTGACCTCTGCTCCCAGGGGCCCAGGGACGCTGGGCTGCCCGCTCTGCCCTAAGGCCTTCCCTCTGCAGCGCATGCTGACAAGGCACCTCAAGTGCCACAGCCCCGTGCGCCGCCACCTGTGCCGCTGTTGTGGCAAGGGCTTTCATGACGCCTTCGATCTCAAGCGCCACATGAGGACTCACACTGGTGAGCAGTGGCAGGGACAGGGAAAAGTTGCTGCGCCCCTGGTAGGGATGGAAGGAAATGGAGAGAGGAGCTGGGCTGTGGAGAGTCCGGGGTTTGTGTATGTGGGGTATGGGGAATCGAGACATGATGTCTCTCGGACCTCAGTGGGTGGGCGTAAGGTGGCACGAAAATAGGGGCCTGTCAAGGGATGCAGAGTGCAGACGGATGCCAGTTATATGATTCAGGCTCCAGAATGAAGGACAAGGGAAGGCCTCCCTCTCCATCCCCCAGGGGACAGAGATTCCTGGTGAGGGAGGGTGGGGACGAAGGTGTCTGGCCCACGTCTGCACGGGGTGAGGGTAGCAGATGGTGCGTCATGGGTGGAAGAGTCTGAAGAGCTTGGAATAGGGACCGCAAATGCTCAAGGCTGGAAAGCAGGGTAGGGGCGCTTTAGTCCAGAGCCCATTGCCCTCTCTGTCCAGCCCTCCCCTCTGCGCCCATCTGTGCAGGGATCCGGCCCTTCCGCTGTAGTGCTTGCGGGAAAGCGTTTACGCAGCGCTGCTCCCTGGAAGCTCACCTTGCTAAGGTGCACGGGCAGCCGGCCAGCTACGCTTACCGCGAGCGTCGCGAGAAGCTGCATGTGTGCGAGGACTGCGGCTTTACCAGCTCCCGGCCCGACACCTACGCACAGCACCGCGCCCTGCACCGCGCAGCCTGATACGGTGTGCCAGCGTCCTCCCCAGGAGGCAAATAAACACAGGAAACTCACGCATGGAATCTGGTGTTTATTACACTCGGGGGAGAGGGGAGGTCACTCGGTCCAGCGGTGGCCACAGTGTGGGGCTGTGCACACGTAGTACAGGCGCATGGCGTCCTGGCAGAAATGATGCATGGTTAGGAAGGGTTTGGACCCAGCAGCGCCTCACCCCAAAAGAACAGGCAAGAGAACTTCACCAATACGTAAGGGTCCGGCCTAGAGTAGAGTTCCAAGAAGCGCTGGGTCACCCATATTGATATCCCCGCCCCCGGGAAGGACCAAACAAGCCCCAGATACTTAAGAAGCCCTCCTGCCACTTACCTCGGCCCGGGCACTGTGTGACTGGAAGAACACAGCCTCCTTGTGGCCGCACCTGAGGGGGTGGGGGCTCGGTCACTGGAAGCTTGACACCCTTCCCTCCTCCCTTCGCCCAGTGAGGACGAGCCTCACTTTACCTCCCCAGTACCAGCTGAGCGCTCACTTTTGGCACGGGTGGTCCTCGGTCCGCGGCAACGTGGGGTCCTGGGACACGTCGGCGATAATCTGGGTCAGTTCGCTGCAGGCACGCGGGGGTGCAAAATTACTCTTCGACCCAGCCTCCAGAGCCAACACCCCCGCCCCCAGCTCAGGGCCCGCCACTCACTCCACTTCGTGCGTGATCTTGTTGACATAGATGCAGCTGTTGTCGGCCTCCTGCTGGTAATCACAGTTCCGGCACTGCCAGAGGGCGAGTGGGGGGGGTAAGGGGATCATGGCGGGATTCCAGATAAGACTGGGAGGAGAGGGCAGGGTGATCCCAGAGGGTATGACGACAGGACTGTCTTTGGGGATGGGCAGGAGAGTCAGGATCACTTGGGGTGCAGCGGGGGACGAACAGGGAGTCCGGTCACAGAGGCAGGGGGCAGGGCGGGGCCACGCTGGGAACAAGTGGACCGGACGGGGAAGACCCGAGCGCTCACCGCGTAGAGCAGAATGCGGTTCTCCTTGTCTTCCTTGGGGTACAGCATGTTGTTACTGTGGGGAGGGGGAGGTGCCAGGGGTTAGTCCTGGAGCCATTCCTCGCCCACTTTCTAACATCACCCGCTCCCTCCGCCTCACCATTCCTGGCAGAAGCGAATACCCACGAAGCCCGGCTCGTAGGTCCCGTCGGGCTCCATGGCGACGCGCAGCCCGCCCAGCCTTCTGCGCTTGCTCCGTCGCGCTACAGGTCGCGGGAGAGGCCAGGCCTAGGTGCTTCGCCAAAAAAGGGCGGAGCTGCGCACACGTGCTGGCTCCCCGCGGCGTTGGGCGCGGCTCTCTCCGCGCAGAGGTTTCATGGCTTGCGTCAATCTTTTGATATCCTAGAGTAATTGCTTCCAATTTTTGGGCATAGCCGCCTTAGTTTACAGAATAGTATGGATCTGGGTGCCAGAGCCGGGAAAACGATGCGCACTGTAAGCCGCAAAACGCTGAGCACCCAGGAAAAAACCCATGGCGCTTGACTTGGTTGAAGGCCAGCGCGCATGCGCGAGTTGCCCTTCGCGCACTGAGCGAGCTCTTGCCAGTCCTACCTCCCGGCTTCAGTCTTCGCCGCTTGCTCTGGTCCTTTCCCGGTCGCTATTGGAAGAACCGTGAACTATGGAAGGCCTCTCTGGATTGGCTGGGCTAGCCCAGGAATAAGGAGAGCCCTCTTTCTGGCGGTGGGGAAGGGACGGCGGCGATTGGCGGACGCTCCTGGTAGAAGAGCGCGGATTGGTCAGGCCCGGAGCAGGAGGCGGGGCTGAGAGCCCAGCAGTGGTGGCGGTGGCGGCTGCGGAGCGACCGCGCTGCAGGTCCCGGCAGGGCGAGGCAAGATGGAGGTGACAGGGGTGTCGGCACCCACAGTGACCGTTTTCATCAGCAGCTCCCTCAACACCTTCCGCTCAGAGAAGCGGTACAGCCGCAGCCTCACCATCGCTGAGTTCAAGGTGTGGCCATAGGGGCGGGGTCCGGAGGGGCGGGGCGAAGAAGAAATGGGGGGATTCCCCGAATGGGGAGGCGGGGAGGGACCGGGGAGCGACTGGGCGGCCCTGGAGGTGATCCCAGGCTGCGGAGTCTGGGAACTTGGTCGCGGCGAGGTCCGGAGAGAACCCGAGAGTGAAGAGACGAGGGGCGGGTCCAGCGAAAAATCCGACGGTCCAGAGGGCAGGGGCAAGAGCCGAGGGGCCGGAGTGCGGCCCCGTGCGTCCTGACTTGGGGGGTCTTTTGGAGGAACAGGGACGTGGCGATGGTCATTGATGCAAGGGGCGGGGCCCCTGGCCTCCTTCTCACCCTGCCTCCTCCTCGCAGTGTAAACTGGAGTTGCTGGTGGGCAGCCCTGCTTCCTGCATGGAACTGGAGCTGTATGGTGTTGATGACAAGTTCTACAGCAAGCTGGATCAAGAGGATGCGCTGCTGGGCTCCTACCCTGTAGATGACGGCTGCCGCATCCACGTGAGGACTCTACCTGGGACACTTCCCCGCCCCACCATTCATTTGGCTATTCAACAGGCACTTGCTGGACTTTGCCCTCAATCATACCCAAGATAGGTCCTGCCCCCGTGGAGCCTCCAGTGCAGCTTGAGGAGAGACAGACCCATCATTAGACAGGGACAGCCTAGAGTGGTTTGGGCTGGGATCAGGAAATCTCAGGGGGCTGGGGCCACCCAGGAGAGGTGCCTGACCACCTGGGACAATCAGAGAGGGCTTCCTGGAGGAAGGGATGTCTGAGCTGAGGGATGAGGAAAGGGTGACTTAAGAGAAAGAGGTGGAAAGGAGGGAGCAGGGGATACAGAGGCCTAGAATGTCAGGTAGGTCACAGTGAGCGGCCAGGCTGGACGGCCTGGGAGAAGCCAGAACACAGAGGACTTCTTTGTGCATCTGCTCACCACGTCCTTTCTGTCCTTTTTTTTTGAGACAGTGTCTCACTCTGTCGCCGTCTGGAGTGGAGTGCAGTGGCACGATCTGGGCTCACTGCAACCTTCACCTTCTGGGTTCAAGCGATCCTCCTGCCCCAGCCTCCTGAGTAGCTGGGATTACAGGCGCCCACCCAGCTAATTTTTGTATTTTTAGTAGAGACGAGTTTTCGCCATGTTGGCCAAGCTGGTCTGGAACTCCTGACCTCGAGTGATCAGCTCACCTTGGCCTACCAAAGTGCTGGGATTACAGGCGTGAGCCACCAAGCCCGGCACCTTTCTGTCCTTATTCCCTCCCCACCTCACTCAGTCTGTAGCAGCCACATTGCTCTGTGCACATCCCAGGTGAGCCTGCCTCTGGATCCTCGACTTGAATGGTTCTTTTGTCATATGCCTGCGTGCCTCACCCTTCCTTCCTGTCTTAAAGTGTCACCATTCTAGCGAAGCCTTCACTAGCCTCAGTGTTAATGTTCACCTCATTCTTTTCCCCTTCTTTGCTTTATTTTAGATTTTTGTGTTTACCAATGATTCTCCTCTGACACACTTTGGATTTCTGTCATCTGGTTTATTTACTCTCTGCCTCCCTGGATTCGATTGCCCTGAGGGCGGAAATTTTGATCACTGTAATTCACTGCTGTGTCCCCAGTACTTGGAACAGTGCCTGGGACAGGGAGGATAGTCCGTGAATCGTTTTTTGTTTTGTTTTGCTTGAGACAGAGTTTCCGGCCCTTGTTCCCCAGGCTGGAATCCAGTGGTGCGATCTCAGCTCACTGCAACCTCTGCCTCCTGGGTTCAAGCTATTCTCCTGCCTCAGCCTCCCTGGTAGCTGGGATTATCGGCGTGCACCACCACACCTGGCTAATTTTGTAATTTTGTATTTTAAGTAGAGACGGGGTTTTACCATATTGGCCAGGCTGGTCTTGAACTCCGGACCTCAAGTTATCCGCCCACCTTGGCCTCACAAAGTGCTGGGATTACAGGCGTGAGCCACCTCGCCCAGCCCTGTGAATCATTGTTGAATGATGAGCTGAATCCATAAAGTAAGACCGCAAGGATAATGTAATTATCCCCATTTTGCAGAAGAGAAAACTTAACTTCAGGATAGAATTTATTTATTTCTTTTTGAGACGGAGTCTTGCTTTGTCTCCCAGGCTAGAGTGCAGCGGTGTGATCTCGGCTCACTGCAACCGCCGCCTCCCCGGTTCAAGCGATTCTCCTGCCTCAGCCTCCTGAGTAGCTGGGATTACAGGTGCCCACCACTACGACCGGCTAATCTTTGTATTTTTATTAGAGATGGTGTTTCACTGTGTTAGGCTGGTCTTGAACTCCTGACTTCAGGTGATCCACCTGCATCGGCCTCCCGAAATGCTGGGATTACAGGCGTGAGCCACTGCGTCTCTTTAGTAGAGAGGGTTGAAGGGGTGGCCTGCCCCTCCACACCTGTGGGCATTTCTCATTAGGTGGAAGGAGAGACTTGAGAAAAGAAATGAGACACAGAGACAAAGTATAGAGAAAGAAAAAGTGGGCCCAGGGGACCGGCGCTCAGCATACAGAGGACCCACGCCAGCACTGGTCTCTGAGTTCCCTCAGTATTTATTGATCATTATCTTTACCATCTTAGAAAAGGGAAGTGGCAGGATAATAGGATCATCGTAGGGAGAAGGTCCGCAGTAAGACATGAATAAAGATCTCTGTGACATAAGTTTAAGGAAAAGTGCTGTGCCTTGATATGCATATGCAAATATCTCCATAAACCTTTTTAGTGCATAAAGAGCAGCATTGCCGCTAGCACGCCCCACCTTCAGCCCTAAGGTGGTTTTCTCCTTTCTCAGTAAATAGAACATACAATTGGGTTTTACACCGATATGTTCCATTGCCCAGGGACAGGTAGGAGACAGATGCTTTTCTCTTTTTTTTTTTTTTTTTTTTTTTTTGAGACGGAGTCTCGCTCTGTCGCCCAGGCTGGAGTGCAGTGGCCGGATCTCAGCTCACTGCAAGCTCCGCCTCCCGGGTCCACACCATTCTCCTGCCTCAGCCTCCTGAGTAGCTGGGACTACAGGCGCCCTCCATCTCGCCTGGCTAATTTTTTGTATTTTTTAAGTGGAGACGGGGTTTCACTGTGTTAGCCAGGATGGTCTTGACCTCCTGACCTTGTGATCCGCCCGCCTTGGCCTCCCAAAGTGCTGGGATTACAGGCTTGAGCCACCGTGCCCGGCCAGATGCTTTTCTCTATCTCAACTGCCAAGAGGCCTTCTTTCCTCTTGTACTAGTCCTCCTCAGCACAGACCCTTCACAGGTGTCGGGCTGGGGGACGATCAGGTCTTTCCCTTCCCACGAGGCCATATTTCAGACTATCACATGGGGAGAAACCTTAGACAATACCTAGCTTTCCTAGGCAGAGGTCCCTGCGACCTTCCGCAGTGTATGTGTCCCTGGGTACTTGAGATTAAGAGAATGATGATGACTTTTAACCAGCAAGCTGCCTTCAGGCACTTGTTTATAAAAGCACACCTTGCACAGCCCAAAATCCGTTAAACCTTGAGTCACCACAGCACATGTCTCTTGGAAGGACAGGGTTGGGGGTAGGGTCACAGATTAACAGCATCTCAAATACAGAACAAAATGGAGTCTCTTATATCTACTTCTTTCTATACAGACACAGTAACAGTCTGATCGCTCTTTCTTTTCCCTACAGAGGGTGAAACCCCATCTCTACTAAAAATACAAAAATTAGCTGGGCGTGGTGGCAGATGCCTGTAATCCTAGCTACTCAGGAGGCTGAGGCAGGAGGATCACTTGAACCCAGGAGATGGAAGTTGCAGTGAGCCGAGATCACGCCACTGCACTCCAGTTTGGATGATAGAGCGAGATCTATCTTAAAAAAAAAAAAAAAAAAAATTAACTGAAGATGGGGAAGGGGTGCCTTAGGAATGGGGCACAGCAAACACTCCAAGGTGGGAGGGAGCATGGTGGGGATTAAGACAGGCCACTTCTGTGGCCAAATAGCGTGGAAGCTGGGGAGGACCCTGATGTGGCTTAGGTGCCCCTCTGGCTGTGTGTGGGGAACAGATGGTGGAGGACAGGAAGAGTAGGGAGACCAGGAGGGGGCTGCTGTGAGAGTCCAGATGAGGGGGCGAGGCCTGGAGCTGTGGGTCAGGCCTCTGCTGGGTGCACAGGACTCAGCCTTTGGACCACCCTGGGCAGCTGAAGCTGAGGGGTGCGGGTGTTCATAGGCATCTCATAGACAGTGGTTTCTTTGAGCAGGTTTCATACCAGGTGGTTCAGGTACACACAGACCTCCCAGGCCACTCAAGGAAGGTGTTCCAGAGGCGGAGCGACCGGGGAATTTTTATGTTTTCTAAAATTCTTTTTCTCTTTATAAATATCACCCATATTCATTGTTTAAAAATAACAGAACTTCAAATTTGTGAAAATTCTCAACATAGCAGAAATTCTCAGTGATGGCTTGATCTGGAAATAAAGCCCGTTCCTATTTTGCCATGTTAGCCCACTGGCTTAGGCCAAATGCCTCAGGGTGTTCCTTGGGCCCGCTCTCTCCCTCACCCCCACATCCATTCTCTCATCAAATCCTGTCGGTTCCATCTACAAAAACTTCCCTGACCCTGGTCCAGCCTCCATCCTTCCCCCAACCTCGCTATCCTGGCAACTTCTTCCCTGGCCTCCCTGCTTCCCATCTCAGCCAGAGGGAGCCTGGGACCACCTGAGTCAGGCCAGGGCCCTCTTAGCTCAGAGCCGTGCCCTGGCGGCAGCTCGCTCCAGATAAAAACCAAAGTCTAGGCCAGGTCGGTGACTCATGCCTGTAATCCCCCCCAGCACATTGGGAAGCAGAGGCGGGAAGATCACTTGAGGTCAGGAGTTTAAGACCAGCCTGGCCAACATGGCAAAACCTTGTCTCTACTTAAAAATACAAAAATTAGCCAGGCGTGGTGGTGCATGCCTGTAATCCCAGCTGCCCGGGAGGCTGAGGCAGGAGAATCACTTGAACTTAGGGGGAGGCAGAGGTTGCAGTGAGCTGAGATCACACCACCACACTCCAACCTGGGCGACAGAGCAACACTCCGTCAAAAAAACAAAACAGAGACTCTGTCAAAACAAAACAAAACAAAACAAAACCCAAAGTCTACAGCAGTCCCTTGTGTCTTCCACTCTCCCTCTGGCTTGCTCCACCTCACCCACGCCACCCACTCCAGAGCATGAAGGACATTTCTACCTGTGGCCGTCTGCACCTGCCATTCTTGCTCATCCTTCCGGCCTTGGCTCAAACATCCCCTCTTTTGGGAAGCCTGCTCTCCCATGCTCCTTAAGCCTCTTCTCTGTTGTATTTTTCTCCATAGCCATCCTCCGGTGTTTCATTGGTACCTGTTCCTTTGTGGTTGGCCTTCTTGCTGCACAATGAGCACAGCCTGAGGGCAGAGTGTGTCTGTGTTTGCACTGAGTCCCCAGCATGAGGCCCAGCTGTGCCCCTGGGAGCTCAGAACCCAATGAGTCAATGAATACTAGGGGCAGAACAGGAAGAGATGCTCTGGGGCCTGTGGTTGGGGCCAGCATAGGAGAGTCCCAGAGGCCCAGCAGGAGATGCGCCATGCACAGGGCTGTGGGCAAGGCCTGAGCTCTGCTGGTTGGACTCCATGAATTTGGGGCCCTTGGTGATGTTGATGCCAGCAAGTGGGGGACTTCTGGGTACAGAGGCAGTCTCCAGGAGCTTGGATGGGGGTGAGGAAGGGGAGGCGGCCAGTGTACCTAGCTACTTCTCCCTTCCGCTGGGCTCAGGAGAGGAGATAAGGCCGCCATACAGGTGAGGAAGGGAGATGCGTTTTTCCCAGATGGGAGACACTGAAGTCCCTGCACCCAGCACCCAGGCTTCCCTGGCCAGACCCTGATCCCCACGGAGCCCTTCCTCTCACACAGGTCATTGACCACAGCGGTGCCCGCCTTGGTGAGTATGAGGACGTGTCTCGGGTGGAGAAGTACACGATCTCACAAGAAGCCTACGACCAGAGGCAAGGTACGGGCAGGTGGGCGCCTAGGGGTGCGTGGGGGCCAGAGGGAGTATGTGCAGGCGTGGGGGCGGGCAGGGTAGACAGGGCCACTGCAGGGAGGCCAGTGGTGTGGGCAGTGAGGATCGAGAGCTTGGGAGGATATAGGGGTGAGGCTGGGAGTGGGGACAGGCGGGGGTCTGGGGTGGGAATGGGAGCCGGGAGGTGTCGGGTGGGTGTTAGAGGTGGTGGGGGGAGGGCTGGGAAAGTGGAGGGAGTTGAGGGGTAGGTGTAGGGGCTAGGTGTTGGGGGCAGCAGTCAGGGTCAGATGGGGGCATGGAGAGGTCGGATGGGGTGTGGAGGGCAGCACAGGTGGAATGTGAGTGGCCAGGGTGGCAGTGAGTGAGGGCACCTGGGACGGATCAGAGTGTGGGGGAGACGGAGCCTCAGAGCCGGAGGAAGGCGGATGATGAAGGCAGATGTGTGCCGAAGGGGTGAGAGACCATGGGTCCTGTGGTGAGGGATGCAGGCGGAACCCCTTCCGTTTCTGATTGTGGCGAGGCCCTAGGAGTCCTGGGAGAGGCTAAGGCTGTGGTGAGAGACCTGGGGCTTGGGTGAAAGCCCTTTGTCACCTGGAAGAGAGAGCTCCTCCATGAACATGGGCCCTTCGTGGGTGGAGCGCCATCTTGTTAGGCCCGGCCGACACCCTAACGGACTCCAGCCCCCTCCGCCCACAGACACGGTCCGCTCCTTCCTGAAGCGCAGCAAGCTCGGCCGCTACAACGAGGAGGAGCGGGCTCAGCAGGAGGCCGAGGCCGCCCAGCGCCTCGCCGAGGAGAAGGCCCAGGCCAGCTCCATCCCCGTGGGCAGCCGCTGTGAGGTGCGGGCGGCGGGGCACTCCCCCCGTCGGGGCACCGTCATGTATGTAGGTGCGTGGCCCGCGGGCCCCGGGGTCCCGGGCTCCAAGGCAACGAGGAGACGTTGTGCACACAGTGGAGCCTCGGAGACCTCACGCTCTGCCTTGGGGCGCGGGGTGCGGGAGGTTCGAAATGATCTCAGTCCCTGGAGGTGGGGGAACCATCGGCCGACACTGACCGCCCAGTTTGTGGAGGGAAGTGGGAGGCACAGGCGGAGTGATCTGTCCAGCGAGGGAGGCAGCAGAGGCCAGAGCCACGCAGACTGTGCGCTTGGAAGCGTGGAGCACAGTGCCAGTCGCAGTGGGGCACAGTGCCAGTCGCAGTGGGGCACAGTGCCAGTCGCAGTGGGGAAACGGGCGGCGTGACCAGGGCAGGAGTGAGGGGAACTAACACAGGGGGCTGTGTGAGCCCAGAGGAAGCACCTGGGAGCATCTGAAGGAAAGGGGGCAGCAGCCAGGTGAAAAGGAAGGAAGAGTTCCTACCAGAAGGAGTAGCCGGTGCAGGTGAGCAGAGCGCAGGAGGTTCACCCAGGGAAGGGGAGCGGGAGGAGAGGGGAGAAGTGAAGTCAGGGGCATGGGCAGGGTGGTGTCACAGTGGAGAGCAATGTGGATTTTTTAAAAAAGAACATGCCAGCCATGATGGCTCACGCCTGTAATCTCAGCACTTTGGGAGAACAAGGTGGGAGGCTTGCTTGAGCCCAGGAGTTGGAGGTTACAGTGAGCTATGATTGTGTCATTGCACCCCAGCCTGGGCAGCAGAGAAAGACCTAGTCTCAAAACAAAGGCTGGGTGCAGTGGCTCACACCTGTAATTCCAGCACTTTGGGAGGCTGAGACAGGAGAATCACTTGAACCCAGGAATTTAAGACCAGCCTAGGCAACATAATGAGACCCTGTCTCTACCAAAAAAAAAAAAATCCCGCAAAACTTTAGTCAGGTGTGGTGGTGAGCACTGTAGGTACCCCAGCTACTTGGGAGGCTGAGGTGGGAGGATGGCTTGAGCCCGGGAGGTGAGGCTGCAGTGAGCAATGATTGCACCACTGCACTGACACCTGGGTGACAAAGCGAGACCCTGTCTCAAAAAAAAAGATTCAGGGGTACAAGTGGTGGTGTTACATGGGTGTGTTGCCTGCTAGTGGGTGGGGACTGGGCTTCCAGCGTACCCATGACCCAAATTGTGAACATTGTACCCAATAGGTAATTTTTCAGCGCTCACCACCCTCCCACTTCTGGCATCCCCACTGTCTGTTATTTCCGTCTTTATGCCTGTGTGCACCCATCCCCCAGTCATCTGCAGCCACTAATTTACGTTCTGTCTCTAATTTGCCGATTCCGGATGTTTCATAGGAATAGGATCGTGCAATCTGTGACTGACTGCTTTCACTGAGCAGAATGCTTTCAGGTTTCATCCATGGCATGTCTGTGTCAGTGCCACACTGTTACCAAATAGTCCTGCATTGAATGCATAGACCACATTTTATCCAGTCACCAGTTAGTGGACGTTAGGGTCATTTCCAGTTTTTGGCTATTATGAATAATGCTGCTATGAACCTTCTTCTTTTTTTTTTTTTTTTTCTAATTTGAGACAGGATGTGGCTGTTGCCCAGGCTGGAATGCAGTGGCGCGATCTTGGCCACTTCAGCCTTAACCTCTTGGGCTCAAGCCATCCTCCCACCTCAGCCTCCTGAGTAGCTGGGACTACAGGCATTCATCACCACCCCCGGCTAAAGGTTTGCAGTTTTTTTTGTAGAGATGGGATTTCGCTCTGTGGCCCAGGCTGGTCTCAAACTCCTCCTGCTCAAGTGATCATCCTGCCTTAGCCTCCCAAAGTGCTGGGATTACAGGAGTGAGCCACCATGCTCGGCCTGAACATTCTTGTATAAATTTCTGTGTGGCCGGACGCGGTGGCTCATGCCTGTAATCCCAGCACTTTGGAAGGTCAAGGTTGGCAGATCACCTGAGGTCAGGAGTTTGAGACTAGCCTGGCCAACATGGTGAAACCCCATCTCTATTAAAAATACAAAAATTAACTGGGCATGGTGGCACGTGCCTGTGATCCCAGCTACTCGGAAGGCTGAGGCAGGAGAATCTCTTGAGCCCGGGAGGTGGAGGTTGCAGTGAGCCAAGATCACGCCACTCCACTCCAGCCTGGGTGACCATGCGAGACTCCATCTCAAAAAAAGTAAATAAATTTTTTTGTGTGGACATTTGTTTTAATTTATCTGTGCCTAGGAATGGAATCCCTGGGCCACATGGTAACTCTGTGCTTGACTTTTTGAGGACCTGCCACACTGCTTTCCACAGCCACTGCAGCATTTTTCATTCCCACCAGCAGCGCACAAGAGTCCCATCTTGTCCTCATCCTCACCAGCACTTTGGTCTGTCTTTTGCTTATAGTCATCCACTGGGTGTGAAGGGGAACATCATTATGGTTTTGATTTGCACTTTTTTGGGGGCTAATGATGTTGAGCATCTTTTCATGGCCATTTGTGTATCTTCTTTGGAGAAATGTCTATTCAGATCCTTTGCCTTTTGTTTCTTGTTTTTTGACACAGAGTCCCATTCCGTCACGCAGGCTGGAGTTCAGTGGTGCTCTCAGCTCACTGCAACCTCTGCCTCCTGGGTTCAAGCAATTTTCATGCCTCAGCCTCCCGAGTAGCTGGGATTACAGGCGAGCGCCACCACACCTGGCCAATTTCTGTATTTTTAGTAGAGACAGGGTTTTGCCATGTTGGCCAGACTGGTCTCAAACTCTTGGCCTCAAGTGATCCACCTGAGGCTCGTGGATCTCCTAAAGGGCTAGGATTACAAACATGAGCCACCGCGCCCAGCAGTGTGTCAGGGTTTTTTTTTTTTTTCTTTTGAGATGTAGTCTCGCTTTGTGCCCAGGCTGGAGTGCAGTGGTGTGATCTCAGCTCGTTGCAACCTCTGCTTCCCGGGTTCAAACGGTTTTCCTGCCTCAGCTTCCCAAGCAGCTGGGACTACAGGCACCTGCCACCACACCCGGCTAATTTTTTGTATTTTTTAGTAGAGATGGGGTTTCACCGTGTTAGCCAGGATGGTCTCGATCTCCTGACCTCGTGATCCACCCTCGGCCTTCTAAAGTGCTGGGATTACAGGCGTGAGCCACCGTGCCCGGCCAGTATGTTATCTTTTGAGAAATGTGCGTTCATATCCTTTGGCCATGATCATGGCTCACTGCTGCCTCAACTTCGTGTTGCCCACTTTTTAATGGGATTTTTTTTTTTGCAGGATGGGTGTTGAGTTCTTTGAGTTCCTTGTATATTCCTCTGCTTGCTTTTTCATTGGGATGCTGTCTTTTGTCACTGAGTATTGTGTATTAGTTTGCTAACAAAGTACCACTCGCAGGCCGGGCGCGGTGGCTCAAGCCTGTAATCCCAGCACTTTGGGAGGCCGAGACGGGCGGATCACGAGGTCAGGAGATCGAGACCATCCTGGCTAATACGGCGAAACCCCGTCTCTACTAAAAAAATACAAAAAACTAGCCGGGCGAGGTGGCGGGCGCCTGTAGTCCCAGCTACTCCGGAGGCTGAGGCGGGAGAATGGCGGGAACCCGGGAGGCGGAGCTTGCAGTGAGCTGAGATCCGGCCACTGCACTCCAGCCCGGGCGACAGAGCGAGACTCCGTCTCAAAAAAAAAAAAAAACAAAGTACCACTCGCTAGGTGACTTAAAAGAAAGTTATTTCTCACAGTAATGGAGGCTAGAAGTTCAAGATCAAGCTGTCAGCAGGTTGGATTTATTCTGAAGCCTCTCCCTCTGGCAAGGCAGCAGTGCCATCCACTTTAGGTTTTTATGAAACCCTCACTGGCTGGTGTCTTCACCCAGTGAATGGGGGACAGGGGTGGGAGCAGGAACACCAGCGAAGTGGCTACCATATTAGTCTGGGCAGGAGATGGAGATGGTCCTAGTGGTAGCAGTGGAGGTAGCAAGAATTGGTTTTCACCAAGACATGGGCAGACACGGATCCAGGGTGATCCTGAAATTTCATGGGATTTCTTCTGTGTCCAGTTTAATGCGGATTTCTCTTCTGTGGGCAGGTCTCACAGATTTCAAGCCTGGCTACTGGATTGGTGTCCGCTATGATGAGCCACTGGGGAAAAACGATGGCAGGTAACAAGAATTCCCACTCCGGTGTCTGCGTGCGTTTGTGTGTGAGTCCATGCGTGCTGCTGGCTGAGCTGCGCATGCCAGCACCTGGAGTGGGGCCATGTGCGGATCCTCTGACCACACCCACCCCCATCCTGTCCTGCAGTGTGAATGGGAAACGCTACTTCGAATGCCAGGCGAAGTATGGCGCCTTTGTCAAGCCAGCAGTCGTGACGGTGGGGGACTTCCCAGAGGAGGACTACGGGTTGGACGAGATATGACACCCAAGGAATTCCACTGCTCCAGCTCCTAACTCGGCCACTGACTGCCCCTCCTGTGTGTGCCCATGGTCCTTTTCTTCTGACCCCATTTTAATTTTATTCATTTTTTCCTCTGCCATTGATTTTTGACACTCGTGCATTAAATTCCCTAGAAACCCGGAAAGGATTTGGAGGACTTGATGATTTGGGGACCCACTGGGTAAATAGTGACCCTTCTGTATCAGGGGCCAGCCTCCACGTCCTTATGTCTTGCTGCTCCCCCATCTTCTCATTCCCACCTCATCTGCTGTAGCTACCAGGAAGAAGGGGAAGGGAGGGGAGGGGATATTCTTTGCCTTTAAAAATGATGTACAACGCAGCCAGGCACAGTGGCTCTTGCCTGTAATCCCAGCACTTTGGGAGACCGAGCTGGCAGGTCGCTTAAGCCCAGGAGTTTGAGACCAGCCTGGGCAACATGGCAAAACTTCATCTCTACCAAAAATACAAAAAATGAGTCAGGTATGGTGGTGCATGCCTGTAGTCCCAGCTACTTGGGAGGCTGAGGTGGGAGAATGACTTGAGCCCAGAAGGTCGAGGCTACAGTGAGTTATGGCACCACTGCATTCCAGCCTGGATGACAGAGCAAGACCCTGTCTCAAAACCAAAAAAAGCCGGGCGCAGTGGCTCAAGCCTGTAATCCCAGCACTTTGGGAGGCCAAGACGGGCGGATCACGAGGTCAGGAGATCGAGACCATCCTGGCTAACACGGTGAAACCCCGTCTCTACTAAAAAATACAAAAAACTAGCCAGGCGAGGTGGCGGGCGCCTGTAGTCCCAGCTACTCGGGAGGCTGAGTCCGGAGAATGGCATAAACCCAGGAGGGGAGCTTGCAGTGAGCTGAGATCCGGCCACTGCACTCCAGCCTGGGCGACAGAGCGAGACTCTGTCTCAACAACAACAACAACAAAAAAAGTAAAGAGGCCGAGCACAGTGGCTCACGCCTGTAATCCCACCATTTTGGGAGGCCGAGGCGGGAGATCGAGATCATCCTGGCCAACGTGGTAAAACCCTGTCTCTACTAAAGATAAAAAAGTTAGCTGGGTGTGGTGGCATGTGCCTGTAATCCCAGCTACTCAGGAGGCTGAAGCAGGAGAATGGCTTGAACCCGGGAGGTGGAGATTGCAGTGAGCTGAGATCATGCCACTGCACTCCAGCCTGGCGACAGTGAGACTCCGTCTCAAAAAAAAAAAAAAAAAAAAAAAGGGGGGGCTGACACCACGACACCAGCGCATGGGTTGTCACATTATTAAGGATTATATACAGCCAGCAGTTACTGGGCTGGTTTCCTTTAATCCTCACAGGGGCCCTGTCTGCAAGTCTTTCGCCGTTTCCCGTCAACACCCCACCTTTCCTGCCCAAAGTTTGGGGTCGGGAGGGAATTCCCAGGGGTTCCCAGGACTTGGGCTAGCCTCCCAGATCCCGCAACCTTAGCGTGCCTAGCCTCGGCAATGACCGCCCAGCTGCCATGAGGGGGCAGCAGCGCACCGTTCAGACGCTGCGCGCCTGGTGCATTATGGGACGCGTAGTCTCAAAGACAGCAGAAGCAGCCTGGAACGCAAACGGCATTTTCCAGAAAACTGGGCCTGGTCTTGCCCAAAGCGGGAAGCTGAGGTCTCGCTCTTCCTGGCTTTACGGGGGATTGTGGGATGTAGGCATTTGGCTCCGCGCTCCGCTAAGGGCGGTGCAGCGCAGGCGCGAGACGTGGTATAGACAACCGAGCTTAATCCGAGGCTGGGAATCAGCGTCCCGGGGGAGGCGCCGAAGCTAACTTTCTGGCCACAGTGGAAGTGAGGCGATCGAGCTCCCTTAGTGGCTGGAGCCGGCTGGGCCTCCTTCCTGTCCTGCATCTCTACTGGTCCCTTTCCCGGGCTCCTGATCCGCTCCCAAGCCTGTTCAAGCACAAGGCGTTTCCATCTAAAAAAAGAAATCTCTTTCGCCGGGCAAGATGTCAGAGCCCCGGGAGCGAAAGTGTTGGTAATGTTAGACAGAATGAGTTCCTCTTCAAATATCTAACTTCCTTGTCCTTTGTTCTGTGAACTGCCCTTCCTGCGGAAACTGCCCTTCCCGGGGAAACTGCCCCTCCTCGCCTCTGCAACCCATACCCGCCTCTATTTGAAATAGCAAATGGGAATCAGCTTAGATTGTGAGGTCCAAGCCTAGCCAATGGGGTTCAAAACCCCTGCTCTCCTTTGTTAGGTGTGCTTTTGGTACAGGTCCGGGCAGCACCCTTCTGCAGAAGTAAACTTTGCCTTGCTGAGAAACTTTTTTCCTGAGTGTTAGTCTCTCTAGGTGGCACCGAGAACTTATTTCTAACAGTAAGAAGAATTTACTGAGGACAGCATAGGCTTGAAAAAGAAAAGTTTTATTAGAAAGAATGCTGCAGGGCGCAGTGGCTCACGCCTGTAATCCCAGCACTTTGGGAGGCTGAGGCGGGCCGATTGCCTGAGCTCAGCAGTTGGAGACCAGCCTGGGTAATACGGTGAAACCACATCTCTACTAAAATACAAAAAATTACCTGGGCATGGCAGCATGTGCCTGTAGTCCCAGCTACTTGGGAGGCTGAGGCAGGAGAATTGCTTGAACCCTGGAGGAGGAGGTTGCAGTGAGCTGACATCATGACACTGCATTCCAGCTTGGGTGACAGAGCAAGATTCTGTCTCAAAAAAAAAAAAAAAAAAAAAAAAAGGAAAGAAATAATGCTGCAGGCCAGGCAGGGTGGCTCACGCCTGTAATCCCAGCACTTTGGGAGGCCGAGGCAGGTGGATCACTTCAGGTCAGGAGTCTGAGACCAGCCTAGCCAACATGGTGAAACACCATCCCTACTAGAAATACAAAAATTAGCCGGGGGTGGTGGCACGTTGTCCCAGCTATTTAGGAGGCTGAGGCATGAGAATTGCGTGAACCCAGGAGGGAGAAGTTGCAGTAAGCCAAGATTGAGATCGTGCCACTGCACTCTATCCAGCCTGGGCAACAAGAGGGAAACTCTGTCTCAAATAAATAAATAAATAAATAAATAAATAAATAAATAAATAAACAAGGAAGTAAATACGTGGGCCCAGGAGAAGGTTTGGAAGCATTACTAAAGTTTAGCAAAGCAGAGAATTTTTGTCAATTGCATTGTCAGCCTGATCCATCCATTATAAAACCATAGTCAAACTTCAGAAAAGAGGTCTGGTGTTATATGTTACTTCCTCCTTCTCCCTCTCTCTGCTCCACAAAAACAACTTTTTTTTTTTTTTTTTTTTTTTCATAATTGCAAAAGCCCTTCCTCATTACTAAACTCAAAAGGCAATTCTCCACCTCAGTGTACTGGTCCTGCAGTAACAGCTGATGTTTAGACGAGCAGTTCTGTTTTTTTTTTTTTTTTTTTTTTTGAGACAGCCTCTCTCTGTTGCCCAGGCTGGAGTGCAGTGGCGTCATCTTGGCCCACTGTAACCTCTGATTCAAGTGATTTTCCTGCTTCGGCCAGTCAAATAGCTGAGATTACAGGTGTTTGCCACCACACCTAGTTAAGTTTATATTTTTAGTACAGACAGAGTGTCACCATGTTGGTCAGGCTGGTCTCAAACTCCCAACCTCAAATAATCCTTCTGCCTCAGCCTCCCAAAGTGCTGGGATTACAGGTGTGAGCCACCACACCAGCCTGGACTAGTGGCTCTTAAACTTTTGTGTCTCAGGACCTCTTTACACTCTTGAAAGTTATTGAGGACCTCAAAGAGCTTTTGTTCATGAGTGTTATATCTGTAGAAATTAGCCACATTAGAAATTTAGAATTTTAGACTGGGTGCCATGGCTCACACCTGTAATCCCAGCACTTCGGGAGGCCGAGGTGGGCGGATCATGGGGTCAGGAGTTCAAGACCAGCCTGGACAACATAGTGAAACCCCGTCTCTAATAAAAATACAAAAATTAGCCGGGCACAGTGGCACATGCCTATAGTCCCAGCCACTCAGGAGGCTGAGGCAGAAGAACCACTTGAGCTGGGCGCGGTGGCTCAAGCCTGTAATCCCAGCACTTTGGGAGGCCGAGACGGGCGGATCACAAGGTCAGGAGATCGAGACCATCCTGGCTAACCCGGTGAAACCCCGTCTCTACTAAAAAATACAAAAAACTAGCCGGGCGAGGTGGCGGGCCCCTGTAGTCCCAGCTACTCGGGAGGCTGAGTCAGGAGAATGGCGTAAACCTGGGAGGCGGAGCTTGCATTGAGCTGAGATCCAGCCACTGCACTCCAGCCTGGGTGACAGAGTGAGACTCTGTCTCAAAAAAAAAAAAAAAAAAAAAAGAATCACTTGAACCTTGGAGGTGGAGGTTGCAGTAAGCTGAGATCGTGTCACTGCACTCCAGCCTGGGTGACAGAGGGAGATTCCATGTCGAAGAAAAAAAAAAAAGAAATTTAGGATTTTAAATATTTATTCATTTAAAAAAAAATGCATGTATTTAAAAATTTTTTTTTCAGCCAGCGCTTTGGGAGGCCAAGGCAGGCAGATCACCTGAGGTCAGGAGTTGGAGACCAGCTGGCTAACGTGGTGAAACCCCGTCTCTACTAAAAATACAAAAATAACATGAGTGTGATGGTGGGCGCCTGTAATCCCAGCTACTTGGGAGGCTGAGGCAGGAGAATTGCTTGAACCCGGGAGGCAGAGTTTGCAGTAAGTAAGCCCAGATCCTGCCATTGCACTCCAGCCTGGGTGACAGAGTAAGACTCTGTCTCCAAAAAAAATTTTTTTTTCAACAAATTTAGTTTAGAGATATGATTGGCATTTATTATTGATTCATGAACTGGGCATCATGCCACCTAGCTGCACTGGGCATGGCAGAATGGTTGGTTTTTGTAAAGTAGCTTCGTCAGGAACAAGGAAACAGAAAAATAAAAAAAGCAGATTGGTTCATATCGGATTACTTTCATATCAGATTACTTTTCTTGTTCAAGCAGAGGAGACATCTCTATCATGCCTGCTTAGGTTGACTGGGCCCTTTCTAATTGGTTGCTGTGCCTCTCCTTGTTTGGGGATTTTTTTGTTTTAGAAATGGTCTGTTCTGTTGCCCAGCCTGTAGTGCAGTGGTCATTCACAGGTGCCATCAGAGCAGCATTAAGCAATCTTCCCACCTCAGTTTCCCAACATGCTGGGATTACAGGTGTGAGCCACTGCACCTGGCCTAAACTGTTAAATTTTGGTGTTGATGTACTAGCAGTAATAGACACCTAATGCACCTGTATTCCAATTATCTACTGCTGCATTAAATATTATCTAAATCCTCAGGAGGCTGAGGCAGAGGTTGCAGTGAGCCGAGATCACGCCATTGCATTCCAGCCTGGGTGATAGAGCAAGACTCTGTCTCAAAAAAAAATAAAAATAAAAATAAAAATAAACCTCAGCATCTTTATTTATTTATTTATTTTAAATTATTATTATTATTATATTTTGGAGACGGAGTCTCGCTTTGTCACCCAGTCTGGAGTGCAGTGGCGCAATCTCAACTCACTGCAAGCTCTGCCTCCTGGGTTCACGCGATTCTTCTGCCTCATCCTCTCGCATAGCTGGGACTACAGGCGCCCCCCACCACACCCGGCTAATTTTTTTGTATTTTTAGTAGAGACGGGGTTTCACTATGTTAGCCAGAATGATCTCGATCTCCTGACCTCGTGATCCGCCCGCCTTGGCCTCCCAAAGTGCTGGGATTACAGGCGTGAGCCACTGCACCCAGCGTTTTTTTTTTTTTTTTTTTTTTTTTGATACGGAGTCTCGCACTGTCACCTGGGCTGCAGGTGACAGCATTTGACAAAAATTATTCAACTGTTGTTGAATAATTTTTTTACCGTTTTTTTTTTTTTTTTTTTTTTTGAGACGGAGTCTTGCTCTGCCGCCCAGGCTGGAGTGCAGTGGCCAGCTCTCAGCTCACTGCAAGCTCCGCCTCCCGGGTTCACGCCATTCTCCTGCCTCAGCCTCCCGAGTAGCTGGGACTACAGGCGCCCGCCTCGTCGCCCGGCTAGTTTTTTGTATTTTTTTAGTAGAGACGGGGTTTCGCCGTATTAGCCAGGATGGTCTCGATCTCCTGACCTCGTGATCCGCCCGTCTCGGCCTCCCAAAGTGCTGGGATTACAGGCTTGAGCCACCGCGCCCGGCCCCGTTTTTTTTTTTTTGAGACATGGTCATGCTCTGTCACCCAGCCAGACTGGAGTGCAGTGGCGCAATCACAGCTCACTGCAGCCTCAACTTCCCAGGCTCAAGCGATTCTCATGCCTCAGCCTCCTGAGTACTGACTAACTTTTTGATTATGTGTAAAGATGGAGTTTTTCTGTGTTGCCCAGGCTGGTCTCAAACTCCTAGGTTCAAGTGATCCTCCTGCCTCAGCCTCTTAAGTAACTAGGACTACAGGTGTGCATTACTAAGCACAGCTCACAAAATGTATTTTAAAATTAAAAATTCAGGCCAAGCACAGTGGTACACATGTTATCTCACTGCTTTGGGAGGCTAAGAGGGGAGGATTTCTTGAGCCCAGGAATAGGAGACCAGTCTAGGTAACATAATGAGACCTCATCTGTACAAAAAAAAAAGTTTTTTAGTTAGCTGGGCATGGTGGCACACACCTGCAGTCCTAGCTACTCAGGAGGTTGAGGTTGGAAGATAGCTTGAGCCCAGAAATTCAAGGCTGCAGTGAGATATGATATATGATCACACCACGACACTCCAGCCTGGATGACAGAGCAAGACCCTGTTTCTGAAAACAAACAAACCAAAAACCCAGAAAGTAATGCCCAAGAGGTTCCTTTTATACAGGTTATCATGGACTAGCATATTAATGAAAATTCCTAGGCCAGGAGTGGTGGCTCACGCCTGTAATTCCAGCGCTTTGGGAGGCCGAGGTGGGTGGATCACAAGGTCAAGAGATCAAGACCAGTCTGGCTAACATGGTGAAACCCCGTCTCTGCTAAAAACACAAAAAAATTAGCCAGGCATGGTGGTGGGCACCTGTAGTCCCAGCTACTTGGGAGTCTGAGGCAGAAGAATGGCGTGAACCCCGGTGGCTGAGGCAGGCAGATCACGAGGTCAGGAGTTCCAGACCAGCCTGGCCAACACAGTGAAACCCTATCTCTACTAAAAATACAAAAATTAGCCAGGTGTGGTGGCAGGCACCTGTAATCCCAGCTACTCGGGAGGCTGAGGCAGAAGAATCACTTGAACCCGGGAGGCTTAGGTTGCAGTGAACCGAGATTGTGCCACTGCAATCCAGTCTGGCTGGGTGACAGAGCATGGCCCTGTCTCAAAAAAAAAAAAAAAAAAAAAGGAAAAAAAATTATTCAACAACAGTTGTTAAAGCACAGGAAGAGCTGGGCACGGTAGCTCCCACTTGTAATCCCAGCACTTTGGGTGGCTGAGGCAGGCAGATCACTTAAGGTCAGGAGTTCGAGACCAGCCTGGCCAAAACAGTGAAACCCCACCTCTACTAAAAACACAAAAATTAGCTGGGTGTGGTAGCCCACGCCTGTAATCCTAGCCACTGGGGAGGCTGAGGCATGAGAATCTTTTGAACCCGAGAGGCAGAGTTTGCAGTGAGTCGAGATCATGCCACTGCACTCTAGCCTAGGCAACAGAAAGAGACTCCATCTCAAAAATTTAAATTAAATAAAATTAAATAAACAAATAAAATAAAATAAGGTACAGGAAGGGAAGGCTTTATTCAGAGCCATTACGATAGAGAGAGGGGCCATAGTGGCAGGGGCTTGCAGTGAGGAAGACAGGTTGGGCTCAACTCCAAATACTGCATGGGGAAGTGGGAATTCACAGCCCAGGATCACGGTGGGGCGCAGTGGATGGAAAGTTACTAAGAGGAAACGTCAGGGGTAAGGGGGGATTCTGGCTCAACCAACCTAACAGGATTCTTGCTGAAGACACGCCCAGGTTATCAGACATCACTTGGGGGCTGGTGGAGGATGAGGAACCTGATCAGATGTCAAAGATGGGAGAGGGTTCTTGCTAAACTGACTCAGCAGGGTTCTTTGCTAAAACTGGATTTGACAAGGAAGTACACAGATGAGCCTAGCAGGAGATTCGAGGCTTGACTAGTTAGGTCATGCAAATAATTTCTTTTTTGTTTTGTTTTTTTCTATTTTTTTTGTTCGGCTCACCGCAACCTCCACCTCCTGGGTTCAAGCGATTCTCTTCCCTCAGCCTGCAGAGTAGCTGGAATTAGAGGTGCCTGCCACTACACCTGGTTATTTTTTTCTGTATTTTTAGTAGAGATGGGGTTTTGCCATGTTGGCCAGGCTGGTCTCGAACTCCTGACCTCAAGTGATCCACCCACCTTGGCCTCCCAAAGTGCTGGGATTACACCCACCGCGCCCGGCCCAAGCAAATCATTTTTATCAGGGGATTGACTCCAAAGAAAAACAATAGGAGAGGAGATCCTGCAGGGTCACAGCCCGTACAAGAGCCTGGCCGCAAGGAAGCCTGGTGAGAGGAGAGGGAACAGAGCGGTGCTGACCTGCTGAAGGGAAGGCAGAGGTCGGACAGGTACCCGGATTAGTCATCCCGTAACAACTTGGCATCAGCCATGCTCTGCCATCTACTGTGTGGCCTCCGGCAAGTGACTCTCTCTGAACATCCACTTCCTCTCATGTTAATTTCTTTCTCAGAGGGTTGTGAGAGGCCTTGGCAAGCCATGGCCATAAAGCAATCACTGGCTGGGTGTGGTCACTCACGTCTGTAATCCCAGCACTTTTGGGGCACTGAGGTGGGAGGATCACTTGAGGCCAGTTCAAGACCAACCTGGGCAACATAGTGAGATCTGGTCCTTACAAAAAATAAAAAAATTATTCAGGTGTGGTGGTGCACACCTGTAGTCCCAGCTACTCTGGAGGCTGAGGCAGGAGGATCCCTGGAGCCCAGGAGTTTGAGGTTGCAGTGAGCTATAATTGTGTCACTGCACTCTAGCCTGGGTAATGAAGTGAGACCCTGTTTCACTTTTTTTTTTTTTTTGACATGGAGTCTTGCTCTGTCACCAGGCTGGAGTCCAGTGGTGCAATCTTGGCTCACTGCTACCTCTGCCTCCCGGGTTCAAGTGATTCTCGTGCCACAGCCTCCTGAGTAGCTGGGCTTACAGGCATGTACCACCACACCCAGCTAATTTTTGTAATTTTAGTAGAGATGGGGTTTCACCATATTGGCCAGGCTGGTCTCCATTTCCTGACCTAGTGATCTGCCCACCTTGGCCTCCCAAAGTGCTGGAATTACAGGTGTGAGCCACCGCACCAGGCCAAGAAAAAAATTTCTTGCTCATACAAAGTTAGCTGTGGGTCTGGGTGACTATCGAGGGCAGAAGTCCTCAATGCCAGGGCTCAGCCCTCTTCCTTCATGTGGCACCTCCAGGTTTGCTTAGCTCCTAGTGTGGCCCGGGCAGGAGAAAACAGAGCATGGAGCATTCTCCACTGCCTTCCCCTGTGCCTGCCACAAACACAAGGTCTTGCTGTGCCCACTGGGCTGGAGTGCAGTGGTTGCACTAGTTTTGAAATACTTCTACAAGGAGCATTTAAAGTGTTCTACATCCAACACTTCTACTTACATTTTATTGGCCAAAGTAAGTCACATAACTATGCCTGAGTTCAGCAGAGCCTAGGAGATGGCGGAGGGCATTAGTAATGCTTGCCCTACTGTCTCACTGCTGGTGCTGAAAATCCAGTGAGAAAATACACACAAAACATATTCATTCATTCATTCATTCATTCATTCATTCGTTCATTCATTCGTTCAACAAACGTTTACTGGGCACCTATGATGTGCCAACCACTGTTCTAGGAACTGGATACATACCTATGAGTGAGTACATAGCAGTGAACAAGACATATAGAACTCCCGGCCCGGCCGGGTGCGGTGGCTCACACCTGTAATCCCAGCATTTTGGGAGGCCAAGCGGGTGGATCACCTGAGGTCAGGAGTTCAAGACAAGCCTGGCCAAGATGGTGAAACCCCATCTCTACTAAAAATACAAAAATCAACTGAGTGTGGTGGCAGGCGCCCGTAATCCTAGCTACTCAGGAGGCTGAGGCAGAGAATTGCTTGAACCCAGGAGGTGGAGGTTGCAGTAAGCAGAGATTGCGCCACTGCACTCCAGCCTGGGCAACAGAGTGAGACTCCGTCTCCAAAAAAAAAAAAAAAGAGAGAAATTCCAGTCCATGGCAAGCTCATATTCTAGTGGAGGAGACAGAAATCTGGATAAATATGTAAAGTACACAGGGGTGGGCGTGATGGCTCATGCCTGTAATCTAAGCACTTTGGGAGGCTGAGGTGGGTGGATCACCTGAGGTCAGGAGTTCGAGACCAGCCTGGCCAACATCGTGAAACCTTGTCTCTACTAAAAATACAAAGAAATTAGCCAGGTATGGTGGCGGACTCCTGTAATCCCAGCTACTTGGGAGGCGGAGGCAGGAGAATCACTTGAACCCAGGAGGTGGAGGTTGCAGTGAGCCAAGACCATGCCATTGCACTGCAGCCTGGGCAACAAAAATGAAACTCCATCTCAATAATAATAATAAAATAAAAAATAAAGTACACAGTATGTGAGCGGGTGATAAAAGACAGGACCTTCCAGAAATCACTAGATGTGTAGACTTGAAAGATCTGCTCCCCAGACCTGTGGCTGCAGAAGGTCTTAGTAATGGATTGGCGGCCTCATGTCTTCATGTCTGCCCTGAGATAGGCTGTTTGGATGTTGCTGTGCTTGCAGGGCCTCCATGCTGAGTTTTGTCTGTGTTCAGCTGGGAACATGGAGGTGACCTGCCAGGCAGGCATCTTCTCACTTTCTCCCGGGGGGGTAGAGATGAGGGCAGGGAGGTGATGGGAAAGATCACTAGGGACTTGGTGGCTGTCATAAGAACGCTTTTTTTTTTTTTTTTTTTTTTTTTTTTTTGAGACGGAGTCTCGCTCTGTCACCCAGGCTGGAGTGCAGTGGCCGGATCTCAGCTCACTGCAAGCTCCGCCTCCCGGGTTCACGCCATTCTTCTGCCTCAGCCTCCCAGGTAGCTGGGACTACAGGCGCCGCCACCTCGCCCAGCTAGTTTTTTGTAGTTTTTAGTAGAGACGGGGTTTCACCGTGTTAGCCAGGATGGTCTCGATCTCCTGACCTCGCGATCTGCCCGTCTCGGCCTCCCAAAGTGCTAGGATTACAGGCTTGAGCCACCGCGCCTGGCCTTTTTTTTTTTTTTTTTTGAGACAGAGTCTTGCTCTGCTGCCCAGGCTGGAGTGCAGTTCTGCAGTGGTGCAATCAAGGCTCACTGCAGCCTCTACCTCCTGGGCCTGGGCTCAAGTGATCCTCCCACCTCAGACTCCTGAGTAGCTGGGACTACAGGCACATGCCACCACATCTGGCTAGTTTTTGGTATTTTTTGTAGAGATGGGGTCTTGCCATGTTGCCCAGGCTGGTCTCAAACTCCTGGGTTCAAGCGATCCTCCTGTCTCAGTCTCCCAAAGTGCTGGGATTCCAGGGATGAGCCACCGCACCTGGCCCTGTTGTGAGAACTTGTGACTGTTTCCTGGAGTAGGGGGCAGCCAGGGCAGGGCTCTGAGCAGCAGGGCCCTGACCTGACTCAGGTGGTCTCAGGCTTCCTCTGGCTCCACAAGAGGAGCAGACAGCGGGGAGCAGACAGAAGGGAGCAGGGAGACCAGGGAGAAGGCTGTGGGGTGTCCAGGTGGGAAAGGATGGAGGCTGCGCCAGGGTGGGGACAGTGGAGGGGAAGAGTTTAGTTTCTGTAGGTGGAGCCAATAATATCTGCTGACAGGCTGGAGTGGGTATGAAGGAGAGAGGTGAAGGACCACCCCGGAGTGTTTGGCCTCAAGTCACTGGAAGGACAGAGCTGCCACTGACTTAGGTGGGGAAGGTGGTGAGGGAGCAGGTTCTGGAGGAAGGTCAGAAGCTCAGTTTAGGATATGTAAAGCTTAAAATGACTCTAAGGGCCGGATGCATTGGCTCATGTCTGCAATCCCAGCACTTTGGGAGGCCGAGGCGGGTGGATCACGAGGTCAAGCGATCGAGACCATCCTGGCCAACATGGTGAAACCCCGTCTCTACTAAAAAATACAATAATTAGGCCGGGCGCGGTGGCTCAAGCCTGTAATCCCAGCACTTTGGGAGGCCGAGACGGGTGGATCACGAGGTCAGGAGATCGAGACCATCCTGGCCTACACGGTGAAACCCCGTCTCTACTAAAAAAATACAAAAAAAAAAACTAGCCGGGCGAGGTGGCGGGCGCCTGTAGTCCCAGCTACTCGGGAGGCTGAGGCAGGAGAATGGCGTAAACCCGGGAGGCGGAGCTTGCAGTGAGCCGAGATTGCGCCACTGCACTCCAGCCTGGGCGACAGAGCGAGACTCCGTCTCCAAAAAAAAAAAAAAAAAAAAAAAAAAAAAAAAAAAAAAAAAAATACAATAATTAGCTGGGCATGGTTGTGCATGCCTGTAGTCCCAGCTACTCAGGAGGCTGAGGCAGAACTGCTTGAACCCGGGAGGTGGAGGATGCATTGAGCCGAGATCATACCACTGCACTCCAGCCTGGTGACAGAGCAAGACTCCGTCTCAAAAAAAAAAAAAAAAAAAGAAAAAAAAAGCCTCTGAGATCTTCCATCCTTTCCCATGGAGATGGTGAATATGATGCAGGATATAGGAGCCTGGAGTTCGCAGGAGGTGTCTGGGCTGGAGATAGAAATTTGGGGGTTAGGGTTAGGGCCAGGTGCAGTGGCTCACGCCTGTAATCCTAGCACTTTGGGAGGCCGAGGTGGGAGGATCACTTGAGCTCAGAGTTCAAGACCAGCCTGGGCAACACAGCAAGACATCATCTCTACAAATAAAAAAGAAAAAAGATAAAGGAAATTTGGATGTTTGCCGGGCATGGTAGCTTGTGCCTGTAGCAGTAGCTATTCAGGAGGCTGAGGCAGGAGGAGGATTCTTTTTTTTTTTTTTTTTTTTTTTTTTTTTTTTTGAGACGGAGTCTCGCTCTGTCGCCCAGGCTGGAGTGCAGTGCCCAGATCTCAGCTCACTGCAAGCTCCGCCTCCCGGGTTCACGCCATTCTCCTGCCTCAGCCTCCCGAGTAGCTGGGACTACAAGCGCCTGCCACCTCGCCCGGCTAGTTTTTGTATTTTTTAGTACAGACGGGGTTTCACTGGGTTAGCCAGGATGATCTCGATCTCCTGACCTCGTGATCCACCAGTCTCGGCCTCCCAAAGTGCTGAGATTACAGGCTTGAGCCACCGCGCCCGGCCAGGAGGATTCTTTGAGGCCAGGAGTTACAGGCTGCAGTGAGCTACATCGCATCACTGCATTCCAGCCTGGGTGACAGAGCCCCTGTCTCTAAGAACAACACAAAAAACTGGGCATTGGCCAGGCATGGTGGCTCATGCCTGTAATTCCAGCACTTTGGGAGGCCGAGGCGGGCGGATCACAAAGTCAGGAGATGGAGACCATCCTGGTTAACACAGTGAAACCCTGTCTCTACTAAAAATACAAAAAGTTAGCCAGCGTGGTGGTGGGCGCCTGTAGTCCCAGCTACTCAGGAGGCTGAGGCAGGAGAACGGCGTGAATCCAGGAGGCGGAGCTTGCAGTGAGCCGAGATCACGCCACTGCACTCCAGCCTGCGCGACAGAGCGAGACTCCGTCTCAAAAACAAAGCAAAACAAAACAAAAAACTGGGCGTTGATAGCCTAGAGATGGGATTTAAGCTGTGCATATAGGGGAGGCACCCCATGGCATGAGTGGTACAGAGAGGAGGATGGAGACCTAACACCTGGGGCTGGCCAGGAATAAGGGGTTGGGGGCCAGAACTAGATGACAATATGGTTACAACTGGCAGTGAGTGCCATGAGAAAGTACACGTCATTTTGAAAGCCTATAACTGGAAGCTTCACATAGTCTCAGGCTGGGTGGAGACAGGGAGGGCTTTCTGGAAGAGATGACGCCTGAGGTGACACCTGCAGCCTGAGTAGCTACACAACCAGGCCAGAAAAAAAAAAGGTGGCAGGAGAGTTCCTGGCCAAGGGCATGAGGGCTGGCAGCAAGTGAGCCTCGGGAGAGGGCAGAGAGCTGCAGCAGTCTGGCAGGGAGGGGTGTGGTGAGAAGGGAATCTGGCTTAGTCATCACCAAAAGATTTGTCATCACCCAAGCCCGGGCTCAGATCTGGTTCTGCCACCCTCCGTGACCCTGCTTTTCAGAATCTCCATTCTCTCTTCCGCCTTGCAGACAAGGCTTGTGTAGCAGTTACCTTGGCCTGGCCCCAGCAAGGCCTCAGGAAACATCAGCTGCAACTAGTTTTGTCTGTTGTGATCTTTTTATTTGAGCTATTATATTAATTATATTATTAACGCATAAGGGTAGTGGTTAAGGATACAGGCTAGGGAGCCTGGCTGCCTGGGTTTAACCTCAGAGTGGGTTTACTTCTCTGTAGAATGGGGATAATAAATAGCATCTATGTCACAGGGCTGTTAGGAGAATGAGGGAGCTGATGGACGTCAAGCACTTGGAGGAGTGCTTGACAGTTATCTGTTTTTTTATTTTTTATTTTTTTGAGACAGTTTTGCTCGTTGCCCAAGCTAGAGTGCAATGGCGCGATCTCAACTCACTACAACCTCTGCCTCCTGGATTCAAGTGGTTCTCCTGCCTCTGCCTCCCGAGTAGCTGGGATAACAGGCACACGCCACCACGCCCAGCTAATTTTTTGTATTTTTAGTAGAAACGGGATTTCACCATGTTAGCCAGGGTGGTCTTGAACTCCTGACCTCAGGTGATCTGCCCGCCTCGGCCTCCCAAAGTGCTAGGATTACAGGCGTGAGCCACCACGCCCGGCCTGTTTTTGTATTGTTTAAGGATGACTAAGAGTCCACCAGCTGAGGAATACAGGTGGCCTCCAGGCTGAGGGAGCAGCATGGGCACAGACATAGAGCTAATAGCTGGCATTTACAAAGCATTTATCACCTATTTATTTATTTATTTATTTATTTATTTATTTATTTATTTGAGATGGAGTTTCACTCTTGTTGCCCAGACTGGAGTGCAATGGTGCAATCTTGGTTCACTGAAACCTCTGCCTCCTGGGTTCAAGCCATTCTCCTGCCTCAGCCTCCCGAGTAACTGGGATTATGGGCATGTGCCAGCATGCCTGGCTAATTTTGTATTTTTTAGTAGAGACAGGGTTTCTCCATGTTAGTCAGATTGGTCTTGAACTCTCGATCTCAGGTGATCTGCCCGCCTCGGCATCCCAAAATTCTGGGATTTCAGGTGTGAGCCACTGTGCCTGGCTATTTATTTATTTGAGACAGAGTCTCGCTCTGTCACCCAGATTGTAGTGCAGTGGTATGATCTCGGCTCACTGTAACCTCTGCCTCCTGGGCTCTGGTGATCCTCCCACCTGTCTCCAGAGTAGCTGGGACTAGGCGCATGCCACCACACTCAGCTAATTTCTATACTATTATTATTTGTAGAGACAAGTTCTCACTATATTGCCCAGGCTGGAGTCGAACTCCTGGGCTCAAGAGATCCTTCTGCCTCAGCCTCCCAAAGTGCAGGGAATACAGGCATGAACCATCACACCCAGCCACTGCTTTTTTTTTTTTTAATAATCAGTATTCCTGCAGGTATCATTTAATTTTTTTTTTTTTTTTTTTTTTTTGAGGCAGAGTCTCGCTCTGTCGCCCAGGCTGGAGTGCAGTGCCCAGATCTCAGCTCACTGCAAGCTCCGCCTCCCGGGTTCACGCCATTCTCCTGCCTCAGCCTCCCGAGTAGCTGGGACTACAGGCGCCCGCCACCTCACCTGGCTAGTTTTTGTATTTTTTAGTACAGACGGGGTTTCACCGGGTTAGCCAGGATGATCTCGATCTCCTGACCTCGTGATCCACCCGTCTCGGCCTCCCAAAGTGCCGGGAATACAGGCTTGAGCCACCGCGCCCAGCCGATATCATTTAATTTTGATAGGGGGCCTAGTGGTATGGAGCAGCCTATGATCCCATTATACAGAGGAGAAAATCGCTGCTCAGGAATATCAAGTCACTGTTTTGGGGTTGTGCAGTTATTACAGGGCATAGCCAGGATTCAACTCAAGCCTAGCCAGCCTCCAGGGTAGGGGCTAACAGCCAGCCAGCCTGCCTGGGGGCCAGATTTACCTGCCCCTGAGGAGTCCTGAAAAAGTACTGGACACCTGTGGCTCACGCCTGTAATCCCAGCACTTTGGCAGGCCGAGGCGGGTGGATCACCTAAGATCAGGAGTTTGAGACCAGCCTGGTCAACATGGCGAAACCCTGTCTTTACCAAAAACACAAAAATTAGCTGGGCGTGGTGGTGCACGCCTGCAATCCCAGCTACTGGGGAGGCTGAGGCAGGAGAATCGCTTGAACCTGGGAGGCAGAGACTGCAGTGAGCCGAGATGGCGCCATTGCACTGCAGCCTGGGCAACAGAGCAAGATGCTGTCTCAAAAAAAAAAAAAAAACAAAAAAAAAAAAAAACAAAAACAAAACCCAGGCTATGTAAAAACAGTATTGTTAAAAATTAAATTAAATCAAAAAAAGGCCGGTAGCCCATACCTGTAATCCCAGTACCTCCCAGTACTTTGGGAAGCTGAGGTAGGAGGATGGCTTGAGGCCAGAGATGGCTTGAGGCCCGGAGTTCAAGAGCAGCCTGGGCAACATAGCGAGACCTCCATCTCTATTACGTAAAAACAACATTTTTAAAGTAAATAAAGAAACCCGGCCGCCGCCAAAGGAATCTTCCTGTGTCTGGGGCCTTCCTTAGAGACTAGCCTACTGAGGACACCCTTTGGGCCAATCCAGGAAGGAATGATTCTGGTGGCCCCTGACGGGGCGGGGGCGTGGCAAAGTTCGCCTGGGAGGCGGGGCCGGCGCTGCCTGCGGTTTGACTGCCATCCGGGCTGCTGCAGGCACTGGGAAAGGCAGTCCAGCCTCAGTCCTCGCTACAGACACGGGCGATTGTCCTCCTGCGTGTGAGCCAAAGCATACTCCAGGCCTCCAGGAGGTGTTTGTCGCGACAACACCTGGAAAGGGCCCGTGCGGAGTCCCTTAGTGAGCGGACCGAAAACCGCCACCCTGGAAGGATATTGGCAGGCCCTAGGGGCTATCACACTACGACACTGGGGGGTGTGGGTATCCTCCGAGTACTCGTCCCCGGGCGCCTCCACCCAGACCTGAGGGGTGTCGGGAAGACCCCAGCCTACCGAGTCAGGGCGGGGTTAAGACCGCCGGCGCTGGAAACGTGTAGGGCGGGGCCCAGATCCGGGTCCCGCTAGCAGGGCGGTGTGGGACGCGCATGCGCAATGTCCGCTTCGGCTCTAGGACCGCGCGGGAGACAGCAGGGCCGCGGTGCAGTGCCAGACCCGAGAGTTGCGGCCTGAGTCACCGGCCCTGCCTTCCAGAGCCGGACGCTGCGGGAGGCCCGGGAGCGGCAGCGGAACGGACTCCCAGACCTCCAGACGCGTGCAGTGGTAAGCGCCCAGCCCGTACCCCCTCCGCACCCCGCAATTCCGGCTTTGGCGGCCCCCAAACCTGGCGAACCGTGAAGTCTCGGCCTCAGGAGCCCCCCAGATCCACGGTCTTAGATTCGAACCCTCAGACCTGTTCGACCCCCTTTTATGCCGTCCCGGGGACGTCCCGTACTTCTCCACCCTCTGTCTCATGATCCAAAATACAGGCCCATAGGTTTCAGAGATACTCTGTGAATTCTTCCTTGGGGTGTCTTGAACCGCGATCGTAGATCTGTGCCCCCAGTTCCAGCAAGGGACCCCATTATCCGGGAACCCAGGGTTCACAGCCACGATCTTAGACCCGAGCCCACAGAGCCAGAGGTGACACTGGAATCCTGCCGCTAGGAATACCTGAATTCTCAAGCCCACATCTAGGATTTCCTAAACCCCGCCCTGGGGCCCTTTAGGCGGTGAATGTTTGCTCCGCGCCCATGACCCGCCAAGGACCTTTACATTCAGTCTGGGCTCTGGATCTCACATCTAGCGCCCAGACACGTCGGGCACGCCTGACGCCAACTTGGGGTCCCCACCAAGAGAACCCCCACCAGACCTACACCCTCCGCTTAACGCGTGCACCCAGTCCAGGCTCCCTCAAGCCCACGGGTGCCTTTTAGACCCGAGGAGGTTGCAAACCTTGCGAGGACAACCCGCCCTCGCAAACTCAGACCCCCACCCGGAGGCCTCAGATCCCTCCTCCACGTCCAGCTGCCGGAAATGCGTGTTTGAGGGGAGGGTGTGGGCTCAGGGGCGAAGTACCCACTGGCCCCCTTTTTTCCTCCCAGCAGGGAGTCGCAGCCATGTTCCTGGTTAACTCGTTCTTGAAGGGCGGCGGCGGCGGCGGAGGAGGGGGGGGCCTGGGTGGGGGCCTGGGGAATGTGCTTGGAGGCCTGATCAGCGGGGCCGGCGGCGGCGGCGGCGGTGGTGGAGGCGGAGGCGGCGGCGGTGGTGGTGGAACTGCCATGCGCATCCTAGGCGGAGTCATCAGCGCCATCAGGTAAGGCGGCGACTATCGGAGGGGCGGGGCCTGGGAATGTGAATGGGAGGTGTCTCAGAGGGGCGTGGTCTAACAATAATAGAATAGGATAAACCTGGAGACTAACCTGGGTACCTGAATTAGGCCAGGGTGGCCTAGTTTGAGAGTCCTGCTATAAGGGGGTGGACCCCAATGAGGCGGATCAGTCCTTGGGGGCGGGGCTTGATATGGGAGTAGTCTGATTGTGTGGGACCAGGACAATGTGGTCCTGAGGGGACCGATGTGGAGTTTTGGAGGGTGGGGCTGATGGGTTTGGGCCCAGCCTGCATTGGCTAACCTGGAGATGAACGTTAAAGGGGCGGAGCCAATGCGTCTGAGTGACATTTTACGGTCGGGGCTTGACTTACGAGTGTGGTCAGAGGTTTTAGGTGGATTAATGAGGAGGTGAGCCCAGGAGAAAGCAAGACCTATAGGGATAGGGGAAATGACCTAGAATGGGCTGGGCTTGCTGGGAACTGGCTGGATTAATGGAGAAAAATGCCCTGGTAGGGGTAGGGCAGGTTGGCCTAATTAGTCATGGCCACTGAGCAGTGATCCCTTGAAGGGGCTGGGGTAGGATGTTGGGAAGACAGGTATTTAGGAAGGGGGCCTTGGAGTAGAGTCTTGGGCAGATGGCACCTAAGGAGGATAAGACCTTGGGAAGCTGGGGCAGAGCCTCTATGAAGTGAGCCCTCCAAGGGGCGGGGGTTTTTGATTCTGTGTGGGATTTTTAGGTTGAGGGTGGCCGAGATGACTGGAATCTGCCACTGGGTAGGTGTGCCTGCCAGGGAGGGAGCCTCCCAGGGGACAGATCTCTGGGTTTCCTGAAGGGTGGGGTTGGCCTGAGGAAGGGAGAAGAGGGGCACGACCAGGGCAGTGTGGATTGGGACAGATGAGGACAAGAACAGATGAAGGGCACAGCAACCAAGTAAGGAAGATAGCGGCTGACGTCTGGAGCGTTGGGGCTGATGGTTCTGTAGTGCTGCCCGTTGGAGGCCCCGCCCCCGACACTAACCCCTCCCCCTTATCTCTTCGCAGCGAGGCGGCTGCGCAATACAACCCGGAGCCCCCGGTAAGCCCACTCTGCAACCAGACCCCCTTCTCCTGCCAAGGCCTCTTCGAGGTCCCATTCCTGTTCCTGTAGAGAAGTCCTACTGTCCTCCCCTTCTTGTGAAATTCCTCTGCCAGTTCCTCCCGTGCCATGTCCGCAGCTTCGCCATGGCTCTTAGCCATGCCCCACATACGCGCACCCATTCACTACCACCTGTCATTCTTTTTCTCATCAAGCTGCCCAGCCCACTCTGACTTTCCCACCCAGGGTGCCTGGGTGTGGGGAGCCGTCCTGTCCGGGTTCCCCTCCCCCTGCTCTGAGCTCTCCTTCCTCTGCAGCCCCCACGCACACATTACTCCAACATTGAGGCCAACGAGAGTGAGGAGGTCCGGCAGTTCCGGAGACTCTTTGCCCAGCTGGCTGGAGATGTAAGTAACCTGGGGTTACCTGACCCCGTCCTAACCCTTCCATCCCTTCCCTTGTGGCTGCCCTTTCACACACACCCTTGACCGTGACAATCCCAGTGTTCCCATTCTCCATGACATTCTCAGACCCTTCAGTCACACCTGACCTGCCCCTAACTTCCGCCTGCAGGACATGGAGGTCAGCGCCACAGAACTCATGAACATTCTCAATAAGGTTGTGACACGACGTAAGTGACCGGGCTTAAGGAATAGGGTAGGTTTAGAGGCAGAGGGGCCGGAGTGGCTTTGACCTCTGGCCTCTGACTTTCAATCTGTTGCCCACAGACCCTGATCTGAAGACTGATGGTTTTGGCATTGACACGTGTCGCAGCATGGTGGCGGTGATGGATGTATCCTTGGGAGCAGTGTGGGAGAGGCCCTGGGTGCACAGGGAGTTTTTTGAGAGTATGTTTGGAAAGCCAATGTGTAGCCTTCATATCCACAGATGTGGAAATGCATTCATCAGAGTACACTCACCTACAGACATGTGGCAGTAAATCATAACAATGCCAGCTGTCACAGCTGGCACTTTAATTATATAAAGTGACTGAACCTTCACAACCACCCTGTTGGACAGGCATAATTATTATACTCCATTTTACAGATGAGGAAACTGAGGCTCAGTTTCCTGAAAGAAGCAGTCGTTTGTCTCAAGTTATAGATAAAGGTCAGGCGTGGTGGCTCATGCCTGTAATCCCAACACTTTGGGAGGCCGAGGTGGGCAGATCACCTGAGGTCAGGAGTTCGAGACCAGCCTAGCCAACATGGTGAAACCCCATCTCTATTAAAAATACAAAAATTAGCCAGGCGTGGTGGTGTGCAGCTATAGTCTCAGCTACTTGGGAGGCTGAGGCAGGAGAATTGCTGAAATCTGGGAGGTGGAGGTTGCAGTGAGCAGAGGTTTCGTCACTGCACTCCAGTCTGTGGACTCAGGTCTTTTGGGCTTGGGAACCCAAATTTATAACAGCCACGTGCACATGTACACACACACACACCTAAGAGCACACCCACATACGTGAAGGTGTATGAGGCAGTGTGCTCAGGAACACATATATCTATATGGGCCAGCCATCAGCTGACCTTTGATACATGCATTTTTTTTTTTTTTTTTTTTTTTTTTGAGACGGAGTCTTGCTCTATCGCCCAGGCTGGAGTGCAGTGGCTGGATCTCAGCTCACTGCAAGCTCCGCCTCCCGGGTTCACGCCATTCTCCTGCCTCAGCCTCCTGTGTAGCTGGGACTACAGGCGCCCGCCACCGCACCTGGCTAATTTTTTGTATTTTTTAGTAGAGACGGGGTTTCACCGTGTTAGCCAGGATGGTCTCGATCTCCTGACCTTGTGATCCTCCCGTCTCGGCCTCCCAAAGTGCTGGGATTATAGGCATGAGCCACTGCGCCCGGCCTTTATTTTTGTTTTAAAAAATAGTTTATAAGGAGACAAACTTTCACTATATTGACCCAGCAAGTCTCAAACTCCTGACCTCAAGCAATCCTCCCGCCTTGGCCTCCCAAAGTATTGGGATTACAGGCTTGAGGCACTGCGCCTGCCCTTATGCACATTTAACACATAGGGCAGTACAGACACACACATATAAACATGTCATGTAATCACAGACATATTGCATAGAGCGAAGCAATCCCAACTCTACCTCTTAACCAGGTTATTGAACCTCTCTGTGCCTCAGTTTCTCTGTCTGTAAAATGAGTGATAATGGTGATACTGAATTGGAGCTACATGCAAAAGGTTTAGCACTGTGCATAATGCATAGTATGTGTTCTGTACACATTAGCTCTTAACTATGATATTGGGTAGAGTTTTCAGCTTTGAATATGTTTCTTTCTCTGGAAATAGTCCTGGTAGAACTGGTGTCCCAAAGATTTAGTGAGAAAGTGATGTTCCTGAGCTCAGCGATCCACCTGCCTTGGCTTCCCAAAGTGCTGGGGTTACAGGCATGAACCACCATGCCTGGCCACACACTTGTTTTTCACATGTCCTAACATTTATGAAATTGAGTTACTGTCCATAATTTTCTTTTCTTTTTTTTTTTTTTTTTGAGACAGAGTCTCGCTCTGTTTCCTAGGCTGAAGTGCAGTGGTACCATCTCGGCTCACTGCAAGCTCTGCCTCCTACGTTTGAGCAGTTCTCCTTCCTCAGCCTCCCAAATAGCTGGGATTACAGGTGTGTGCCACTACACCTGGCCAATTTTTGTATTTTTAGTAGAGATGGGATTTCATCATGTTGGCCAGGCTGGTCTTGAACTCCTGACCTCAAGTGAACCACCTGCTTCGGCCTCCCAAAGTGCTGGGATTACAGGCGGAAGCCACCACGCCTGGCCTATCAAGAATTTTCTGAATGAGCAATTAACAACTCTTCAGGCAAGGAATGTGTATTTTAGAGTAGTTGAATATAATTCCTCATGATTATGTTCCTTTTTTGAGACGGAGTTTCGCTCTGTTACCCAGGTTGGAGTGCAGTGGCGTGATCTCAGCTCACTGCAAGCTCCGCCTCCTGGGCTCATGCCATTCTCCTGCCTCAGCCTCCCGAGTAGCTGGGACTACAGGCGCCTGCCATCTCGACCGGCTAATTTTTTGTATTTTTAGTAGAGATGGGGTTTCACTGTGTTAGCCAGGATGGTCTCAATCTCCTGACCTTGTGATCCACCCACCTTGGCTTCCCAAAGTGCTGGGATTACAGGCGTGAGCCACCGCGCCCTGCCTAGTTATGTTTAAAGAGAATCCTTATTTAGAAATATAAGTGATGATATGTATGGATAAAATGAAAAATAAAACTGCACACCAGGTGATATGACTAGGACCAAGCGGGAGCTGGAGTTTCAGCTCTGGCTCCCCTGCTTGCTGTATCACCATCGTGTCCACAGTGCATGTGATGCGTGCATCTGGGTGTAGCTGTCACTCTTCTTAACACCCTCCCACCAGAGTGACACCACAGGCAAGCTGGGCTTTGAGGAATTCAAGTACTTGTGGAACAACATCAAAAGGTGGCAGGTGTGTAGCAACCTCTGAAATCCCTGGCACCCAGACCCCCAAGCCACGGAGATACCATGCTCCACAATGCTCACTTGGACTCGATCTCTTTGTCCCTACAGGCCATATACAAACAGTTTGACACTGACCGATCAGGGACCATTTGCAGTAGTGAACTCCCAGGGGCCTTTGAGGCGGCAGGTATGGCTGGCAGGGACATGGTGGGGCTGGGAGTGGGATGGGTGAGAAAACGTTTACTCAGCTGGTCTCGGCCTGACTCCTGGGTGTGGGAGTGGGTTGGGCCATGTGGCCCCCACACCTGAAGGACTAAATCCATCTTAGGGTTCCACCTGAATGAGCATCTCTATAACATGATCATCCGACGCTACTCAGATGAAAGTGGGAACATGGATTTTGACAACTTCATTAGCTGCTTGGTCAGGCTGGACGCCATGTTCCGTGAGTGACGCCCCAGCTGTCTTCCTGGGTGGGGATTCCTATGACCTCTATGGGCCAAAGTCTCCTCTAAGCCTGACGTTGAGGTGGGCGATGCTAGGGGCACAGGGGTGACTGAATCAGCCCCAGTTTCTGCCCTCATGGAGCGCACAGTCTAGTGGAGGAGAGACGAGTCCCCAGACAGTGACAGTTCAGACTGGTGATGGCTGAGAGGGGAAGCTCAGCGCAGAGTGATGGGTTGTGATGGGGGCAGCACAGGCTGAGGGTCTAGGGCTCTGGTGAGGGAAAGAGTGAGCAGAGTGTGCTCAGACTGTGCTTGGGGAAGCCTAGAGGGCAAATCCAATCCAGGAGGTACCTGATGCAGCCCAAGGGGTCAGGGAGGGCTCACTGGAGAGGGAACATTGGGACCTGAGGGATGAGGACAGAACTTAGTGAGAAGGTAGGGAATCCTGTTGCAGGCTGAGGGAACAGCCTGTGCAAAGGCCTAGAAGGGGAAAGAAGATGGGGCTTCTGGTAGTTTTAGCTTGCTTTCTTTTCTTTCTTTTCTCTTTTCTTTTCTTTTCTTTCTGCCTGCCTGCCTTCCTGCCTTCCTCTTCCTTTTTCTTCCTTTCTCTTCCTTTCTCTCCTCTCCTCTCCTTTCCTTTCTCTCTTCTTTCTTTTTTTTCTCCTTTTTGACAGAGTCTTGCTCTTGTTGCCCAGGCTGGAGTGCAGTGGCACCACCATAGCTCACTGCAGCCTCAACTCCTAGGCTCCAGCAGGCCTCCTGCCTCAGCTTACCGAATACCTGGGAGTACAGGCACACACTGCCATGCCTGGCTAATTTTTTAAAATTTTTTGTAGAGACAGGGTCTTGCTATGTTGCCCAGGCTTGTCTTGAACTCCTGGGCTCCAGCAATCCTCCCACCTCAGCCTCCTAAAGCCTTGGTATTATTATAGGCATGAGCCATTGCATGTGGCCTTCTGAGTGTTAGTGTACTGAATGCTGAAGACATGGTTGAGAAGTAGGAATTACTGTCCTTATTTTATGGAGGAAGAACTTAGGGTTCAAGGAAGCAAAATTTCTTGCTCATAGTCACCCAGCTAGGAAGTTGCAAAGCCGGAATTTGAACTTGGATCTGTCTGAGATCTGAGCTAAGTAAGAGAAGTTAGGAGCAGTGGGCATCATTAGGTCATGCAGGATTGTGGGTGCGAAGTTTGGGGGTGCTCAGACTCTACCAGGGACATTGGGGAGCCATTGCAGGTTCTAGGCAGAGGGAGGGACAGGGTCAGATTTGGCTTTAGAAAGATCCCTTGACCTTACCAGGCACAGTGGCTCATGCCTATAATCCCAGCACTTTGGGAGGCCGAGGTGGGCGGATCATGAGGTCAGGAGTTCGAGACCATCCTGGCTAACACGGTGAAACCCCATCTCTACTAAAAATGCAAAAAATTAGCCGGGTGTGGTGGTGGGCAACTATAGTCCTAGCTACTCGGGAGGCTGAGGCAGGAGAATGGTGTGAACCTGGGAGGTGGAGCTTGCAGTGAGCCGAGATTGCACCACTGCACTGCAGCCTGGGCGACAGAGCGAGACTCCATCTCAAAATAAAAAAAGAAAGATCCCTCGGCCTCCAGGCCGGGCGCAGTGGCTCACGCCTGTAATCCCAGCACTTTGGGAGGCTGAGGCAGGAGTATCACCTGAGGTCAGGAGTTCAAGACCAGCCTGGCCAACGTGGCGAAACCCCGTATCTACTAAGAACACAAAAATTAGCTGGGCGTGGGGGCATGCCTGTAATCCCAGCTACTCAGGAGGCTTAGGGAAGGAGAATTGCTTGGAACCCAGGAAGCGGAGGTTGCAGTGAGCAGAGATCATGCCATTGCACTCCAGCCTCCAGCCTGGGTGACAAGAGCGAGACTCCATGTCAAAAAAAAAAAAAAAGAAAGAAAGATCCCATGGCCTCCAGAGAGCCCAGGGAGGACAATGCATGAAGGGTGACAGAGGAAAAGAAGCAAGTATGTGAGATAGCAGGGAGGTGAAGAAAGTGGACAGTAAGGGGAGATGAGGCCAAAAGTCACATAAGAGGGGCCAGGAAATAGCCACTGCATCTACCAGCAAGAAGGCTGATAGTTGGGAGGATCGTTTGAGACCAGCCCAGGCAACATAGTAGGACCCCATCTCTACAAAAAAAAAAAAAAAAAAAAAGCCGGGCGTGGTGGCACATGCCTGTGGTCTCAGTTGCTCGGGAGGCTGAGGTGGGAGGATCACTTGAGCCCGGGAGGGTGAGGCTGCAGTGAGCTATGATCTTGCCACTGGACTCCAGCCTGGGCCACAGAGACATTGTCTCAAAAAAAAAAAAAATGAGGGCTGGACATCATGGCTTACTCCTGTAATTCCAGCACTTTGGGAGGCCAAGGCAGGCAGATAACCTGATGTCAGGAGTTTGAGACCAGCCTGGCCAAGATACTGAAACCCCGTCTCTACTAAAAGTACAAAAACATTAGCTAGGTGTGGTGGTGCACGCCTGTAGTCCCAGCTACTCAGGAGGCTGAGGCAGGAGAATCACTTGAACCTGGGAGGCAGAGGTTGCAGTGAGCCAAGATTGTGCCACTGTACTCCAGCCTGGGCAACAGAGTGGGACTCTGTCTCAAAAAAAAAAAAAAAAAAAAGGCAGCCAGGGAGTGCAGGACGCTGTGGGTGTGGACACCTGAGGGTGGTGGTAACTGAGCGGTGATAGTGTAGTCATTGTGTCTAGATTCCCTGTGGGTGGGGAACATGGAGTCAAGTTTCAGGGCAGATGTGGGGACCTACCTGTAAGATTCTAGGGGCAGGAAGTAGAGAGTGCAGAGCCTCCCTCTAGTAGCCTGTTAGGCTTGGAACTGGAGAGGATGGAGCATAGATGTCAGTAGGAGGCTGGGGCTGGGCAGAGGTGATATCAGTACAGAGAGGCCATTATTGAGGAGGGTAACAGCTTGGATTCCAATCCTCATTTCTTCACTTTCTTGCTGTGTGACCTGGGGCATGGCCCCTCCCTTCTCTGTCTCATTTTTTTTTTTCTTTTCCTTTTTTTAATTTTCAGTTTTTTTTAAAAAAACAGATGAGGTGTCTGTTGCCCAGATTGGTCTTGAACTCCTGGGCTCAAGTGATCCTCCCATCTCGACCTTCCAAAGTGTTGGGATTACAGGTGTGAACCACCATGCCCAGCCTGTGCTTCATTTTAAAATGACACTTATCTCACAGAGTTGGATTAAATGAGCTAATACCTGGAAAGCACTTTACACTGTGCTGGGTGAAGGGGTGGCCTGCCCCTCTACACCTGTGGGTGTTTCTCGTGAGAGACTGGAGAAAAGAAATGAGACACAGAGACAAAGTATAGAGAAGGAAAAAGTGGGCCCAGGGGACCGGCGCTCAGCATACAGGCGGTACCGGTCTCTGAGTTCCCTCAATATTTATTGATCATTATCTTTACCATCTTAGAAAAAGGGAAGTGGCAGGATAATATGATCATATAGGGAGAAGGTCAGCAGTGAGACATATGAATAAAGATTTCTGTGACATAAGTTTAAGGAAAAGTGCTGTGCCTTGATATGCATATGTAAATATCTCCATAAGCCTTTTTAGTGCATAAAGAGCAGCATTGCCACTAGCACCTCCCACCTTCAGCCCTAAGGTGGTTTTCTCCTTTCACAGTAAATAGAACATACAATCGGGTTTTACACCGAGATGTTCCATTGCCCAGGGACAGGCAGGAGACAGATGCTTTCCTCTATCTCAACTGCCAAGAGGCCTTCTTTCCTCTTACACTAGTCCTCCTCAACACAGACCCTTCACGGGTGTCAGGCTGGGGGACGATCAGGTCTTTCCCTTCCCACGAGGCCATATTTCAGACCATCACATGGGGAGAAACCTTGGACAATACCTAGCTTTCCTAGGCAGAGGTCCCTGTGACTTTCCACAGTGTATGTTTCCCTGGGTACTTGAGATTAAGAGAATGGTGATGACTTTTAACCAGCAAGCTGCCTTCAGGCACTTGTTTAACAAAGCACACCCTGCACAGCCCAAAATCCTTTAAACCTTGAGTCACCACAGCACATGTCTCTTGCAAGGACAGGGTTGGGGGTAGGGTCACACATTAACAGCATCTCAAATACAGAACAAAATGGAGTCTCTTATGTCTACTTCTTTCTATATAGACACAGTAATAGTCTGATCTCTCTTTTCCCCACAACTGGGCACACAGTAAATACTCAGTGAAGTACCAGCTGCTATTATTGTCATCCCATATATTTGTGTAATGTTATTATGCTAAAAACCAGTCTCCTTTCTTCCCTACCCATCTCCTCCTCCAGGTGCCTTCAAATCTCTTGACAAAGATGGCACTGGACAAATCCAGGTGAACATCCAGGAGGTAAGAACCCCCATCTTGGGGTATGGGTGCCTGGGGGGACCCCACCCCTTGGCCATTCATACCAGCTCTGAGCTGCAGTCCCCTCCCTCCTATTTTGCCAGCAGTCCCTGGGTGAGGGCAGAGGGGCTGGTGCTCTGGGGTTCCCTGTCCTCACTCTCCACCCTCCTCTCCCCAGTGGCTGCAGCTGACTATGTATTCCTGAACTGGAGCCCCAGACCCATGCCCTCACCGCCTCGCTATAGGAGTCACCTGGAGCCTGGGTCTCTCCCAGGGCCCATCCTGTCTGCAGTCACATCTTTGTGGGGCCTGCTGACCCACAGCTTTTGTTCTCCCAGCACTTGTTACCCAGATTCTCAACATCCAGGGCCCAATATGCCTGCCTGGAGTTTCCCTTGGCTCTAGAACACTCTAACAAGCTCTGTCCAAGGGTCTCCCCACTCCCACCAGGCCCTGCACACACCCGCTCCGTAACCTCTCCCCTGTATCTGTGCCAAGCCTAGCACTTGTGATGCTTCCATGCCCCGAGGGCCCTCTCTCGGTTCTGGGAGGATGACTCCAGTCCCTGCACCCCTGGCACACCCTTCATAGTTGCCACCCAGGCGGCCAAGCTCCAGACCGTGCCAGACCCAGGCGCCCCAGTGCCTTTGTCTATATTCTGTTCCCAGACTGCCAGGCCCAGGAGGAAATAAACACGCCCCAGTTGCTCGTCTCTATGCCATCTGCCTCCTGATCTGATCTGAGAGAGGAGGGAGGAGCTTGGGCTCTGGGTCCTGGGGAATTGGGGAGGTAGTAGATTCATCCCCAGGGCTGGATCTGTGGATCTCCTTGTCTTCTTCTCATCTGCATTTTTTTCTCATCCTGAGCTGTGGAGGCTGAGACAGGACCCAGAAGGCCCCGTGATCTCTGCTTCTGCTTCCAGAGTCCGGGCTAGAGGGAGGTCTTAATACCACTCCTGGGCCCTGTCTCCCAAGGCCATGTTTGCCCCTCTTGCAGCTTCTCCATCCACACTTGGCCTCTGCCTCTGTTGTGTCATGGACCATGGTCAGTGTCTTCCTTCCCACTTGAGGACACCACCCCATGTCCCCGGGTCCCTAGGGGCAGCCTATGGGTACTGTTTGGGGTACTCAGCAGAGGGCCCAGAGGTAGCGACATCCTAGGATTAGCCCTGGTCCAGCGTGAGGCACCGAGGGCTGGAGGTAGTGGGCAGTCCACGGGGCAGAGATCACTGGCTGGCAGGAGTATGGGCTTGGTGGGAAGAGGTGGACACACACACACACACACACACAGAGGCCAGCGTTTATTGACACTTGTTCAAGTCCCTCAGGCCCCCCAGGCTTCCTGGTCTTAATTCCTGGGGAAGGAGGCCCAGCCAAGGCAGTACATGCTGTAGGCGGAGCCTAGAAAGGGGAAGCGCGGGAGACAGAATGAGACCTAATCCCCTCCCTGGACATCCCGGGCTTTTAAGGCCTTCTTCAGACTCCCCAGTTCCCAGCCTGGACCCCAGCTCTAGTTTGGGCTTCAGCTCCCTTCCCAGATTGGACTCCTATTGTAAAGGCCCCTGGCGTTGATCTAGGTCAGGCTGGGAGCTTCCTCCCCAACTCCTCCCTCGGCCTCAGCCCCACTACTAGCCCAGCCCCCGTCCTGGGACACAAGCCCAAGCCCTATGACTCCCCTCCCTCCAGCTCAGTACTCGACCCCCTTCCTAAACGCCAACCCCCAACCCAGATCCTGGTGAGTCCTGGCCAGAAACCAGCCGCCTCCTACCCTGGGTCCAGCCCCGCCTCCCCCGCAGCTTGGGCCGGGTTGTGCCCTGAGCTCACCTCCCAGACACAGCCCCATTGTCACTCGGTACAGGATGTTGTCAACGATGCCGCCCTTCAGGTACAACGGGATGTCATTGTCCTCCTGGATGTGGGGGTGTCTGATGAGAAGGATGCCGGCTGCTCCTTTGAGGGCGCCCCGCCTGCCCCCTGCTCTGTGCGCTCCGGCTGGCGCGTCGGATCCCCCCACCCCAGCCCCGCCCCTCCCACCTGGAAGAGCTTCTGTTTCTCGGGCACTCGGTTCTGGAAGCGGTTCCGGGCGGTGGAGCTGAAGGAACGGATCAGTGCCCGGGAGACCTGCGGGGTGGGAGGTGGGCGGGTATTGGAGGCACCTGGAGGGGTGTCCTGAAGGGGAACCCCGCTGAGACCTGGACGTGGGGACAGCCCCATCCCTAGCGACCGTCCCAAAGGCGAGGAGGGTAATAACTTGGATTCTACTACCCGCGAACTGCCAGCCTGGGTGGGGAGGGGACTTGCCCTAGAGTCTGACCTGGAGGTGACCGGGCTGCCTAGAGGGTCCTGGAAGGGAGGGGACCCAGAATGACTTTGTTCTGGGGGGTCTAAGTCCTGAGATTTTTGTCGGGGGAGGGTTTCCTGGATTAAAGGGAGGAAACCAGGTCCCGAGAACGTGGGGACCGGAATGGAGGTCCCCGGGAGCGTCCAGGCTGCCTGAGAAGCCCTGGGTGAGGCCAGGATGTTACGTTTCCGGTGTTAAGGGTTCCCGAGATGTTAAGTTCAAACCCGGGGCTTTGGGCCGGAGTGGGGGTCCCCAGTTGTCTCCGAAGAGTGGATTGTGCGGGAGGGGACCCAGGTTGTTTAGCGGGGAGTCCCCGGCCCTGAAGGGGGCTCACGTTCCAAGGCCCCAGATGCGGGGGTACTTGGAGAGTCGCGTATTAGGGCAGGGTTTTCTGGGTGGGGGGCCCCGGCCCAGCCCATGGGGGCCTCACCCGCAGGGCCTGCATTCTGCCTCGTCCTCTTCCCCCGGAGTCACCTCTCCTCTCAGCCCAAGGACACGCATTGCCCTCCCCTGTCCAGGAACCCCAGACCCCGCCCGCTGCGCGCAGCGTGACAGCTGGGGACACGGCGGGGCTGGGGCTGGGGCTGGGGTGGGGGCAGGTCGAGGAGGCGGTCCAGACCCTCACCCCGGGCCGCAATGCGCATCCCTTTCGGTCTCGGAATTTCTGTTGGGACAGGAGCGGAAAGCGGTACCAGGGAATCCGTTTTTGCAGATTTTTGGAGATTTCCTCCCGGGGCAAGTGCAACTCCTCCCCGGATCTCTCCCTGTCCCTTGGTATGTGAGAGTGAGGAAGGAAAGGCATGAGGCCGAGTTCCAACTCCCTGTTCTGTCTACACAGCCAGAGATTGCACCTCCGAGCCTGTTTCCGTATCTGTAATGTGAGGGCTAAGGCAGGATCTTTCTCGGAGATTTGTTGAGACGTTAAATGACCTTGTTTTTAGGAAACATAATCTGAAGTCTTTGGGGGTAAAACGGTATTCTATGTTACCCGAAGAAACACATCATATCTATTTATAGCTCTCTAATTCTGGCAGGCAGCGGGGTGCGGCACAGTTGTCCTAATGGTTTTAGCAACCAGGAAAGATCCTGGCCTAGTCTAAAAGGTTTCCTTTTTTCTTCTTCTTCTTCTTTTTTTTTTTTTTTTTTTTTTTTTTTCAGACAGGGTTTGCTCTTTTGCACAGGCTGGAGTGCAGTGGTGTGATCATAGCTCACTGCAGCCTCGACCTCCTAGGTTCAGCGATCCTCCTGCCTCAGCCTCCTGAGTGGTTGGGACTTACAGGTGCACACCACCATGCCCAACTAATTTTTGGGTTTTTTGTAGAGGCTGGGTTTCACCATGTTGTCCAGGCTGGTCTCGAGCTCCTGAGCATGAAAAATCCGCCAGCCTCAAGCTCTCAAAGTGCTGGGATTACAGGCGTGAGCCACCGCACCCAGCCAATAGACAATGTTTGTTTGTTTTTGAGGCAGCCTCTTGCAGTGTTGCCCAGGGTGGTCTCCAACTCCTCCAAGTAATGTTCCCACCTCTGTCTCCCAAAGTGGTGGAATTAGAGGTGTGAGTCACTACACCCAACTTCTAAAAGGTTTTTAACACTCTGTCTTATTTATTTATTTAATTTATTTTTTTTAGACAGAGTCTTGCTCTGTTGCACACCTTGGAGTGCAGTGGTACGACCTTGGCTTACTGAAACCTTCTGCCTCCCAGGTTTAGGCAATTTTTGTACCTCAGCCTCCAAAGTAGCTGGGATTACAGGCACCCGCCACCACACCCAGCTAATTTCTGTATTTTTTAGTAGAGACAGGGTTACACCATGTTGGCCAGGCTCGTCTCAAACTCCCGACCTCAGGTGATCTGCCCGCCTTGGCCTTCGAAAGTGCTGGGATTACAGACCCAAACCACCACTTCCAGCCAGAGTCTCTTTTAAAAAAAGAGGGGTTTTATAACTATTAAATTCCTTTAACACTTTCAAACTATGCTTGTAAATTTAATGTTAGGTTTTTCCATTTAAGAGCCACAAGTAGGGCCGGGCGTGGTGGCTCACGCCTGTAATCCTAGCACTTTGGGAGGCCAAGACAGGTGGATCACTTGAGGCTGGGAGTTCAAGACCAGCCTGGTCAACCTGACAAAACCCTGTCTCTACTAAAAATACTAAAATTAGCCAGGTGTAGTCGCGGGCGCCTGTAATCCCAGCTACTTGGGAGGCTGAGGCACAAAAATCGTTTGAAAACAAGAGGCAGAGGCTGCAGTGAGCCAAGATTGCACCAGTACATTCCAGCTTCGGTGACAGAGTGAGATTCTGTCTCAGAAAAAAAAAAAAAAAAGCCACAAGTAGGCTGACTTACCAGATGAACAGATGACTCTTCAATTCTTAAATAACTTTTATGAATCAAAAATTCATAAACTTGGCCAGGCGCGGTGGCTCAAGCCTGTAATCCCAGCACTTTGGGAGGCCGAGACGGGCGGATCACGAGGTCAGGAGATCGAGACCATCCTGGCTAACACGGTGAAACCCCGTCTCTACTAAAAATACAAAAACTAGCCGGGCGAGGTGGCGGGCGCCTGTAGTCCCAGCTACTTGGGAGGCTGAGGCAGGAGAATGGCGAAAACCCGGGAGGCGGAGCTTGCAGTGAGCTGAGATCTGGCCACTGCACTCCAGTCCGGGCGACAGAGTGAGACTCCGCCTCAAAAAAAAAAAATAATAATAATAATAATTCATAAACTATACATAAACAGATTTCTTTTCTTTTTTTTTTTTTTTTTTTGAGACGGAGTCTCGCTCTGTCGCCCGGACTGGAGTGCAGTGGCCGGATCTCTGCTCACTGCAAGCTCCGCCTCCCGGGTTTATGCCATTCTCCTGCCTCAGCCTCCCGAGTAGCTGGGACTATAGGCGCCCGCCACCTCGCCCGGCTAGCTTTTTGTATTTTTTAGTAGAGACGGGGTTTCACCGTGTTAGCCAGGATGGTCTCGATCTCCTGACCTCGTGATCCGCCCGTCTCGGCCTCCCAAAGTGCTGGGATTACAGGCTTGAGCCACCGCGCCCGGCCTAAACAGATTTCAAGTAAGTCTTAGTCACCAACTGAATTCCACATTTTACAATGGAATTACAAGATTGACCTGTCATTTGAATAGGCCAGTTTGCCTTAAATATTACAGATTCTTAAAATACCAAGTATCCACAGATTCTCTAACACAAAGTTAATACCATGGGGGCCGGGTGCAGTGGCTCACGCCTGTAATCCCAACACTTTGGGAGGCCAAGGCGGGTGGATCACCTGAGGTCAGGTGTTCAAGACCAGCCTGGCCAACATGGCAAAACCCCGTCTCTATTAAAAACACAAAAATTAGCCAGGCGGGTGCCTGTAATCCCAGATACTCGGGAGGCTGAAGCATGAGAATCACTTGAACCTGGGAGGCGGAGGTTGCACTGAGCGGAGATTATGCCATTGCACTCCAGCCTGGGCAACAGAGCAAGATTCCATCTCAAACAAATAAACAAAACAAACAAAAAAAACAAAGTTAGGCCGGGCGCGGTGGCTCATGCCTGTAATCCCAGCACTTTGGGAGGCCAAGGCAGGTAGATCACCTGAGGTCAGGAGTTCAAGACCAACCTGGCCAACATGGCAAAACCCCGTCTCTATTAAAAACACAAAAATTAGCCAGGCGGGTGCCTGTAATCCCAGATACTCGGGAGGCTGAAGCATGAGAATCACTTGAACCTGGGAGGCGGAGGTTGCACTGAGCAGAGATTACGCCATTGCACTCCAGCCTGGGCAACAAAGCGAGACTCCATCTCAAAAAAAAAAAAAACAAAACAAAGTTAGGCCGGGCGCTTTGGCTCATGCCTGTAATCCCAGCACTTTAGGAGGCCAAGTCGGGTGGATCACGAGGTCAGGAGATGGAGACCATCCTGGCTAACACAGTGAAACCCTGTCTCTACTAAAAATACAAAAAATTATCTGGGCATGGTGGCGGGCGCCTGTAGTCCCAGCTACTCGGGAGGCTGAGTCAGGAGAATGGCGTGAACCTGGAAGGTAGAGGTTGCAGTGAGCTGAGACTGCGCCATTGCTCTCCAACCTGGGTGACAGCAAGACTCCGTCTCAAAAAACAAAACAAAAAGGCTGGGCGCGGTGGCTCACGCCTGTAATCCCAGCACTTTGGGAGGCCGAGGCAGGCAGATCACAATGTCAGGAGATCGAGACCACGGTGAAACCCCGTCTCTACTAAAAATACAAAAAATTAGCCGGGCGCAGTGGTGGGCGCCTGTAGTCCCAGCTACTCGGGAGGTTGAGGCAGGAGAATGGCGTGAACCCGGGAGGCGGAGCTTGCAGTGAGCCGAGATCCCGCCACTGCACTCCAGCCTGGGCAACAGAACGAGACTCCGTCTCAAAAAAAAAAAAAAAAAAAAAAAAGTTAATACCATGGTTTTGACTGTCTTAATTTTCTTTTTCTTTTTCTTTTTTCTTTTTTTTTTTGAGACAGAGTCTTGCTCTGTCACCAGGCTGGAGTGTAGTGGCACAATCTCAGCTCACTATGATCTCCGCCTCCTGGGTTGAAGTGATTCCCCTGCCTCAGCCTCCTGAGTGGCTGGGACTACAGGTGCATGACACCGTGCCTGGCTAGTTTTTTGTATTTTAGTAGAGACGAGGTTACACCATGTTGGCCAGGATGGTCTTGAACTCCTGACCTCAGGTGATCCATCTGCCCCGGCCTCCCAAAGTGCTGGGATTACAGGCGTGAGCCGCTGTGCTCGGCCTCTTTTTCTTTTCTTTCTTTATTTATTTATCTTTTGCCTGTTGCTTCAGTGACACAAGGACCTCAAAATGTTCAGGTGGAAGTCTTATCTCCCAGTTCTTGGATCCATTGTGTGCCCAGTGGAAGCATTCCTCTCCATGCGGACCGAAATCTCTAAACTAGCAGAGCTCAAAGCTGTTGAGGAGAGAAGCGATTCTTCAAGTTATTGTGTGTAACAGAGAGAGGAACCATTTCTACTCACTTTCCCCCTGACTCCCAGTCCCGTAAATTCTCACTATGGGGAAACATGAAATTCTCTCATGCAAAGCACAGGCCATGTCCTGTAAGACAATCCCATTTTTGCAGGGTATTGTTTCCCAGTTGGTACTTTAATGGAGTCATTGCTGACTCATTCTACCATTCAGTTAGGCCGGTTGCTTCTGGGTGATGGGGAAGATAGTAAGATTCTATAAGATTCCATAGGCAGGAGCCCATTGCTGCACTTCCTTCACTTTCAAATGATTTTTTTTTTTTTTTTAATAAGGTCTTGGTCTGTCACTCAGGCTGGGGCACAGTGGCACCGTCATAGCTCACTGAAACCTTGATCTCCTCGGCCAAAGTGATCCTCTCAACTCAGCTTCTTAAGTAACTGGGACACTACAGGTGCATCCCATTATGCTCGCTTAATTTTTTTGGTGTTCTTAGTAGAGACAAGGTCTCACTGTGTTGCCCAAACTGGTCTCAAACTCATGGTCTCAAGTGATGCTCCCACCTCAGCCTCCCAAAGTGCTGGGATTACAGATGTGAGCCACCGCACCCAGACTCAGATGGATTTCTTGTTCTGAGGCAATGCTGTGTGGAATGCCATGATGGTGGATGAGCATGCTTTGAGTCTGCAGATGGTGGTGACAATAAACACATTAAAGGCAGGGAAGGAAGTTCATGTTCTGGATATCTGTCTATTCCAGTGAGGACAAATCTTTGCCCTCTTCATGATGGAAGAGGTCCAAGGTAATCAACTTGCCACCAGGTAGCAGGCTGATCCCCAGGGAATGGTGCCATATTGGGGCTCAGTGTTGGTCTCTGGTGTTGGCAGATTAGGCACTCAGCAGTAACAGTAGCCAGGACAGCCATGGCAAGGGAAAGCTGATGTTGCTGAACCCGTGCATAGCCTCCATCTCTGCCACTATGGCCACTTTGTTCATGGACCCATTGAGCAAACATTAGGGTGGCTGGGAAAAGAGCCTGACTCTCATGCACACAAGTGTCATCTTGTCTGCCTGATCATTAAGAATTTTTGAGCCAGGCACGGTGGCTCACGCCTGTAATCCCAGCACTTTGGGAGACCGAGGCGGGTGGATCATGAGGTCAGGAGATGGAGACCATCCTGGCTAACATGGTGAAACCCCGTCTCTACTAAAAATACAAAAAATTAGCCGGGCGTGGTGGCAGGTGCCTGTAGTCCCAGCTACTTGGGAGACTGAGGCAGGAGAATGGCATGAACCTGGGAGGCGGAGCTTGCAGTGAGCTGAGATCGCTCCACTGCACTCCAGCCTGGGTGACACAGCCAGACTCCGTCTCAAAAAAAAAAATTTTTTTTTGGCTGGGTGCGGTGGCTCACGCCTGTAATCCTAGCACTTTGGGAGGCTGAGGCGGGTGGATTGCCTGAGGTCAGGAGTTTGAGACCAGCCTGGCCAACATGATGAAACCCTGTCTCTACTAAAAATACAAAAAATTAGCCGGGTGTGGTGACAGGTGCCTGTAATCCCAGCTACTTGGGAGATTGAGTCGGGAGAATCACTTCAACCTGGGAGGCGGCGGTTGCAGTGAGCCAAGATCGTGCCACTGTACTCCAACCTGGGCAACAGAGCAAGGTTCCATCTCAAAAAAAAAAAGGAATTTTCATTGCAGTGGCTGCCCTTGGGTGGGCACTCCTATGGGACACAAATATCTTCACAGTCTGTGCAGAGCCTGAGAGGCCCATCCATATACTTCTCCAAGCTTCCTTGTCATTAATCTTTCAGTCTTCTTCCTTCCACGTACTTGACCATCCACCCAAACCATTAGCAACTGCACATAAATTAGTATGGATCTATACTTCCGGCCACTTCTCCCTGCAGGCATACTGGACAACTAAATGTGCAGCATGAAATTCTTTTTTTTGGAGAAGAGTCTCGCTCTGTTGCTCAGGCAGAGTGCAGTGGCACAGTCTCAGCTCACTGCAACCTCCACCTCCCGGGTTGAAGCGATTCTCCCGCCTCAGCCTCCGAGGTAGCTGGGACTACAGGTGTGCACCACCACACCCAACCTGCAAGAAGTTCAGACCACTGCCCTGCAGGTTCATCCCTAAAGGAGGTTGTAATGCTGCCATTGTCCACTTTTGAGTGGTACCAGCATGATGTACAGACTAGCTGTAAGCCAGGCTCAAGTTTCTTTTCTTTTTTTTTTTTTTTTTGAAACAGAGTCTCGCTTTGATGCGAGGCTGGAGTTCAGTGACGCAATCTCTGCTCACTGCAACCTCTGCCTCCTGGGTTCAAGGGATTCTCCTGCCTCAGCCTCCCGAGTAGCTGGTACTACAGGCACCCGCCACCACGCCCAGCTAATTTTTGAATTTTTAGTAGAGACAGGGTTTCACCATGTTGGCCAGGATGGTCTCGATCTCCTGACCTCGTGATCCACCCTCCTTAGCCTCCCAAAGTGCTAGGATTACAGGCTGAGCCACCTCACCCAGCCAAGTTTCTTCTTCCTCATTTCATTAGTCATAAGGAACAGCCAGAGGACAATAAGTTTGGCTTAAAGTCTAGGAGCCAATGCGACAGAGGTTAGTGTTGAAGGACTCCGGCCTTGTTAAGGGTAAAGCAGCTTCTGCTGCAGCCTGCTCTTACCCTATTGCCTTCTCTTGCTGTGGTCCCTACTCAAAGCACGTAGCCTTGTGAGTGATTTTGCAGATGGGTCAAAACAGCATACTCAATTGTTGCCTCCCAAATAAAAAAACCTACCAACCATTGTACTTCTTTCTTTGTGGTAAGTACTGCAAGTTGCAGCAACTTGTCTTTCACCTTAGAAAAGGTATCTTTCTTGGCCAGGCGCAGTGGCTCACCCCTGTAATCCTAGCACTTTGGGAGGCCGAGGTGGGCGGATCACCTGAGGTCAGGAGTTCGAGACCAGCCTGACCAACATGGAGAAACCCCGTCGCTACTAAAAATACAAAATTAGGCCGGGCGCGGTGGCTCAAGCCTGTAATCCCAGCACTTTGGGAGGCCGAGACGGGCGGATCACGAGGTCAGGAGTTCGAGACCATCCTGGCTAACACGGTGAAACCCCGTCTCTATTAAAAAATACAAAAAAAAAACCTAGCCTGGCGAGGTGGCGGGCGCCTGTAGTCCTAGCTACTTGGGAGGCTGAGGCAGGAGAATGGCGTAAGCCTGGGAGGCAGAGCTTGCAGTGAGCTCAGATCAGGCCACTGCACTCCAGCCTGGGAGACAGAGCGAGACTCTGTCTCAAAAAAAAAAAAAAAAAAAAAAAAAAAAAAAAAAAAAAATACAAAATTAGCTGGGAATGATGGCACATGCCTATAATCCCAGCTACTAGGAAGGCTGAGGCAGGAGAATCGCTTGAACCTGGGAGGCAGAGGTTGCGGTGGGCCGAGATGGCGCCATTGCACTCCAGCCTGGGCAACAAGAGTAAAACTCCGTCTCAAAAAAAGAAAAGAAAAGAAAAAATATATTTCTTTCTTGCCTGGTGCGGTGGCTCATGCTTGAAATCCCAGCACTTTGGGAGGCCCAGGCAGGCAGATTGCCTGAGCTCAGGAGTTCGAGACCAGCCTGGGCAACACAGTGAAACCCCTTCTCTACTAAAATATAAAAAATTAGCTGGGTGTGGTGGTGTGCGCCTGTAGTCTCAGCTACTTGGGAGGCTGAGGGAGAATTGCTTGAACCCCAGAGATGGAGATTGCAGTGAGCCGAAATCAAGCCATTGCACTCCAGCCTGGGTGCAATGATGAAGCAATGATGGGTGCAATGATGGAGCAAGACTCCATCTCCAAAAAAAAGAAAAGAAAAGAAAAGAAAAGAAAAGATATCTTTATTTCCCTCCCTCACTCCTTTCCCTCTTTCCTTCCTTTTTGAGACAGGGTCTCACTTTGTCACCCAGACTGAAGTGCAGTGATGCGATCACAGCTCAGCAACTTCATCCTCCTGGGCTCAAGCAATGCTCCAATCTCAGCCTCCTGAATAGCTGGGATTACAGTTGTGGACCACTGTGCCCAGCTAATTTTATAGAGGTGAGGTCTTACTCTATTGCCCAGGCTGGTCTCTAACTCCTGGGCTCAAACAATCCTCCCGCCTGAGCCTCTGAAGATGCTGAGATTATAGGCATGAACCACTGTGCCTGGCCTGAAGATAATTTTAGATCCTTACCAGCCTGGAGATGGTACCAGAGGAATCTACATTAACAAGTGTTCTTCTTTTTTTTTTTTTTTTTTTTTGTTGAGACAGAGTCTCGCTCTGTTGCCCAGGCTGGAGTGCAGTGGTGCAATCTCGGCTCACTGCAACCTTCACCTCTGGGGTTCAAGCGATTCTCCTGCTTCAGTCTCCCGAGTAGCTGGGATTACAGGCACCCATCACCATGCCCGGATAGTTTTTTTGTTTTGTTTTGTTTGTATTTTTAGTAGAGTTTCACCACGTTGGCCAGGCTGGTCTCGAACTCCTGACTACAGATGATTTGCCTGCCTCAGCCTCCCAAAGTGCTGAGATTACAGGCGTGAGCCACTGTGCCGGGCCAACGAGTTTTCTAACTAGACTTCATCTGCTGTTATTTGGCTTCTCACAAGTTACTACACCTTTTCCTTTGTTCCATCATTTCTCTAAAAATTTTCTGTTTTTCGCTGAAGATGCTGTATAAGCTGGAATTCGAAGCCACCTCTTTGAGAACTACTCATTCGCTGGGTGTTTCCCATGTGTATAAGAAATATACATGTTAATAAGCTTCTGTTTGTTTTTCTCTTATTAATTTATCTTTTGTTACAGGGGTACATTCCAACTAGGAACTTATGAGGATTAAAGAAGAAATATTTTTCAGGCCAGGCACCATGGCTCATGCCTGTAATCCCAGCACTTTGGGAGGCCGAGGCGGGCGTATTACAAGCTCAGGAGTTCGAGACCAGCCTAGCCAGCATGGTGAAACCCCGTCTCTACTAAAACTACAAAAAATTAGATGGGCGTGGTGGCCCGCGCCTGTAATTTCAGCTACTCGGGAGGCTGAGGCAAGAGAATTGCTTGAACCCAGGAGGCGGAGGTTGCAGTGAGCTGAGATCGTGCCACTTGTACTCTAGCCTGCGTGACAGAGCGAGACTCTGTCTCAAAAAAAAAAAAAAAAAAAAAAAAAAAAAAAAAAAAAAAAGAAAGAAAAAAATATTTTTCTTCTCCTATAACCCCCCAAAACTTCACTGAGGTGGGGGGGATCCCTGAAGTTTGATAGTGATTTTCTCCCACTTTCTCATTCATACATACCTTACTAAAGCATTTAAAGTACTTGCTATTTGTTGCTCATCAGGACCAATCAGCGTAATGTCATTCTTGTAGCAGACCGATGTGATGGCTTGTGAAATGTCAAAATGATCAAGATTTAGTGGGCAATATTGTGTCAAAGAGCAGGAGAACTGCTGTAGCCTGGAAATACCACTCTGAAGGTATACTGTTGGGTCTGCCAATTAAAAGCAAACTGCTTCTGGTGGTCTCTGAAAATTGATATGGAGAAAAAGGCATTAGGCAGGTTAATAACAGCATACAAATACCAGACTCTGTTGACTTGTTCCAGCAAAGATATTACATCTTGTACAGCAGCTACAATTAGAGTAACTACCTTATTACGTTTACGATAGCCCACAGTCATTCCCCAAGATATTCTTTTTTTTTTTTTTTTTTGAGACGAAATCTTGCTCTGTCGCCCAGGCTGGGGTGCAGTGGCCGGATCTCAGCTCACTGCAAGCTCCGCCTCCCGGGTTCACGCCATTCTCCTGCCTCAGCCTCCTGAGTAGCTGGGACTACAGGCGCCCGCCACCTCGCCCGGCTAGTTTTTTGTATTTTTAGTAGATACGGGGTTTCACCATGTTAGCCAGGATGGTCTCGATCTCCTGACCTCGTGATCCGCACATCTCAGCCTCCCAAAGTGCTGGGATTACAGGCTTGAGCCACCGCGCCCGGCCAGATATTCTTTTTTAACGCACTTTATTTTTATTTATTTATTTCATTTTTTCGAGACAGGGTCTCTCCCTGCCGTCGAGGCTGGAGTGCAGTGGTGCAATCTTGGCTCACTGTAACCTCCACCTCCCGGGCTCAAGTGACCCTCCCACCTCAGCCTCCCAAGTAGCTGGGATCACAGGCTTAGGCCACCACACCTGGCTAACTTTTGTTTGTTTGTTTTTTTTTTTTTTTGAGACAGAGTCTTGCTCTGTCGCCCAGGCTGGAGTGCAGTGCCCGGATCTCAGCTCACTGCAAGCTCCGCCTCCCAGGTTTACGCCATTCTCCTGCGTCAGCCTCCCGAGTAGCTGGGACTACAGGCGCCCGCCACCTCGCCCGGCTAGTTTTTTGTATTTTTAGTAGAGACGGGGTTTCACCGTGTTAGCCAGGATGGTCTCGATCTCCTGACCTCGTGATCCGCCCGTCTCGGCCTCCCAAAGTGCTGGGATTACAAGCTTGAGCCACTGCGCCCGGCCACTTTTGTGTTTTTTTATAGAGATGGGATTTCGCCATGTTGCCCAGGCTGATCTCGAACTCTTGAGCTCAAGTGATCTGCCTACCTCAGCCTCCCAAAGTGCTGGGATTACAGGAGAGAGTCACCTTGCCTGGCTGTGATGCTTATTATTTTAAGCAACTGTTTTGGGTGTTGTTGTTGTTGTTGTTGAGATAGAGTTTTGCTCTTGTTGCCCAGGCTGGAGTGCAGTGGTACAATCTCAGCTCACTGCAACCTCCGCCTCCCGGATTCAAGTGGTTCTCCTGCCTCAGGCCTCTTGAGTAACTGGGATTACAGGCGCCTGCCACCACGCCTGGCTAATTATTTTTGTATTTTTAGTAGAGACAGGGTTTCATCATGTTGGCCAGGTTGGTCTCCAACTCCTGACCTCAGGTAATCCACCCGCCTCAGCCTCCCATAGTGCAGGGATTACAGGTGTGAGCCACCGTGCCCGGCCTGTTTTTTTGTTTTTTTGTTTGTTTTTGAAACAGTTTCACTCTGTTTCCCAGGCTGGAGTGCAGTGATGCAGCCTTGGCTCACTGCAACCTCCACCTCCCAGGTTCAAGCAATTCTCCTGCCTCAGCCTCCCGAGCAGCTGGGATTACAAGCATGTGCCACCACGCCTGGCTAATTTTTGTATTATTAATAGAGATGGGGTTTCACTATGTTGGCCAGGCTGGTCTCAAACTCCTGGCCTCCAGTGATCCACCCACCTTGGCCTCCCAAAGTGCTGGGAATTACAGGGGTGAGGACACTGCACCTGGCCATGTTTTTTAATACAACAAAAGCTAATTGACAGAGAGTCATGCATTTCTACTTCACCAAAGTCCCCACCAGCCCCTACTGTCTTCCATCTATTTCACTTATTCCTATTTCTTGCCTGGTCTGTAGTCATCTGAGTTTGCCACTCATGGATAGGGTCTGGCATGGCAACTGCCTGGAACTTCAGCACTGCTCCCTACCATCCCTCCAATCCCAATTTCTGGGAGGGAGTCCCAGGTCTCATTCCACCCACTTCTCCTCCTCCCCAGCACCTTCCCTGGGTCCTGCCCACCATCACCTTCTCGCTTCTGGCTCACTGCACCCGCCTCTTCTCTGTTCTCCGTGTATACAGCTGTAATCATTATCTAGTTAATTGCTCCAACTCAAGACAGTAATACAATTTCTCTTATCTCAACACAGAGTCTTTGGTTACAGCCTGCACAAAGTTCCTGGATTAAACTCCAAGGTGCCAGGAAGTCTGGAACAATATCTCCATGTCAAAAGCAATGAAGCAGCTGGCACAGCGGCTCACCCTGTAATCCCAGCCTGAGCGACAGAGCGAGTACCTGTCTAAGAACAAAACAACAAAAACTGCTGCTGCCATAGCACAGGTCTCATTTAGGAATGGTTTTGTCAACTTGCGGGACAAATGAGCTCAAATTCAGTACAAAGGGCCAGCTGGGGATGTCATCTCTGCTCCTCTGTATCAGTTTACATGAAGACTTAGCTTCTAGAACAAAAAAGCACCGACATACATGGTTTAAAGAACACAGAATCGTCGGGCGTGGTGGCTCACGCCTGTAATCCTGAGGCAGATGGATCACTTGAGGTCAGGAGTTCAAAACCAGCCTGGCCAACATGGTGAAATCTCATCTCTACTAAAAATACAAAAATATTAGCCTGGTGTGGTGGTGGGTGCCTATAATCCTAGCTACTCAGGAGGCTGAGGCAGGAGAACCTGGGAGGCGGTGGTTGCAGTGAGCTGAGATCGAGCCAAATAAATAAATAAATAAATACACAGAATTTACATACCAACAGATCTCAATATAGAGATCTTATTTCGATCTTGATCTAAACAAATATTTTTAAATTTATGCCTTTTTTTTTTTTCAAGACAAGGTTTCACTCCAGCCTGGGTGACAGAGTGAAACTGTCTCGAGAGAGAGAAAAAAAAAAGAGTCCTTATATTTTAGAAACACATAAATACATATTCAATTTTTTTTGTTGGAATGCTATAACATATAATGCTTATTTTTTTTTTTGAGACGGAGTCTTGCTCTGTCATCAAGGCTGGAGTGCAGTGGCATGATCTCGGCTCACTGCAACCTCCGCCTCCCGGGTTCAAGAGATTCTCCTGCCTCAGCCTCCCAAATAGCTGAGATTGCAGGCGCCTGCAACCACGCCCGGCTAATTTTTGTATTTTTAGTAGAGACGGGGTTTTGCCACCGTGACCAAGCTGGTCTCGAACTCCTGAATTCAGGTGATCCGCCAGCCTCAGCCTCCCAAAGTGCTGGGATTACAGGCGTGAGCCACAGTATCTGGCTACACAGTTCAAAATAATACGTATTGGCCGGGCGCGGTGGCTCAAGCCTGTAATCCTAGCACTTTGGGAGGCCGAGACGGGCGGATCACGAGGTCAGGAGATCGAGACCATCCTGACTAACACGGTGAAACCCCGTCTCTACTAAAAATACAAAAACTAGCCGGGCGAGGTGGCGGGCGCCTGTAGTCCCAGCTACTCGGGAGGCTGAGGCAGGAGAATGGCGTAAACCCGGGAGGCGGAGCTTGCAGTGAGCTGAGATCCAGCCACTGCACTCCAGCCTGGGTGACAGAGCGAGACTCCGCCTCAAAAAAAAAAAAATAAATAATAATAATAATAATAATACGTATTTATTATGTCAGTTTCCGTGCGTGGAGAATGTGTGGATGGTTCACTCAGCGGGTGGGAAGCCCACAGGAGTTGCGGGTTGTGGTTGGGAACCGGGCCTGCCCTCGGGCGGCCTTCGGGGTCCAGAACTTGCTTCGGTGCCGCTCTGCTGCCATCTTGTGGCAGGCACAGAAACAACCGCCGTTTCCACCTGGACCTTCCCATACTCTTAACCATTCTTGATGTTTTAGAACTTGCTTTTCGGCCGGGCGCAGTGGCTCACGCCTGTAATCCCAGCACTTTGGGAGGCCGAGGCGGGTGGATCACGAGGTCAGGAGTTCAAGACCAGCCTGGCCAAGATGGTGAAACCCCGTCTCTACTAAAGATACAAAAAAAATTAGCCGGGCGTGGTGGTGGGTGCCTGTAATCCCAGCTACTTGGGAGGCTGAGGCAGAGAATTTCTTGAACCCAGGAGGCAGAGGTTGCAGCGAGCCGAGACTGTGCACTCTAGCCTGGGTGACAGAGTGAAACTCTGTCTCAAAAAAAAAAAAAAAAAAAAAAAAAAAAAAAAAAAAAAAAAAAAAAAAAAAAAAGAACTTGCTTTTCAAAATTTTTAGCTTTTATTCTCCCAGTTGCTGAATAGATGATAAAGTCACATGGTTTAAAATTCATGAGGATAGACAGGGTATTCCTCTCCCTGGGGACTCTAGGTTTCTTTCCAGGGGAACTATTCTATGTTGTTCCTTTTTCTTTCTTTCTTTCTTTCTTTTTTTTTTTTTGTGTGTGAGACAGAGTCCCACTCTGTTGCCCAGGCTGGAGTGCAGTGGCACAATCTCGACTCACTGCAACCTCCGCCTCCCAGGTTCAAGCGATTCTCCTGCCTCAGCCTCCTGAGCAGCTGGGATTACAGACGTGCACCACAATGTCCGGCTAATGTTTTTTTTTTTTTTTTTTTGTATTTTTAGTAGAGAAGGAAGTTTTACCATGTTGGTCAGGCTGGTCTTGAACCCCTGACCTCAGGTTTTCTGCCTGCCTTGGCCTCCCAAAGTGCTGGGATTACAGGCGTGGGCTGTCGCGCACGGCCACTTATTTGTTTCTTGTGTATCTGTCTGGGAAAAGTTCATGTATATACAAAAGCAAACAACACACATATACATGACCAACAACAACAAGAACACCCCCCAAAACATGCCCAGCCTTTCCCAGTAATAAAAGGATAATTTGTTCCTGGCCAGGTGCGGTGGCTCACACCTGTAATCCCAGCACTTTGGGAGGCTGAGGCAGGAGGACCACTGAAGGCCAGGAATTGGAGACCAGCCTAAGGAATATAGTGAGATCCCTTTTCAACAAAAATAAAAATAAAAAAATTAGCTGAGCGTGGTGGCCCACGCCTGTGGTCCCAGCTACTGGGAAAGGCTGAGGTGGGAGAATCACTTAAGCCTGAGAGGCGGAGGTTGCAGTGAGCCAGGATTGCACCACTGCACTCCACCCTGCATAGTAGAGTGAGACCCTGTCTCAAAAATAAAAAATAAAAAAAAGGTTAGTTATGATCCCACCAGCATCTAAGCTACATGAATGCATGGAGTTTTTCAGTATTGTTCCCTGGTGATCTCCAGTGTCTGGAACAGTGCCTGGCACACAGTAGGTGCTCAGGAAATATATTTCAGTTCGTAATCATGGGAAATGTCAAACACACAAAAACACAGCAAGTAGAATAATGAACTCCCCGTACCTATGACCGAGCCTCAGCAAACTTGCCTCATCTACACCCCACCCACCTTTTCCCCTCAATGGATTTTTAAATCAAAGCCAAGGCATCATCATATCCTTTCATCCATGAATACTTCAAATTGTATCTCTAAGAGACAACTCCATATCACACCTAAGCAGTTAAGAAGAATTCCTTAATACAACTAAATATCCAGTCAGGGTTCAATACCCAATTTTTTCCATTGGGTCATATATATTTTTTGTTCAAAACATAAATATATTATTTGTTCAAATCAGAATCAATAAATACTGTTCCAGGCATAGTGGCACATGACTATAGTCCCAGCCACTCAGGAGGCGGAGGCAGGAGGATTTTTTTTTTTTTTTTTTTTTGAGACAGGGTTTTGCTCTGTTCCCCAGGCTGGAGTTCAGTGGTGAGATCATAGCTCACTGCAGCCTTGATGTCCAGGCTCAAGCGATCTTCCCAGCTCAGCCTCCCTAGTAACTTGGACTACAGGTGCACATCACTATGCCTAGCTAATTTTTTTATTTTTACTTTTGTAGAGATGGGGATCTCACTGTGTTGCCCAGGCTGGTCTTAAACTCCCAGGCTCAAGTGATCCTCCTGTCTCGGCCTCCTAAAGTGCTGAGATTACAGGTGTGAGCCACTGTGCCTGGTCAAATATGACTTCTTCTTCTTCTACTTTTTTTTTTTTTAGACAGTCTCACTCCATTACCCAGGCTGGAGCACAGTGTTTCAATCTTGGCTCACTGCAACCTCTGCCTCCTGGGTCAAACAATTCTTGTGCTTCAGCATCCAGAGTAGCTGGAATTTTACAGGTGTGTGTCACCATTCTCAGCTAATTTTTGTATTTTTAGTAGAGACAGGGTTTCGCCATATCGGCTGGCTGGTCTCGAACTCCTGACCTCAGGTGATGTGCCTGGCTCAGCCTCCCAAAGTGCTGGGATTACTGGTGTGAGCCACCGCATGTGGCCCAAATGTGACTTCTTGAAGCTCTCCATTACCTCAAAGAACAGAGCCTGGCTCTTCCATTCTGGGAGTAAGCACAGGTCTATCATTGCCTTCAGTTGCCTTCAGGACCACTGGGGTCCTGTTCCAGTCACTTTAGGGGATTGAGTCTTTGGCCACCTCTTTTTTTTTTTTTTTTTTTTTTTGAGACGGAGTCTTGCTTTGTCGCCCAGGCTGTAGTGCAGTGGCGCGATCTCAGCTCACTGCAAGCTCTGCCCCCTGGGTTAACGCCATTCTCCTGCCTCAGCCTCCGAGTAGCTGGGACTACAGGCTAATTTTTTGTATTTTTAGTAGAGATGGGGTTTCACCATGTTAGCCAGGATGGTCTCGATCTCCTGACCTCGTGATCCGCCCACCTCTGGCCTCCAAAAGTGCTGGGATTACAGGCGTGAGCCACCGCGCCCGGCGTCTTTGGCCACCTCTAAGAGTCCTTGAACAGTCTCAGCCCGCTGCTTAGGTTGAATGATCAAAGCAGAAAGTCCTGGCTTCACTGAACCAAAAATGTCCCTTCCAGAATTGGAAGCTGTTCTGGTGTTTTCTGCACAAAAGTGTAAACATAGATTCAAGCTCCAGTGCTTTCTGCATCCAACAGAATTCCACACAAGGCCCTGACTCTGACCTCGATGGAGTGCATGGAAGACAGGAAGATACTCTTAAACCCAGCCTACTGCAAACACAGGTTACCACCAGCATGAAAAAGTTACACTCCATGAAGTGGCCATTCTCTTGTCAAGACGTGGTTAGTCTAGGCCCTTCTTGCAGAAGCAGAGCTGCACATACACATCTTTTTTTTTTGAGATGGTCTTGGTCTATTGCCCAGGCTGAAATGCAGTGGTGCAATCTCAGCCTTCTGGTTTCAAGCAGTCCTCCCGCCTCAGTCTCCTGAGTTGCTGGGACTACAGGTGCATACCAGCACGTCTGGCTAATTTTTGTATTTTTTGTAGAGATGAGGTTTTACTGTGTTGCCCATGCTGGTCTTGAACTCCTGGGCTCAAGCTATTTGCCTACCTCAGCCTCCCAAAGTGCTGGGATTACAGACGTAAGCCATCATGCCTGGCCAAATTATCTCTTTTTTTTTTTTTTTTTTTTTTTTTTTTTTTTTTTTTGAGACAGGGTCTTACTCTATTGCCCAGGTTGGAGTTCAAGAGACAGGATCATAGCTTACAGCAGCTTCAAACTCCTGGGCTCAAGTGATCCTCCCTCCTCAGCCTCCTGAGTACTTCTGGGACTACAAGTGTGCCACTACACCTGGCCACTTTTTAAATTTTTTGGAGATAGTGTCTTGCTATGTTGCCCAGTTTGGTCTCAACTCCTGGCCTCAAGTGATCCTTCCACTGGCCCCTCCCAGAATGCTTGGATTATAGGAATGAGACACCACACCTGGCCTCCTTATTATTCTTTTTCCTTTTTTTTTTTTTTTTTTTTTAAGGTAGAGTCTTGCTCTGTTACCCAGGCTGGAGTGCAGTGCTGCGATCTCGGCTCACTGCAACCTCCCCTTCCCAGGTTCAAGCGATTCTCTTGCCTCAGCCTCCCGAGAAGATGGGATTACAGGTGTACGCCACCACCCTTGGCTAATTCTGAATTTTTAGTAGAGACAGGGTTTTACCATGTTGGCCAGGCTGGTCTTGAACTCCTGACCTTGGGTAATCTGGCCACCTTGGCCTCCCAAAGTGCTGGGATTACAGGTGTGAGTCACCGCACCCGGTCCCTTCTCTCTTAAAGTAGAAAAAAAAAAGCCAGTCACCAGAGACATAAATGGTAATGCATGCATCAGGCATGGTGCTAGGAACTTTATACACATGTAATCCCTTCAAAAAATAGCTCTTTTAAGTAAGAAAAATATGACCCCTCTCCATATTAAATGAACAAATGATATGAACATACAAGTAATTTATTCAATTAACAAATATTTATTGAGCACCTACTATGTTTCAGGCACTGTGCTAAAATCAATTCCGATGGTCAACAAATACGCGAACAAATGGTAACTTTATAATTATTGAAGGAATGCAAATGTAAACAAAAGTGACTTTTCCATTTTTCACCTGTTCAATGGTCTATGTTCAAAATAAATGATTCTCCAGGATTGGATGAGCATGGCTTTGGGATCTCTTCTACAGTAAGTAGATACACAGGTGCATAATCTTCCTGAAGGCACTTGAGCAATGTCTATAGAATGGCTTAAAATGTATACACATCTTAAACATGGCCAACCAGGAGCAGGAAGCGCTCCTAACAACCTGATTGTGGTTTCCAAATACCAGTTGGGAAAGTACCAAAATTCCAAAAGGAAAGAAGCGGGCTCCTTGTAAAATGGCGACTTAAAGGTGAGAGACAGGAAATGAACAAGATGAGCTTGGAACATCTCGTGGTGGCAGACAACGGGCAAATGATCAAAGATGACTGGGTCATAGCAAAAGGACACAGGAGCCAGCTGGAAGAGGCTCTTCCACACCCAACATGGAGGCATTTGAGCATCACTGAGGGTGCAACTTAAATGAATTGAAACACATTAAACATCACACACACACACACACACACCTGCATCTAAATTCATCAGCTACCATGGCAGAGTGCTGGGGCAACCAATTCATCATTATTATTATTTCTGAGACAGAGTTTCTCTCTTGTCACCTGGGCTGGAGTGTAGTGGCGCAATCTCGGCTCACTGCAACCTCCGCCTCTTGGGTTCAGGCAATTCTCCTGCTTCAGCCTCCTGAGTAGCTAGGATTTCAGGCATGCGCCACCCTGCCCAGCTAATTTTTGCATTTTTAGTGACCTCAAGTGATCTGCCTGCCTCGGCCTCTCAAAGTGCTGAGATTACAGGCATGAGCCACCCTGCCTGGCCTCAATTCATTATTATGAAAACCAGGAAAGAGAAAGAAGCATTTATCCTGTGTTTCTTTTCTTTTCCTTTTTTTTTTTTTTTTGGAGGAGTCTTGCTCTGTCACCCAGGCTGGAGTGCAGTGGTGCGATCTTGGCTCACTGCAACCTCTGCCTCCCAGGTTCAAGCAATTCTCCTGACTCAGCCTCCTGAGTAGCTGGGACTACAGGCGCACACCGCCAAGCCTGGCTAAGTTTTTGTATTTTAATTGAGATAGCCGTGTTGCCCAGGCTGGTCTGGAACTCCTGAGCTCAGGCAATCCGCCCGCCTTGGCCTCCCAAAGTGTTAGGATTACAGGCATGAGCCAAAACACCCGGCCTGCTGTGTTTCTTTACTGTATCATTGGGTACTAAATAGTAGCTGAAGGAAAGTTTTTCTTTTTCTCTTTTTCTTTTTTGAGACGGAGTTTCACTCTTGTTGCCCAGGCTAGAGTGCAATGGCACGATCTCGGCTCACTGCAACCTCTGCCTCCCAGGTTCAAGTGATTCTCCTGCCTCAGCCTCCCAAGTAGCTGGGATTATAGGTGTGCGCCACCATACCCAGCTAATTTTGTATTTTTAGTAGAGACGGGGTTTCACCATGTTGGTCAGGTTGGTCTCAAACTCCTGACCTCAAGGGATCCACCTGCCTCGGCCTCCCAAAGTGCTGGGATCACAGGTGTGAGCCACTGCACCAGGCCAGAAATTTTTTCTTCATAAGAATATTCTAGGGCCGGGCGCGGTGGCTCAAGCCTGTAATCCCAGCACTTTGGGAGGCCGAGACGGGCGGATCACAAGGTCAGGAGATCGAGACCATCCTGGCTAACACAGTGAAACCCCCTCTCTACTAAAAATACAAAAAAACTAGCCGGGCGAGGTGGCGGGCGCCTGTAGTCCCAGCTACTCGGGAGGCTGAGGCAGGAGAATGGCGTAAACCCGGGAGGCGGAGCTTGCAGTGAGCTGAGATCCGGCCACTGCACTCCAGTCCGGGCGACAGAGCGAGACTCCGCCTCAAAAAAAAAAAAAAAAAAAAAAAAAAAAAAAAAAAAAAAAAAAAAAGAATATTCTAGCTAATAAGGAAAGAATGAATAACAAGATATCACCATTTTGCAACCTCTAATGAACAGATTTATCAATTAAACATCAATGGTTGCCAACATCACAAAAATAGCAACACCTAAATATTATGGCTCCTAATATTAACCACTTATAAATAATCTTAACAAAAAAAGAACCTCAGTCTGACCAGTCCTCTAAATCTCAACTACCAATTTACAGGAAACACTAGGAACAGAAGAGCATGTTAAACTATACCATGCAGATGCAGCCAGCAAAAACCAGACTTGGAGAAGCTCTATGAGGCAAATTATCTAGTTTCTTCAAAAAACAAGAAGTTGCAAAAAAAACCCAGTAAGGGAGAATAGATTGAGTATAATAGATTGAGAAATAAGAGACATATCAACTGCAATTTGAGGACATCATTTGGATCCTGGTAATTTTTTCTAAAACTGACATTTATGAAACAAAGATTTGAACACTATCATACATGTAATGGCATTAAGGCGGTAACATCATTTTTTTTTCTTTTGAGATGCAGTTTCGCTCTTGTTGCCCAGGCTGGAGTGCAATGGTGCAATCTCAGCTCACTGCAACCTCCGCCTCCTGTGTTCAAGGGATTCTCCTGTCTTAGCTTCCTGGGTAGCTCGGATTACAGGCGCCCACCACCACGGCTGGCTAATTTTTGTATTTTAGTAGAGTTGGGGTTTCACATTGGTCGGGCTGGTCTCGAGCTCCTGACCTCAGGTGATGTGCCCACCTCGGCTTCCCAAAGTGCTGGGATTACAGGCGTGAGCTACTGCGCCAGGCCTTTTTTTTTTTTTAAGGAGTGAAAATATTTTCTAATGTTGTCATGTGTTTTAGAGAAATGTATGAAATGTTTATGGATGAAATCATATATCTGGTATGAACTTCAAAAATAACACAAAGATGAGAGAAGTGGATATAGAGACAAAGCAAGCCTGGCCACGAGCTGATAATTCTTGAAGCTGGTGATGAGGCTGCTGGGGTTCATTATAAGATTCTATGTATTTTTGTACATGTTCAATTTTTTTTTTTGAGACACGTACTTTTTTTTTTTTTTGAGACAGACTGTCGCTCTGTCCCAGCTAATTTTTTGTATTTTTGGAAGAGATAAGGTTTCACCATGTTGGCCAGGACAGTCTTTATCTCTTGACCTTGTGATCCACCCCTGCCTCAGCCTCCCAAAGTGCTGGGATTACAGGTGTGACCCACTGTGCCTCGCCAAAAATTTACATTTTTATCTAGCATTTCCACTTCTAGGAGTTTACCTTAAAGATATATTACACATGTACAAAATAATTTATGTGCAAGGGAAATATTATGGAATTGTTTGAAAGAACAAAAAATAATGGAAAGTCCAGGCACAGTGGCTCATGCCTGTAATCCCAGCACTTTTGAGAGGCCAAGGTGGGTGGATCACTTGAGGTCAGGAGTTTGAGACCAGCCTGGCCAACATAGTGAAACCCCGTCGCTACTAAAAACACAAAAATTAGCCGGGCGTGGTAGCAGGTGCCTGTAATTCCAGCTACTCAGGAGGCTGAGGCAGCAGAATTTCTTGAACCCAGGAGGCAGAAGTTGCAGTGAGCCAAGGTCATGCCACTGCACTCCAGCGTGGGCAACAGAGCAAGACTCTGTCTCAAAAAAAAAAAAAAAAAGGCCGTATGAGGTGGCTCACGCCTGTAATCCCAGCACTTTGGGAGGCCAAGGTTGGCAGATTACCTGAGGTCAAGAGTTGGAGATCAGCCTGGCCAACATGGCGAAACCCCATCTCTACTAAAAACACAAAAATTAGCCGGGCGTGGTGGCTCTCACCTGTAGTCTCAGCTACTTGGGAGGCTGAGGCAGGACAATCGCTTGAACCTGGGAGGTGGAGGTTGCAGTAAGCTGAGATCACGCCACTGCACTCCAGCCTGGGTCACAGAGTGAGACTCCGTCTCAAAAAAACACATTGATAATGTTAAATAAATTATGAAGCACACAGATGATGGAATCCTAAGGAGTTGTTTAAAAAAAATGAGGCAGCTGTATATGGACCAATATGATCTAATCTTCAAGATGTATGCATAAGCAAAAATAGCAATGTCTTCAAATTTGCTATCACTTGTATAAAATATTTGTATAAAGAGTACATTATGCTTGTGCAAATATTAATAATAATTATTATTCAGATGGAGTCTCCACTCCATCACCCAGGCTGGAGTGCAGTGGCAGGATATCGGTTCACTGCAGCCACTGCCTTCTGGGTTCAAGTGATTCTCGTGCCTCAGCCTACCAAGTAGCTAGAACTACAGACATGAGCCACCACACCTGGCTAATTTTTGTATTTTTTAGTTAAGACAAGGCTTCACCATGTTGGCCAGGCTGGTCTCGAACTCCTGACCTCAAGTGATCTGCTTTCCTCAGCCTCCCAAAGTGCTGGGATTACATGTTTATGCAAATTAAAAATCACAAACTATATACAAGAACTCGGTGTTAGTGATTGTTCCATAAAAGGTAATGGGGTGGGAAAGGCATAGTGCTATTGTGTGAAGATTCACTTATGTCTGCATACCATATTGTAACTTTAGGCCAGGAAGTGGCTCATGCCTTAAACCCAGCCCTTTGGGAGGCCGAGGTGGGCAGATCACTTGAGGTCAAGGAGTTTGAGACCAGTGTGGGCAACATGGTGAAACCCTGGCTCTACTAAAAATACAAAATTTAGCTGGGCGTGATGGTGGGCGCCTGTGATCCCAGCTACTTGGGAGGCTGAGGCAGAAGAATTGCTTGAATCCAGGAGTCAGAGGTTGCAGTGAGCTGTGATCGAACCATTGTACTCCAGCATGGGTGAGACTCGGTCTCAAAAAACAAACAAAGCAAAAAAACCCAACAACAACAAATTGTAACTTTAACGATTTTATCCTGTGACTGTGTTTTAACTATTCAGAGTAACAATTTTTTTTTTTTTTTTTTGAGACAGGGTCTCACTCTGTCGCCCAGATTGGAGTACAGTGGCGTGATCTTGGTTCACTGCAACCTCCGCTTCCCAGGCTCAAGCAATTCTCCTGCCTCAGCCTCCCGAGTAGCTGGGATTACAGGCCTGCGCCACCACGCCTAATTTTTGTATTTTTAGTAGAAGGGGTTTCACCACGTTGGCCAAGCTGGTTCGATCCACCATGCTTGGATCGAGCATGGTGATCGATCCACCCTCCTCAGCCTCCCAAAGTGCTGGGATTACAGGCGTGAGCCACCATGCCTGACCTTAGAGTGACAATTTTTCATGTCATAGCTTTGAGCCCCTCCAAAAGAACATTTTAATCATTAAACAACTTAAGGGAAAATGACATACAGAACACTGCTTTCTAACCTTTTGTAGGCCACAGCATATACAGATGATTGGTAAGACAGCTGGTATCAAAGTGCAACTGGCCCCTGCCCCAGACATTGGCTGGCTACCCCAAGAGCTAAGGGGATCAGTTTCTTGAGATTCCAGACTCATTGGCAAACCCTGTGATGTCATGTGGACATCACTGACATGTGTGATGTCCATCACTGTGATGTCATGGGGACAAAGTATCAACAGTCTGAAATCATCATTAATTCAGGACCAATAAAGTTTCAAACATCTCATTTAAAATTAGCTGCTGCCGGCTGGGCGCGGTGGCTCAAGCCTGTAATCCCAGCACTTTGGGAGGCCGAGACGGGCGGATCACGAGGTCAGGAGATCGAGACCATCCTGGCTAACACGGTGAAACCCCGTCTCTACTAAAAAATACAAAAAACTAGCCGGGCGAGGTGGCGGTGCCTGTAGTCCCAGCTACTCGGGAGGCTGAGGCAGGAGAATGGCGTGAACCCGGGAGGCGGAGCTTGCAGTGAGCTGAGATCCGGCCACTGCACTCCAGCCCTGGTGACAGAGTGAGACTCCATCTCAAAAAAAAAAAAAAAAAAAATTAGCTGCTGCTGCTTTTTTTTTTTTTTTTTTTTTTAGACTCAGTCTTGCTCTGTCGCCCAGGCTGGAGTGCTATGGCATGATCTCGGCTCACTGCAACCTTCACCTCCTAGGTTCAAGTGATTCTCCTGCCTCAGCCTCCCGAGTAGCTGGGACTACAGCCGCGCACCATCATGCCTAATTTTTTTGGGGGGTGGAGGGAGGTAGTTTCGCTCGTTACCCAGGCTAGAGTGCAGTCTTGGCTCACTGTAACCTCCATATCCTGAGTTCAAGCGATTCTCCTGTCTCAGCCTCCCAAGCAGCTGGGATTACAGGTACACACCACCACTCTCGGCTAATTTCTGTACTTTTAGTAGAGATGGAGTCTCAAGCATCTCATGCCTTAGCCTCAAGGACTACAGGCATGCGCCACCACACCTAGCTAACTTTTGTATTTTTTAGTAGAGAGGTTTTGCCATGTTGGTCAAACTGGTCTCGAACTCCTGACCTCAGGTGATCCACCCGCCTCGGCCTCCCAAAGTGCTGGGATTACAGGCATGGGCCACTGCGCCCGACCTGTATTTTTTTAGATGGAGTCCGGCTTTGTCACTCAGGCTGGAGTGCAGTGGCACAATCTCGGCTCACTGCAGCCTCCGCCTCCCAGGTTCCAGTGATTCTCCTGTCTGAGTCTCCTTCGTAGCTGGGATTACAGACACGCACCACCATGCCTAGCTAATTTTTGTATTTTTAGTAGAGACGGGGTTTCACCATGTTGGCCAGGCTGATCTCAAACTTCTAACCTCAGGTGATCTGCCGGCCTCAGCCTCCCAAAGTGCTGGGATTACAGGTGTGAGCCACCTTACCAGGCCACTCTTCTGTTAATTTCTAATCTTCTGAATTTCTAACCTTTTGATTGAAGGCCTCATAATAATTATGCTTTCCCACTATTTTTCAGAATAAATGATCATAACAACTGGTCACGAAGACTTTTGGATATGTGATACATTCATAAGGCTCTCCCCTCATATAAACTCCTTATCAGTGATACTGATAATAAAATTAATTAATGACAATAGCTAATATTTACTGAGCACTTGTGTGTGCCAGGTATTACTTCTTTTTTTTTTTTTTTTTTTTTGAGACGGAGTCTCGCTCCGTCGCCCGGGCTGGAGTGCAGTGGCCGGATCTCAGCTCACTGCAAGCTCCGCCTCCCGGGTTTACGCCATTCTCCTGCCTCAGCCTCCCGAGTAACTGGGAATACAGGCGCCCGCCACATCGCCCGGCTAGTTTTTTTGTATTGTTTTAGTAGAGACGGGGTTTCACAGTGTTAGCCAGGATGGTCTCGATCTCCTGACCTCGTGATCCACCCGTCTCGGCCTCCCAAAGTGCTGGGATTACAGGCTTGAGCCACCGCGCCCGGCCTCAGGTACTACTTCTAAGGCTTTACATAAAATATCTAATTTAGTCCTCATAAAAATTCTATTAGTTAGGCATAATAATCACCACTTAAAAATAAGTAAACTGGGCCAGGCGCGGTGGCTCACGCCTGTAATCCCAGCACTTTGGGAGGCCGAGGTGGGCAGATCATGAGGTCAGGAGATCAAGACCATCCTGGCCAACATGGTAAAACCCCATCTCTACTAAAAATACAAAAATTAGCTGGGCGTGGCAGCGCGTGCCTGTAATCCCAGCTACTCAGGAGGCTGAGGCAGAAGAATCGCTTGAACCCAGGAGACAGAGGTTGCAGCGAGCTGAGATCGCAACACTGCACTCCAACCTGGTGACAGAGCTAGATTTTGTCTCAAAAAAAAAAAAAAAGTAAACTGAGGGACAGAGAGATTGCATAACTTGCCCAATTATGCTATGTAGTCCATAATCAGGGGAAGTGAGCACTGCTAAGTAAGGTATATGCCATGATGCAAGGCACAGTCACAGAATCTTTTTGTTTTTTTTTTTTTTTTGAGACAGAGTTTTGCCCTTGTCACCCAGGCTGGAATGCAATGGTGTGATCTCGGCTTGTTGCAACCTCCGCCTCCTGGGTTCAAATGATCTTCCTGCCTCAGCCTCCTGAGTAGCTGGGATTACAGGCACCTGCCACCATGCCTGGCTAATTTTTGTATTTTTAGTAGAGATGGGGTTTCACCACATTGGCCAGGCTGGTCTCAAAGTCCTGACTTCAAATGATCTGCCGGCCTCGACCTCCCAAAGCGCTGGGATTACAGGTGTGAGCCACCATGCCTGGCCACAGAATCTTTTAATAGGGTCATTTTGTGTTAGAAATTCTCAGAAACTTAACATATTTTGAATGACAAAAACAGCTTTTCTACATTCTTTTTTTTTTTTTTTTTTTTTTTAGCATAGATTATCTGATTCTTAGGAAACAGTGAGTGAGGCAAAAAGAATTCCCACATTTATTGAATTTTCTTTGGGTGTGAGTTTTCTGATGTTCTAGCATGGAAGTGACAGGTGTTTTCTGACATTAATTACACTACATTAAAAATTACCTAGTACTGAGCCAGATGTGAACTCCACATAAAGGCTTCTTCTCTTTATCACTCACACTCGAGGCTTTCTTAACCAGTATGAATTCTGTAGTGTTCAATGAGTTGTGAACCAAGAATAAATGCCTGCCCACACTCTCTACATTCGTAAGGTTTGATACCAGGATGAATTCTCTGATGTTCGGTAAGTTGTGAACTACGAATAAAGGCCATTCCACACTCCCTGCATTCATAGGGTTTCTCGCAAGTGTGGATTCGCTGATGATGAGTCAGTTGTGAAACACGAATAAAGGCCTTCCCACATTCCTTACATTCGTAGGGTTTGTCGCCTGTATGAATTCTTTGATGTTGAATGAGGTATGAGCTACGACTGAACGCCTTCCCGCAGTCCTTACATTCATAGGGTCTGTCGCCAGTATGGACTCTCTGATGTCGTGTGAGCTGTGCGTGCTGTCTAAAGGCCTTCCCACATTCCTTACACTCATAGGGTTTCTCCCCAGAATGAATTCTTTGATGTCGAGTAACTTCTGAGCTGTGAATAAAGCCCTTTCCGCATTCCTTACACTCGTAGGGTTTCTCCCCAGTGTGGATGCGCTGGTGTACGGTCAGCTGGGAATGCTGTCTAAAGGCCTTCCCGCATTCTTTACACTCATAGGGTCTGGCGCCCGTGTGGATTCTCCGATGCACAGTGAGTTGGGAGCCACGAATGAAAGCCTTGCCGCAGTCCTTACATACGTAGGGTTTCTCGCCTGTGTGAGTCCTTTGATGCAGAACCAGCTGGGAATGCTGCCTAAAGCTCTTCCCACACTCTTTACATTCATAAGGTTTGACACCAGTATGAAGTCTCTGATGCAGAATAAGTTCTGACGTGCGACCGAAGGCCTTCCCACAGTCCTTACAGTCATAAGGCTTCTCACCTGTGTGAATTCTCTGATGCTGAACCAGGTGTGAGGCACGGCTGAAGGCCTTCCCACATTCCTTACACCCGAAGGGTTTTTCACCAGTGTGAGTTTTCTGATGTTGAATAAGGTGTGAGCCGCGGCTAAATGCTTTCCCACATTCCCGACATTCCATCAGTTTCTCACCAGTCTCCCTGCTCCCAGTGTGAGACCTGTGATGCTGGAACGTGGGCATATGTCCATAGGCGACGTTCACTTGCTTAAAATAGCACTCTTCATTTACTTGTGTCTCAAACTGGCCTTCGCATTCCCAGTCAGCTCTAAAATCGGAGCCCTCCAGGTCACAGCATGTAAGGCTTTCCATTATCTCCCAGTTGAATGCCCCGATTTCAAAAATATCTTTTTGTAGAAATTTCTCACACCTGGACTCCAAGTCTGAAAAATAAGAAAAAGAGAAATACAAGCTGTGCTCCTTTTCTATGAGAAATAAAAAATTCTATAGTACAGGCCAGGCGCAGTGGCTCACATCTGTAATCCCAGCACTTTGGGAGGCTGAGGCGGGTGGATCACAAGGTCGGGAGTTCACCTGGCCAAGACAAAAATTAGCCGGACATGGTGGCAGGCGCCTGTAATCCCAGCTACTGGGGAGGCTAAGGCAGGAGAATCGCTCGAACCCGGGAGGCAGCGGTTGCAGTGAGCCAAGATCGCGCCACTGCACTCCAACCTGGGTGACAGAGCAAGACTCCGTCTCAGAAAAAAAAAAAAAATAACCATAGAAAGTGAATGGCTTATATACATCTCAAATATTATACAATTTCAAAAAAGTACATGGAAGCACACTATGTGAAGAGCTCATACGGTGCCAGAAGGGAGCAAGAAGACAGATTAAGCCAGGGGTTCTCAATTTGTTTTCTGTTTTGAGACAGAGTCTTGCTCTGTCGCCTAGGCTGGAGTGCATTGGTACAATCTTGGCTTACCGCAACCTCCGCCTCCTGGGTTCAAGTGATTCTCCTGCCTCAGCCTCCTGAGTAGCTGGGATTACAGGCATGCACTACCACTCCCGGCTAATTTTTGTATTTTTAGTAGAGCTGGGCTTTCACCATATTGGCCAGGCTGGTCTCGAACTCCTGACCTCAAACAATCTACGCACCCTGGCCTCCCAAAGTGCTGGGATTACAGGTGTGAGCTACCTCGCCTGGCGGAGAACATTTGTATCACTCCAAATAGAAACCCCCTGCCCATTAAGCAGTTGCTCCCCATTCCCTATTCCCTCCAGTCCCTGGCAACCATTACTGGCAGAGAGCTACTAATTTTGTCTCTATAAATTTGCCTGTTCTGGACATTTCATGTAATAAGGCATCTATATTTTCAACACTTCCCACCACATAAAGTTGATGTCAATCAAAATGAAAATCTCTGCTTAAACATTTCACTGCCTTCCCATTTCTGTGCATTTAGAATTAATTCCAAAGGCCAGGCGAGGTGGCTCATGCCTTAATCCCAGCACTTTGGGAGTCTAAGGCAAGTGGATCACTTGAGGTCAGGAGTTCAAGATCAGCCCAGACAACATGGAGAAACCCTGTCTCTACTAAAAAATACAAAAATTAGCAGGCATGGTGGCAGGCGCCTATAATCCCAGCTACCTGGGAGACCGAGACACAAGAATCACTTGAACCCAGGAGGCAGAGGTTGCAGTGAGCCAAGATGGCACCACTGCATGCCAGCCTGGGGGACAGAGTAAGAGTCCATCTCAGGGAAAAAAAAAAAAAAAAAAGAGGCTGGGTACGGTAGCTCACGTCTGTAATCACAGCACTTTGGGAGACCGAGGCGGGTGGATCACCTGAGGTCAGGTGTTCGAGATTAGCCTGACCAACATGGAGAAACACCGTCTCTACTAAAAATACAAAATTAGCCAGCCGTGGTGGCGCATGCCTGTAATCCCAACACTTGGGAGGCTGAGGCAGGAGAATCACTTGAATCCGGGAGGCAGAAGTTGTGGTGAGCTGAAATTGCACCACTGCATTCCAGCATGGGTGACAAAGCAAAACTCTGTCTCAAACAAACAAACAAAAAAAATTACAAACTCACTGCCATGGCTCTCAGGGCTCTTGACAAAGCAGGTCCCTGTTTGTTTTTGTCACCACTCTGTCTCAGCAAGAGCAGGGCCTCTTCACATTGAACATTCTCCCCTTTCCTCCCAGTCTACAAAACCACCAGCCATCTATGAGCATGTAAAATAAATCTAGGCATTTTCCATCTCAGATCTCTCATCAGGTTCTTCCATCTATCAAGAATCCTGTCCTGGGCTTTTTGCTGCTTTTCTCATCCTTAAGGTCTCAGATAAAAACTCACACTCTCTCTCTCTCTTTTTTTTTTTTTTTTTTGAGAGTCTCACTCTGTCGTCGCCCAGGCTAGAGTGCAGTGCAGTGGTGTGATCTCAGCTCACTGCAACCTCCGCCTCCCGGGTTCAAGCGACTCTCCTGCCTCAGCCTCCCGAGTAGCTGGGATTACAGGTGCCTGCCACCACGCCTGGGTAATTTTTGTATTTTTAGTAGAGACGGGGTTTCACCATGTTCGCCAGGCTGGCCTGGAATTCCTGACCTCAGGTGATCTGCCCTCCTTGGCCTCCCAAAGTGCTGGGATTACAGGCGTGAGCCACCACGCCCGGCCCCTTATGTAATGTATATTTTATCACAATTTAAAAAAATCTAATTAATAAAAAATTGTTATTTTTTCAGAACTGCAAGGAATTAGAAAACATACCAAGCAAATATTCTGTGAAAGACAAGAACACTTTTATGGAGTCAACAGCAATAGGCTTAATATTTTAATATGGAATTAGAGTAGAGTCGTACCCATAAACTTGCTTTTATTTTGTTTTGTTTTCGAGATGGAGTCTTGTTCTGTTGCCAAGGCTAGAGTAAAGACACGCGATCGATCTTGATTCCTTGCAACCTCCACCTCCCGGGTTCAAGCGATTCTCTTGTCTCAGCCTCCTGAGTAGCTGGGATTACAGGTGCCTGCCACCACACCTGGCTAATTTTTGTATTTTTAGTAGAGATGGTGTTTTGTCACATTGGCCAGACTGATCTTGAACTCCTGACCTCAAGTGATCCGTCTATCGGTCTCCCAAAGTGCTGGGATTACAGGTGTGTGCCACTGCGCCCGTCCATACATTGTTAATTTATGCTCAATTAATTTTGCTCAAAAAAACACATACAGAATGTGGTAGGTGGGATAACGGCACTCAAAGATGTCTGTGTCTTTATTCCTGGAACCTATGAGTGGTATGTCACAAAGCAAGGGGAGTTCGAATTCAGACTGCTAATTAGGGCCGGGCGCAGTGGCTCACGCCTGTAATCTCAGCACTTTGTGTGGCCGAGGAGGGTGGATCACCTGAGGTCAGGAGTTCGAAACCAGTCTGACCAACATGGAGAAACCCTGTCTCTACCAAAAATACAAAATTAGCTGGGCGTGGTGGTGGGTGCCTGTAATCCCAGCTACTCAGGAAGCTGAGGCAGGAGAATCACTTGAACCCGGGAGGCGGAGGTTGTGGTGAGCAGAGATCTCGCCATTGCACTCCAGCCTGGGCAACAAGGGTGAAACTCCATCTCAAAAAAAAAAAAAAAAAAAAAAAAAAAGCTAATCAGTTGACCACCATGAGATGGCGAGATTATCCTGGTTTATCTGGGTGGACACAATGTATTCACAAGGGTCCTTAGAAGTGAAAGTGGGAAGACCAGGTGCAGTGGCTCATGCCTGTAATCCCAGCACTTTGGGAGCTTTGGGAGGCCTAGGTGGGTGGATCACTTGAGGTCAGGAGTTTGAGACCAGCTCGGCCAACTTGGCGAAATCCTGTCTCGGCTGGGCGCGGTGGCTCAAGCCTGTAATCCCAGCACTTTGGGAGGCCAAGACGGGCGGATCACGAGGTCAGGAGAGCGAGACCATCCTGGCTAACACGGTGAAACCCCGTCTCTACTAAAAAAAATACAAAAAACTAGCCGGGCGAGGTGGCGGGCGCCTGTAGTCCCAGCTACTCGGAGGCTGAGGCAGGAGAATGGCGTAAACCCGGGAGGCAGAGCTTGCAGTGAGCTGAGATCCGGCCACTGCACTCCAGCCCGGGTGACAGAGCGAGACTCCGTCTCAAAAAAAAAAAAAAAAAAAAAAAGAAATCATTGAATGAATAAATAAATGGGAGGCCAGGAGCAGTGGCTCACGCTCCTGCACTTTGGCCCAGCACTTTGGGAGGCTGAGGCGGGTGGATCACAAGGTCAGGAGATCAAGACCATCCTGGCTAACATGGTAAAACCCCATCTCTACTAAATATACAAAAAATTAGCCAGGTGTGGTGGCGGGAGCCTGTAGTCATAGCTACTCGGGAGGCTGAGGCAGGAGAACGGTGTGAACCGGGGAGGCAGAGTTTGCAGTGAGCAGAGGTTGCGCCACTGCACTCCAGCCTGGCAACAGAGAGAGACTCCGTCTCAAAAACAAAAACAAAACAAAACAAAAATAAGTGAATAGGAGAGGGCTAGGGACAGCTCTTCCTTACCAAAGAATTCCAATTAATAAATAGTGAAGAAATAAGGGACACAGAAAATCAGTATTAGGCAAGTGACAGTGTAATAGCTGGTGCAGACAAGGTCTAGTGATGGATGCCAAAATCAGGGGGTGGAAGGAGGAAAAGCAGCACATTTGCCTAGTGTGAAAGTATTTCACGGTAAGATATTTGTCAATTACAAATGGAAACTTTACAGGGGAGAAACAAGAGAGGCCCTATTTACCAAGTGATCAAAGTAAACAGCATCTATCTTTTTTTTTTTTTTTTTCTGACACGGAGTCTCACTCTGTCACCCAAGCTGGAGTGCAGTGGCGTGATCTCGGCTCACTGCAACCTCCGCCTCCTGGGTTCAAGCGATTCTCCTGCCTCAGACTCCCGAGTAGCTGGGACTACAGGCACCCGCCACCACACCTAGCTAATTTTGTACCTTTAGTAGAGACAGGGTTTCACCATATTGGCCAGGCTGGTCTCGAACTCCTGAGCTTGTGATCCGCCCGCCTTGGCCTCCCAAAGTGTGAACAGCACCTATCTTACCAAGTGATCAAAATGAACAGCACCAGTAATATGGCATGTTGATGTCTGCTATGTGATACACAGAGAAGAATACAACATCACTTCTGCGATATTCTTGCTAAAATGCAGAATCTCACTGTGAGAAAACATTAGACAAACAAGAAGTGAGAGACAATCTACAAAAAACTACTCATTAAGAGGATCAGCTGGCTGGGTGTGGTGGCTCATGCCTGTAATCTCAGCACTTTGGGAGGCTGAGGTGGCCAGGTCACTCGAGCTCAGGAGTTTGAGACCAGCCTGGCCAACATAGTGAAACCCCATGTCTACCGAATATACAAAAATTAGCCGCGCATGGTAGTGTGCACCTGTAATCCTAGCTACTCAGGAGCCTGAGACAGGAGAATTACTTGAACCGGGGAGGCAGAGGTTGCAGTAAGCTGAGATCGCACCAGTGTACTCCAGCCTGGGTGACAGAGTGAGACACCGTCTCAGAAAAAAAAAAAAAAAAAATTATTTATTTATTTATTTATTTATTTATTTTGAAATGGAGTCTTGCTCTGTCACCCAGGCTGGAGCGCAGTGGCACGCTCATAGCTCACTGCAGCCTTGATTTCCCAGGCTCTAGTGATTCTTCTGCCTCAGCCTCTTGATTAGCTGGAATTACAGGTGCGTGCCACCTTGCCTGGCTAATTTTTTTTTTTTTTTTTTTTTTTTTTTTGAGATGGAGTCTTGCTCTGTCGCCCAGGCTGGAGTGCAGTGGCCGGATCTCAGCTCACTATAAGCTCCGACTCCCGGGTTTACGCCGTTCTCCTGCCTCAGCCTCCCGAGTAGCTGGGACTACAGGCGCCCGCCACGTCGCCCGGCTAGTTTTTTGTATTTTTTAGTAGAGACGGGGTTTCACTGTGTTAGCCAGGATGGTCTCGCTCTCCGGACCTCGTGATCCGCCCGTCTCGGCCTCCCAAAGTGCTGGGATTACAGGCTTGAGCCACCACGCCCGGCCGCCTGGCTAATTTTTGTATTTTTTGTAGAGAAGGGATCTTGCTATGTTGTTCAGGCTGATAAATGTCATTTTTAAAGAAAAAACAAAACAAAACAGTATTTTCGTGTGGCCAAAAACTGAGGGAAACTTTAAGGGTCTTCTTCAGATAGAGAGAAAATGATCTCAGATGAAAAATAAAAATGACAACAACAGGCTGGGCGTGGGGCTCACACCTGTAATCCCAGCACTTTGGGAGGCCGAGGCGGGCAGATCGCGAGGTCAGGAGATCGAGACCATCCTGGCTAACACAGTGAAACCTATCTTTACTAAAAAAATACAAAAAAAAATTAGCCGGGCGTGGTGGTGGGCGCCTGTTGTCCCAGCTACTCGGGAGGCTGAGGCAGGAGAATGGCGTGAATCGGGAGGCAGAGCTTGCAGTGAACTGAGATCATGCCACTGCATTCCAGCCTGGGTGACAACGCGAGACTCTATGTCAAAAAAAAAACAAATAAATAAATAAAAATAAATTAAAAAGGCTGGGCACGGTGGCTTAAGCCTGTAATCCCAGCACTTTGGGAGGCCGAGACAGGCGGATCACAAGGTGAGGAGATCAAGACCATCCTGGCTAACCTGGTGAAACCCCATCTCTACTAAAAAACATAAAAAACTAGCCAGGCAAGGTGGCAGGCGCCTGTAGTCCCAGCTACTCGGGAGGCTGAGGCAGGAGAATGGCGGGAACCTGGGAGGCGGAGCTTGCAAGCTGAGATTCGGCCACTGCACTCCAGCCTGGGCAACAGAGCGAGACTCCATCTCAAAAACAATAAAAATAAAAAAATGAAAAAATAAAAAAGACAATAGCGGAGAAGTTAGGAAAGGGTAACTGATGATTCAGGATTCACAGATTCCAATACTGTCTACCAAGTGCCACTCGAGAATACTCACTAACATTTATGTAGTCATCACAATTGCCTTTCTGGGCACTTTCACACTATATTTCATATAACAGCAACTCTTTTTTTTTTTTTTTTTGAGACAGAGTCTCGCTCTGTTGTACAGGCTGGAGTGTAACGGTGTGATCTCGGCTCACTGCAACCTCCGCCTCCCAGGTTCAAGCGATTCTCGTGCCTCAGCCTCCCGAGTAGCTGGGATCACAGATGTGTGCCGCCACGCACAGCTTATTTTTGTATTTTTAGTAGAGACAGGGTTTCACCATGTTGGCCAAACTGGTCTCGAACTCCTGACCTCCAGTGATCCGCCCACCTTGGCCTCCCAAAGTGCTGGGATTACAGGTGTGAGGTACTACATCCAGCCTAACAGCAATATTTTTATCCCATTTGCCAAGGAGGAAACTGAAGCACAGAGAATTTAAGTAATTTATGCAAACTCACAGAGCTACTAAGTGGCAGGGCCAGGATTTGAACTCAGGCAGTCTGACTCCAGTGTCTGTGCCCTCAACCACTACACAACCCTACCATTCAAAAGTTAAGAGAATAAATGAATGGCTGCATTACTGTCACAGAGGCTGGAGTGCAGTGGCACAATCTTGGCTCACTGCAACCTCTGCCTCCTGGGTTCAAGCAATTCTCCTGCCTTAGCCTCCTGAGTAGCTGGGGTTACAGGCAGCGGCCACCATGCCCGGCTAATTTCTGTATTTTTAGGAGAGACGGGGTTTCACCATGTTGGCCAGGCTGGTCTTGAACTCCTGGCTTCAAGTGATCTGCCCACCTCGGCCTCCCAAAGTGCTGAGATTAGAGGTGTGGGCCACCGTGTCTGGCCAAGAAAATTTTTTTTTGGTTTGTTTTTTGAGATAGAGTTTCACTTTTATCACTCAGGCTGGAATGCAATGGTGTAATCTCAGCTCACTGCAACCTCTGCCTCCCAGGTTCAAGAGATTCTCCTGCCTCAGCCTCCCAAGTAGCTGGAATTACAGGCACCCGCCACCATGCCCAGCTAATTTTTGTATTTTCAGTAGAGACGGGATTTTACCATGTTGGCCAGGGTGGTCTTGAACTCCTGACCTCAGGTGATCCACCCACCTCAGCCTCCCAAAGTGCTGGGATTACACACATGAGCCACCATGCCTGGCCAAGAAAATAAGTTTTCTAAGGGATGAAGATACTTGTAGAAAAAAGGATCTGGCTGGGTACTGTGGCTCACACCTGTCATCTCACTTTGGCCTCCCAAAGTGGGAGGATCGCTTAAGCCCAGGAGATGGAGGCTGCAGTGAGCTGTGATCATGCCACTGCACCCCAGCATGGATGACACAGTGAGATTCTGCCTCTAAAAAAAAAGATACAAAGTACAGGTAAAAAGGTGGCCAATGGGGAAGAAATAGGTACATCTCTTTTTAAAAAGGAAGGAAAATGTGAGAGAACACAGAAGACAGACAAATTAATGGGAGTAGGCCAAGGTTCTCTTGGGAGCTGATGCTAATAAAGTCTTTACTCGCCACATCTTCATGTTTCAGGCCTTTCTTCCACAGTAGGGCTTTGAGGGAACTTCCCACAGTAACTCAACTTACTCCTGTCAGTTGACGCACCCAGGGACCTCCCCCTGTCGAAATCAGCCCTCGCTCACCTGGGCACCATGGTCCTGTCACATCATTTGCAATCATCCAGGGCTCTTTCCCTTGCTCCAATAAGGAGACGACATCAGGCTTAGAAATGGAGAGTCCTGTTTACAGGAAAAGAAACGGGGTGTGATCAGACTGCTCCAAAATCCAAACCCAGTTCCCTGGTCACCATGGAAAAGACGTAATCACAAGGCAGGCGGAAGGTTGTCTGAAGGATGGGAAGACCTAGGTGCCCAGTGGAATGACTTGTTTCCAATTCCACAAAGCACAAAACAATTTTTCAGTCACCAGAAATTCAGTCAGAAACTTGTAAGTTACCCTAGAAATTCACAATGAAGAAACCAGAAATTCCAGAAGGGTAGTCCTGAATTATGTGGAGTAGATGTGTGGTGATCACTCTCCACGAACCCCTCCCTCCCCTCCAATCTATTCCTTGATGCTCCTGGCCTTGTTCTGTGCCCAGCTCTGGGATCCCAACAGCTCACTGTAAGAACTGCATTACCCATGCCCTCTGGCTTCTCATTGGCTTTGGCAGACAGAAAGCATCAGCTGGAGATCAGCCGACAGGAGGAGAGCAAGCACTGGGCATTTCTTAACCCTCTCTCTCCCTCCTTTAACCCAGGAGCTCCGGAAGTAGCTACAGCAATTGCTGGCTGGTCCCCTCTCTATCTCTATGGCTGTAGTTTGTAGCGTCTCCTGTGACAGTTTCCTCTCCTCACCCATTTAGGCAGAGATGGAAACAGCACCCCATGGTTGTAGTCCCCAGTGCCTTGCTTTCCGTCTGGCCTGTGCGATACAATCTCCTTACCTAGTGAGGCCAAGTGACCAAAGTTCTCCAGAGTCACCTCCCTGTACAAGTCCCTCTGAGCAGGTTCCAGGCACTTCCATTCTTCCAGAGAGAACTCTATGGCCACGTCCCTGAATGTCACCAGTCCCTGAAACAATAAACCCACACATTTGGGTATATTAAGAAACTTCTTTCACTTTTTATTATGAAAATTTTCAAAATGCACAAAAGTACAGAGAATAGTATACAGTAATGACCCCCCATATGCATCAGTCTGCTTCAACAGCTAATAAGGTGCACCCAGTTTTATCTCTTCCCTTCTATCTTTTACTCCCCATGTACTGTGAGGCAAATCTCACATGCCAAACATCATAACACTTCACCCACAGATACTTTAGTATCCAACAGATTATTGACTTCTCTTAGAAAAATACATAATAGCTGGGCACGGTGGCTCATGCCTGTAATCCCAGCACTTTCGGAGGCTGAGGTGGGCGGATCACGAGGTCAGGAGATTGAGACCATCCTGGTTAACCCCGTCTCTACAAAAAATAGAAAAAATTAGCCAGGCATGGTGGCAGGCACCTGTAGTCCCAGCTTCTTGGGAGGCTGAGGCAGGAGAATGGCATGAACTCGGGAGGTGGAGTTTGCAGTGAGCCGAGATGGTGCTGAGGTGGGCGGATCACTTGAAGTCGGGAGTTTGAGACCAGCCTGACCATCATGGAGAAACTCCGTCTCTACTAAAAATACAAAATTAGCCGGGTGTGGTGGCGCATGCCTGTAATCCCAGCTACTCAGGAGGCAGAGGCAGGAGAATCGCTTGAACCTGGGCGGCAGAGGCTTCAGTGAGCCAAGATCGCACCACTGCACTCCAGCCTGGGCAACAAGAGCGAAACTCCATCTCAAAAAAAAAAAAAAAGAAAAAGAAACATTTGAATGAGTAGAGTTCCCGCCTTATGGATTTGGCGGATTGCATTTTCGTGGTGTAGTTTCACAGGTGCTTAATTTCCATATTCCCTGTGAAATGGCAGTTAGATATGGGGGTCTGACTTCCATTTTCGAGGGAAGAGCATTAATATGTCAGGGATGGTGGTGTGTACTTCCTGTAGCATCCCATTAGGAGGCACATAATGACTGGACATGCCTTTATTTATTATTTGAGACAGGGTCTCACTCTGTCACCCAGGCTGGAGTGTGGTGGCACAATCGTGGCTCACAGGAGCCTTGACCTCCCAACTCAAGCTATCCCCCTGCCTCAGCCTTCCAAGTAGCTGGCACTACAGGTGTGCACCACCACACCCAGCTAATTTTTTATTTTTTGTAGAGATGGGGTCTCACTATGTTGTCCAGGCTGGTCTTGAATTCCTGGACTCAAGTGATCCACCCACCTTGACCTACCAAAGTGCTGGGATTATAGGTGTGGGCCACTGTGCCTGGCCTAATTTTTTTTTTTTTTTTTTTTTTTTTTTTGAGACGGAGTCTGGCTCTGTCTCCCAGGCTGGAGTGCAGTGGCCGGATCTCAGCTCACTGCAAGCTCCGCCTCCCGGGTTTACGCCATTCTCCTGCCTCAGCCTCCGGAGTAGCTGGGACTACAGGCGCCCGCCACCTTGCCCGGCTAGTTTTTTGTATTTTCAGTAGAGACGGGGTTTCACCGTGTTAGCCAGGATGGTCTCGATCTCCTGACCTCGTGATCCGCCCGTCTCAGCCTCCCAAAGTGCTGGGATTACAGGCTTGAGCCACCGCGCCCGGCTGCCTGGCCCAATTTTTTTAAGACACAGAGTCTTGCTCTGTCACCCAGGCTGGAGTGCAAGTGGTGCAATCATGGCTTACTGCTGCCTCAAATTCCTGAGCTCAAGCAATCCTCCCACCTCAGCCTCCCAAGTGACTGGGACTACAGGCACATGTCACCATACTAAGCTATTTTTGTTAAAAATTATTTTTTGTAGAGGTGGGGTCTTGCTATATTGCCCAGGCTGGTCTCAAACTTCTGGGCTCAAGCAATCCTCCCACCTTGGCCTTCCAAAGTGCTGGGATTAAAAGTCGAGCCACAGTGCCTGTCTTTTACCATTTTTTGTTGTTGTTGTTGTTTTTGTTTTGCTTTGTTTTGTTTTTTTGTTTGATATTTGAGATGGAGTCTCTCCCTGTTGCCCAGGCCAGAGTGCAGTGGCATGATTTCGGCTCACTGCAACCTCCACCTCCCAGGGTCAAGTGATTCTCCTGCCTCAGCCTCCCAAGTAGCTGGGATTACAGGTGCATGCCACCACGCCTGGCTAATTTTTTTATTTCTTATTTTTTGAGACAGAGTGTCACTCTGTCGCCCAGGCTGGAGTGCAGTGGCACAATCTTGGCTCACCGCAACCTCCACCTCCCAGGTTCAAGTGATTCTCCTGCCTCAGCCTCCAGAGTAACTGGGATTACAGGCGCATGCCACCACGCCTGGCTAATTTTTTTTTTTTTTTTGAGACGACGTCTCACTCTGTCACCCAGGCTGGAGTGCAGTGGCGCGATCTCGGCTCACTGCAAGCTCTGCCTCTCGGGTTTAGGCCATTCTCCCGCCTCAGCCTCCTGAGTAGCTGGGACTACAGGCGCCGGCCACCACGCCCAGGTAGTTTTTTGTATTTTTTTTAGTAGAGACAGGGTTTCACTGTGTTAGCCAGGATGATCTTGATCTCCTGACCTTGTGATCTGCCCGTCTCGGCCTCCCAAAGTGCTGGGATTACAGGCTTGAGCCACCGCACCCGGCCCTGGCTAATTTTTGTATCTTTAGTAGAGACGGTGTTTCACCATGTTGGCCAGGCTGGTCTTGAACACCTGACCTCAGGTGATCTACCTGCCTCGGCCTCTGAAGGTGCTGGGATTGCAGGCGTAAGCCACCATGCCCGGCCCCTAATTTTTTTTTTTTTTTTTTTTTTTTTTTGAGGCGGAGTCTCGCTCTGTTGCCCGGACTGGAGTGCAGTGGCCTGATCTCAGCTCACTGCAAGCTCCGCCTCCCGGGTTTACGCCATTCTCCTGCCTCAGCCTCCCGAGTAGCTGGGACTACAGGCGCCCACCATCTCGCCCGGCTAGTTTTTGTATTTTTAGTAGAGACGGGGTTTCACCGTGTTAGCCAGGAAGGTCTCGATCTCCTGACCTCGCGATCCGCCCGTCTCGGCCTCCCAAAGTGCTGGGATTACAGGCTTGAGCCACCGCGCCCGGCCCATTTTTGTAGTTTTAATAGAGATGGGGTTTCACCATGTTGGCCAGGCTGGTTGTGAACTCCTGACCTCAAGTGATCTAACCCTCTCGTTCTCCCACAGTGTTGGGGTTACAGGTATGAGCCACTGTGCTCGGCCTCCTGTCCCTTTTTTTTTTTTTTTTTTTTTGAGACAGAGTCTCGCTCTGTCACCCAGGCTGGAGTGCAATGGCGCAATCTTGGCTTACTGCAACCTCTGCCTCCCAGGTTCAAGCAATTCTCCTGCCTCAGTCTCCTGAATAGCTGGGACTACATGTGCATGCCACCATGCCCGGCTAATTTTTTGTATTTTTAGTAGAGACGGAGTTTCATCATGTTGGCCAGGCTGGTCTCAATCTCCTGACCTCATGATCTGCCCACCTTGGTCTCCCAAAGTGCTGGGATTACAGGCGTGAGCCACCATGCCCAGTCCACCTGTCCCATTTTAAATGAGGTTAAAATTGATTAGTAGGGTCAGGTTTTGACAAGCTGACTCATCCAGTAAATATATTAATGAGGAGACGAAGAAGAATTTTTTTTTTTTTTTTTTTTGAGATGGAGTCTCACCCTGTTTGCCCAGGCTGGAGTGCAGTGGCGCGATCACAGCTCACTGCAAGCTCCGCCTCACGGGTTCACGCCATTGTCCTGCCTCAGCCTCCAGAGTAGCTAGGACTACAGATGCCCGCCACCGCGCCTGGATAATTATTTTGTATTTTTAGTAGAGATGGGGTTTCACCATGTTAGCCAGGCTGGTCTTGATCTCTTGTCCTAGTGATCTGCCCACCTCAGCCTCCCAAAGTGCTGGGATTACAGGCGTGAGCCACCGCGCCTGGCCAGAATTTTTTTTTTTTTTTTTTTTTGAGACGGAGTCTCGCTCTGTTGCCCAGGCTGGAGTGCAGTGGTGCGATCTCCGCTCACTGCAAGCTCCGCCATCTCCCGGGTTTACGCCATTCTCCTGCCTCAGCCTCCCTAGAAGCTGGGACTACAGGCGCCTGCCACCATGCCCGGCTAATTTTTTTGTATTTTCAGTAGAGACGGGGTTTCACTGTGTTCGCCAGGATGGTCTCGATCTCCTGACCTCGTGATCCACCTGCCTCGGCCTCCCAAAGTGCTGGGATTACAGGCGTGAGCCACTGCGCCCGACCAATTTTTGTTTTTCAGACAGAGTCTCACTCTGTTGCACAGGCTCGAGTGCAGTGGTGTGATCATGGCTCATTGCAGCCTCTACCTCCTGGGCTCAAGCAATCCTCCTACCTCAGCCTCCAGAGTAGCTGGAGCTACAGGTGTGCATGCCTGGCTAATTTTGATTTTTTTTTTTTTGAGATGGAGTCTCACTGTGTTGCCCCGGTTGGAGTACAGTGGCGTGATCTTGGCTCACTGCAAACTCCGCCTGCTAGGTTCAAGCGATTTTCCTGCTTCAGCCTCTTGAGTAGCTGGGATTACAGGTGTGTGCCACCATGCTCGGCTAATTTTTGTATTTTTAGTAGAGACGGGGTTTCATCATGTTGGTTAGACTGGTTCTGACCTCGTGATACGCCCACCTTGGCCTCCCAAAGTGTTGGGATGACAGGCGTGAGCCACTGCACCCAGCCTAATTTTGATTTTTAGTATTTTTTTTTTGTAGAGACAGAATCTCACTATGTTACCCAGGATGATCTCAAACTCCTGGTCTCAAGTGATCCTCCCGCCTCAGCCTCCCAAAGCACTAGGATTACAGGCCTGAGCCACTGCACCCGGCCAAGGACATTTACGAGGAGATGAAGAAGGGCACTGGAGAAAGGAGGTAATGAAGCATGACAGAATCTAGAGCTGCAGGCCTGTGCCATGAAGGAAGCATAATAAGCACAGTTATATGACTAAAGGTTTATATGCTCTTGAGCACTCCTGTGGCTACAGATAAAACTGTCTGCAGACAGCAGGACACTTCTATCTTCCATGGCCTGGGAATGAGCAGAAAAGAGCTAAGTGGGGTCCCATAAATAAGCGAAATAGGCCAGGTGTGGTGGCTCACGCCTATAATCCCAGCACTTTGGGAGGCTGAGGCGGGTTGATCACTTGAGGCCAGGAGTTCAAGACCAGCCTGCCAACTGGGCATGGTGGTAATTCCAGCACTTTGGGAAGCTGAGGCAGGTGAATCACCTGAGGTCAGGAGTTCAAGAACATCCTGGCCAACATGGTGAAATCCTGTCTCTACTAAAAATACAAAAAATTAGCTGGGCGTGGTGGCAGGTGCCTGTAATCCCAGCTACTTGGGGGGCTGAGGCAGAAGAATCGCTTGAACCCAGGAGGCAGAGGTTGCAGTGTGCTGAGATTGTGACTCTGCAGCCTGGGCAACAAGAGTGAAACTCCGTTTCAAAAAAAAAAAGTCCAGCCCGGCCAACAGGGCAAAACAACCCTGTCTCTACTAAAAATACAAAAAATTAGCCAGGCGTGGTGGTGCACACCTGTAATCCCAGCTACTTGGGAGGCTGAGGCAAGATAACAGCTTGAACCCAGGAGAAAGATGTTGCAGTGAGTCGAGATTGTGCCTCTGCACTCCAGCCTGGGTGACAGAGTAAGACTCTGTCTCAAAAAAACAAACAACAACAACAATAAAACCCAAAAAAGAAATTAGCTGGGCATGATGGTGTAGTCCTGTAGTCCCAGCTACTAGGGAGGCTGAGGCAGGAGAATTGCTTGAACCTGGTAGGTGGAGATTGCAGTGAGCTGAGATTGCGCCACTGCACTCCAGCCTGGGCGACAGAGCAAGACCCCATCTCAAAAACAATATAAATAAATAAATAAAAATGAAAGAAGGAAGAGAGAAGGAAGTTAGAAAGGTGGGCAGGCAGGCAGGCAGAAAGACACAGACTGTTATTGGTTGCATACTATTGTAGGTTATGTCTTGTAAGATACGTTGATTCCATTATTTTCATGCACTTAGCTTAAATAAGATGTGTATGTTCAAGTGGCTTATATCTAAAAGGCAATAACAAATGCTAGTGAGGATGTGAACAGAAGGGAACCCTTGGACACTTTGTTGGGAATGTAAAATTAGTGAATGTAAATCACTGTGGAGAACAGTTTGGAGGTTCCTCAAAAAACTAAAAATGGAGCTACCCTGTGGTCGAGCAATACCACTGCTGGGTATATACAAGAAAGGAAATTAGTAGTCCAGGCGCAGTGGCTCATGCCTATAATCCCAGCACTTTGGGAGGCCAAGGTGGGCGGATCACCTGAGGTCAAGAGTTCCAGACCAGCCTCGTCAACATGGTGAAACCCCATTTCTACTAAAAATACAAAAAATTAGCTAGGCATGGTGGTATACGCCTGTAACCCCAGCAACTTGTGAGGCTGAGGCAGGAGAATCGCTTGAACCCAGGAGTTGGAGGTTGCAGTGAGCCAAGATCGTGCCACTGCCGGCTTGGGCAACAAGAACGAAATTCCATCTCAAAAAAAAAAAAAAAAAAAAAAAAAGATAAGAAAAGAAAGAAAATCAGTATATGGAAGAGATATCTGCACTCCATGTTTGTGGCAGCACTGTCCACAATAGCCAAGATTTGGAATCAACCCAAGTGTCTGTCAACAGATGAATGGATAAAGAAAATGTGGTACAGATACACAATAGAGTACTATTCAGCCACAAAAAGAATGAGATCTGGTCATCTGCAACATGAATGGAACTGGAGGTCATTATGTTACATGAAATAAGCCAGGCACAGAGAGACAAACTGCATGTTCTCACTTATTTGCGGATCTAAAAATCAAAACAATTCAACTCATGGTCATAGAGAGTAGAAGGACAAATACTGAAGGCTGGGAAGGGTACAGGGAGGCTGAGGGGGAGGTGGGGATGGTTAATGGGTACAAAAAATAGAAAGAATAAGACCTACTATTTGGTAGCACAACAGGCTGACTATAGTCAATAAGAACTTAATTGTACTTTTTTTTTTTTTTTTTTTCAGATGGAGTTTTGCTGTCACCCCGGCTGGAGTGCAGTCGCATGATCTTAGCTCACTGCAACCTCTGCTGTGGGGTTCAAGTCACTCTCCTGCCTCAGTCTCCAGAGTAGCTGGGATTACAGGCACCCACCACCACACCCAGCTAATTTTTGTATTTTTTAGTAGAGATGGGGTTTCCTCATGTTGGCCACGCTGGTCTTGAACTCCTGATCTCAAACGATCTGTCTGCCTTGGCCTCCCAAAGTGCTGGGATTACAGGTGTGAGCCACCGTGCCCGGCCTAACTGTATATTTTAAAATAAAGAGTGTCATTGGAATGTTTGTAACTCAAAGGATAAATGCTTGAGGGGTTGGATACCCCATTCTTCATGATGTGGTTATTTTACACTGCATGCCTGTATCACAACATCTCATGTACTCCATAAATACACACACCCACTATGTACTGACAAAAATTTAAAATTAAAAAAAAATTAGAAACACAAGATGTGTAAAATCTTCAGGATTTATTATATGCTTGCTAATATTCACATTCCTTCACTGTCCACTTCTGCTTGTTCCCGAAATCAGAAAGCTGATGGAGGGTATACCTCCATATATGTTGTAGGTCACATAAATGTGACCTACAACCAACACATATGTTCAACCTTAAAATGGACCATTTTATGGTTATTCATCTCTCATACATATCCTTGCAAGACTGAAGAGTGTTCCGTCACTAAAGTTCCCAATCACGGCCCCTTCCTAAAGGTCTCACAAAATAGATGTTACCACATACAGAGACCAAGACCAACTGCTACCATGTCTACGTGGAGAAAGAAGGCTGTGGGCTTCTATTGCAAACACCCTGATGTTGGGTAAAACATAACACCCTTTTAAATGAATTTCTTTCTTTCTTTCTCTCTTTTTTTTTGAGACAGTGTCTAACTCTGTTGCCCAGGCTGCAGTGCAGTGGCGTGTCTCCACTCACTGCAACCTCTGCCTCCCAGGCTCCAGCGATTCTCCTGCCTAAGCCTCCTGAGTAGCTGGGACTACAGGTGGCACGCCACTGCACCCGGCTAAATTTCGTACATATATTTTTTTTGTAGAGACAGGGTTTTGCCGTGTTGTGCAGGCTGGTCTTGTACTCCTGAGCTCAGGTAATTCACCTGCCTTGGCCTCCCAAAGTGCTGGGATTACAGGCGTGAGCCACCATGCCTAACTTTGTGTTTTTAAATTTAAATTTAAATTTTTGTTTGTAGAGATGGGGTCTCATTACATTGCCCCAGCTGGTCTTGAACTCCTGGTCTCAAGCGATCCTCCTACCTTGGCCTCCCAAAGTGTTGGAATTACAGGGTGAGCCACTGTGCCTGGCCAGAACTTTTCTTTTCTTTTCTTTTTTTTTTTTTTTTGAGGCAGAGTCTCTGTCGCCCGGACTGGAGTGCAGTGGCCAGATCTCAGCTCACTGCAAGCTCCGCCTCCCGGGTTAACGCCATTCTCCTGCCTCAGCCTCCCGAGTAGCTGGGACTACAGGCGCCCGCCACCTCGCCCGGCTAGTTTTTGTATTTTTTTTAGTAGAGACAGGGTTTCACCGTGTTAGCCAGGATGGTCTCGATCTCCTGACCTCGTATTTTCTTAATGCTGGTTATATCTATCAACATTTTCCCACCTTAGAAATTAAAAGAAAGAAATTTAATTTTTTTTTTTTTTTTGAGACAGTCTCATTCTATCAGTCAGTCTGGAGTGCAGTGATATAATCTTGGCTCACTGCAACCTCTGCCTCCCAGGTTCAAGTGATTCTTGTGCCTCAGTCTCCTGAGCAGCTGGAATTACAGACGTGCCACCATGCCCGGCTAATTTTTGTATTTTTAGTACAGACAGTGTCATCGTGTTGGTCAGGCTGGTCTCGAACTCCTGACCTCAGGGGATCCGTCTGCCTCAGCGTCCCAAAGTGCTGGGATTACAGGTATCAGACACTGAATCCAGCTGAGAAATTTTAAAAATATTTTAACAACAAAGAAACCTGTTACCTGTTAATATCAATAACATATTTTATGAAACATAACTATTGTCAAAATCAAAAAATTTAGTGGCATTGTTTCAAATTTTTGTAAATATCTTTAATGACTGTCCAACTAAAAGAAAGTTGGAATTTTTTTTTTTTTTTTTGAGACGGAGTCTTGCTCTGTCGCCCAGGCTGGAGTGCAGTGGTGCAATCTCAGCTCACTGCAACCTCCACCTCCCAGGTTCAAGCGATTCTCTTGCCCCAGCCTCCCGAGTAGCTGGGACTACAGATACCTGCCACTGCACCCAGCTAGTTTCTGTATTTTTAGTAGAAACGGAGTTTCACCATGTTGACCAGGATGGTCTTGATCTCTTGACCTCGTGACCCTCCCGCCTCGGCCTCCCAAAGTGCTGTGATTACAGGCGTGAGCAACCACACCCGGCCTATATATATATTTTCTGAGACAGAGTCTCACTGTGTCGCCCAAGCTGGAGTGCAGTGGCGTGATCTCTGCTTATGACAACCTTGGCCTCCTGAGTTCAAGTGATTCTCCTACCTCAGCCTCTCAAGTAGCTGGGATTATAGGCACCCATCACCACTGTGCTCAGCTATATATATATATATATATATATATATATATATTTGACAGTGTTAAATGTCTTGTGATTTTTTCAAGAGGGGGTAACATTTAAAAATAGAATAAAGAATCCAGGTGCCGTGGCTCATGCCTGTAATCCCAGTACTAGGCGGCTGAGGTGCTTCAGCCCCAGAGTTTGAGACCACTCTGGGCAACACAGTGAGACCTGGTCTCTACAAAAACTTAAAAAGCTAGCTGGGAGTGGTGGCATGTGGCTGTGGTCCTAGCTATTTGGGAGGCTGAAGTGGGAGGATGGCTTGAGCCCAGGAGGCTAAGGCTGCAGTGAGCCTTGATTGCCCCACTGTGGTCCAGTCTGGGTGAGAGAGCGAGACCCTGTCTCAAAAAACGAAACAAAGCAAAAACACAGAAGAAAGAAACCACCCAAGACAATGGAAAAGATGAAACTATTTTATTTCATCTTTGGCCCCCATCAACCACAGTTATGATAAGGGAGACGCTCATATTTCTCTCAAGAGAAGGTATTTCTACTGTACTGGTGCTCTGCTAAGAGCATTTATTTATTTATTATTTATTTATTTATTTATTTAGACAGAGTCTCGTTCTGTCTCCCAGGGTGGAGTGCAGTGGGGCAATCTTGGCTCCCTACAACCTCTATCTCCCGGGTTCAAACGATTCTCCTGCCTCAGCCTCCTGAGTAGCTGGGACTACCGGTATGCAGTACCACGCCTGGCTAATTTTTATATTTTTAGTAGAGACGGGGTTTCACCATGTTGTCCAGGCTGGTCTCGAACTCCTGGCCTCAAGCGATCTGCCCGCCTCAGCCTCCCAAAGTGCTGAGATTACAGGCATGTGCCACCACGCCCAGCCTATGCTCTGCCTCTGCTAAGAGGACTACAGACACGTGGACAATGCTGGAGAGGAGAGGGCCACCGAGGGACTTGGGCACCATCACTCATCTCCTGGAATGGATGAACTGTGAAAAGGATACAGGGAAGCTCCAGGATAAAAAACACAGTGTCCATATAATCTGGGGTGAAGACAGATTATTCTAAGGATAGAAGGAATTTCAACATACCTGGGCCATGGCTTTTAGAACTATTTGACCTGCTCTGATTTCTCTGGATTCTTCTCTTGGACAAGTGCAGAGTCCTGAAAAAGCAAAATGGGGGGAGATGGGGTAACCTCTGATAAACCGAGCTTGCCTCAGCACTCCCAAATAGATGAGCTTAAAAGAACTGTACTTCCAATGTCTCAGATCTGCTTCTCCCGCCTCTCCATGTCCTACCACACAAGAACTAACATTAAGAACTACAGAGTTGGCCAGGCGTGGTGGCTCACGCCTATAATCCTAGCACCTTGGGAGGCTGAGGCACGAAAATTGCTCAAACCTGAAAGGTGGAGGTTGCAGTGAGCCGAGACTGTGCCACTACACTCCAGCCTGGGCAATAGAGCGAGACTTGGTCTCAAAACAAACAAACAAAATACAAAACAAAACAAAACTGCAGAGTTAACAAAACCCAGTCTCTTCCTAAACAGTAAGGAAACTAAAAGCAGAAAGATGGTTTCAAAGTAGATGTACTGCAGCACTGACACAGAACCCAGGCACTACCAAGGGAGGGATTACGGCGGACACAGTCCTCCATCTTGTTGATGCTAAACTTGGCCCTAGATGGGGCCTAGAAGGCTCCCACCTGCTTCAAATTACAGCAAGGATATTACAACTCACACTCACTTGATGCATAAGGATGAGGATGGTACCATCAGGCTAGGAACACAGACCATCTATGCAGGCCAAATCTTGAGTAAAACACATCCCTAAACAAAGTCTTCTAGCTTCTCTGGGCTCAACAGGCAAAACCTCCTGGGTATCTCACTGGCTCCACTTCCTCCTTCCAAGTCCAAAATGGGACAACACCATGCATACTATAGGCTCTGTCAATGCCTCCAGCCCCAGTTCGACTCACCAGACAGAAGCAAGAAAGCCCCAGTAATACAGGCCTCTTGCTTGCATATCCACACATCCAGAGTACTGCCCTCCATGGGAACTCAATTTCTAGAAGCCTCTTGGCCCAGCACTCTTTATTTCTCATCTGAGCCCTCCCTACTGCTTTCATTCTTTTTTTTTTTTTTTTTTTTTTAAGACTAGACAGCCGGGCGCAGTGGCTCACACCTGTAATTCCAGCACTTTGGGAGGCCAAGGTGGGTGGATCACCTGAGGTCGGGAGTTCGAGACCTGCCTAACCAACACGGAGAAACCCCATCTCAATTAAAAGTACAAAAAATTGGCAGGGTGTGGTGGTGCGCGCCTGTAATCCCAGCTACTCGGGAGGCTGAGGCAGGAGAATCACTTGAACCCGGGAGGCGGGGGTTGCAGTGAGCCAAGATCACGGTACTGCACTCCAGCCTGGCGCAAGACTCTGTCTCAGAAAAACAAAACGAAACAAACGACAACAACAACAAACAAACAAACAAAAAAAAACAAAGAAAAAGAAATGGGTCTTAGCCAGTGTGGTAGGCATGACTAATGTTTCACCATTATCCAGTTTTGGGCACATAGAAAATGACATTTTCCAGCCCCTTGCACTTAGGTAGGGCCATGCACTGCTTTAGTCAGTTAAATCTCAGCTGAGGTGATGACTGTCACTTCAGTTGAAGGCACCGGAAAGACTGCACAATTCTCCAGTTTTTCTCTTCGTGCATGTGGTGACCATCTGTGTTTCAGATGATGCAGCCAAGGGTGGTGGACCTTCTTTGGTGTGGAACCATGTCTCTGCTGACCTACACGGGACATGTACGTGAGCAGAAATAAAATGCTATTCTGTAAGCCACTGAGATTCACGGGTTGTCTGCCACCACAGCATAACTTAGCCTGTCCTAACCAATACACAAATTAGGCTATACTTTGACTAGATAAAAATTCTGACTCAGACGCTTGGTCAATGTGAGAAAGAGCAATTTTTAAAAAGAGGAAGCTTCAGAAATAGCAGCAGAGCTGTCCAATTCCAGCTCCATATCTCTCAAAGGGATTTTTCACAAACCCACAATGTGAAACAAAATGTGAATTGTGAGTTACAGGACAATTTTTTTTTTTTTTTTTTTTGCGAGGGGGACAGGATCTCACTCTCACCCAGGCTGGAGGGCAGTGGCACAATCATAGCTTCAGCCTCTTGGGCTAAGGTGATTCTCCCGCTTCAGCCTCCCAAATAGCTGAGACCACAGGCATGCCACTACACCTGGCTAATTTTTAAATTTTTTTGTAAAGACAGGATCTCAATATGTTGCCTAGTCGGGTCTTGAACTCCTGGCCTTAAGTGATCCTCCCACCTCAGCCTCCTAAAGTGCTGGGATTGCAGGTGTGAGCCCCTGTGCCCAGCCTACAAGTTGATTCTGATCCAGCAAAACCATGCTGTTTTAGAGCTCCAACATCAAAACTTTGTACAAATCCTTCTGGAAAGTTGAGCCATCTCTACACCACCTAGTAAAGTTTGAAGCTGTATGCCTAAATGTTCCCTGTCTCTGCAATTCACATTCTTTAGGGCCCGGGATCCCACATCACAAGGGCCTGGGCTGGGGGGCTGGGAGAAGTTGGCCAAGTTATGGGAGCTAGACAGGTACAGGAATCTCCATCTTAACCTTAGTAATCTCTTCCTGAAAAAGTGACCACTCTGAGTAAAAACTCTAACCAAAAGCCTTTTTCCCAGTGTTTTTATTTTTATTTTTTTGAGATAGGGTCTCATTCTGTCACTCAGGCTGGAGTGCAGTGGCATGATCACAGTTCATTGCAACCTTGACCTCCCAGACTCAAGAGATCCTCCTACCTCAGCCTCCCAAATAGCTGGGACTACAGGCGTGCATCACCAGGTCTGGCTAGTTTTTAATTTTTTGTAGAGATGAGGTTTCATCATGTTGCCCAGGCTGGCCTCAAACTCCTGGGCTCAAACAATTCTCCCACCTCGACCTCTCATAGTGCCAAGATTACAGGAGTGAGCCACTACACCCTAAAATGGTAAATTCCTTCCTACGTTTATTTAACCAAAAAACCAAAAAAGTGACAATATTGGTTATTGAAATAGGTAAGTGGGAACTGGGTAGAAAGAATGGGGGCCGGGTGCGGTGGCTCATGCCTATAATCCCAGCACTTTGGGAGGCCGAGGCAGGCGGCAACAGGGTGAAACCCCATTTCCACAAAAACACAAAAACTAGCCGGGCATGATGGTGGATGCCTGTAATCCCAGGTACTTGGGAGGCTGAGGTGGGAAAATTGCTTGAACTCGAGAGGTGGAGGTTGCTGTGAGCCAAGATTGGACCACTGCACTCCAGCCTGGGTGACAGAGCGGGACTCCGTCTCAAAAAAAAAAAAAAAAAAAAAAACCAAAAAACAAACAAACAAACAAAAAACAATGGGCAATGGCATTAGGAGAGAAGAAATGATGGAGGAGTGACTCAGTAAATCCTTTTGCTTGATCCTGACTTTTAGAACAATGTGATTGTTTCACATACTCTGAAAAATCATTAAACTCAACCAGGATGTGTGGGGAACCCAAAATAAAATACAAACAGTAACACATGAACAATCTACATTACACATAAATATTATGAATACAAAGGGTTTAGGGAAGAAAGTAGTTTTAGAAAACTGTATTTTCACTATATACTGTAAGACTAAAGAAAAAAGAACTGCATGGTATGTGGAGGTCAGCAATTCTTAAGTTACTTTTTACACAGGACTGAGGAAATAAATAAAATATATTACGGTTCATGTGAGCCACAATTTTCAAGGTCAAAGAAGGGAGTTACAAAAAGGAAAATGGAGGCAAGACATGATGGTTCACATCTATAATCTCAGAACTTTGGGATGCCAAGGAAGGAGCATCACTTGAGGTCAGGAGCTCGAGACCAGCCAGGGCAAATAGTGAGACCCTTGTCTCCACAAAAAAATTTAAAATTATATTTTAAAAAAAGGAAATGGAGGCCGGGCGTGGTGGCTCATGCCTGTAATTACAGCACTTTGGGAGGCGGAGGCGGGAGGATCACCTGAGGTCAGGAGTTTGAGACCAGCCTGACCACCATGGCAAAAACCCGTCTCTACTAAAAATACAAAAAAACATTAGCTGGGTGTGGTGGTGGGCACCTGTAATTCCAGCTACTCGGGAGGCTGAGGCAGGAGAATTGCTTGAACCCGGGAGGTGGAGGTTGCAGTGAGCCGAGATGGTGCCATTGCACTTCAGCCTGGGCAACAAGAGTAAAACTCTGTCTCAAAAAAAAAAAAAAAAGGAAATGGAGAGAAGTCTAGAATGAACCCTGTAGTGTTGCACTGAAATGGAGAACTCATGAATTATTTGTATATACATACATATAAACATATTTCATAGCTGAGAGGACCTGGAAGCAATGAAATCTCAGAAGCAATGAAGATATCTAACCTTGGTTTCAAAAAATCTTTTTTTTTTTTTTGAGAGAGGGTCTTGTTTCATCACCCAGGCTGGAATGCAGTAGTGTAATCTTGGCTTGCTGCAACCTCTGCCTCCCGGGCTCAACCAATCCTCCTGCCTCAACCTCCCGAGTAGCTGGGACTACAGGTACTTGCCACCACACCTGGCTGAAAAAAATCATTTTCTAATAAAGGGAACCAATGGTCCCTGGGAAATTTGTAGATTCCAGGACTGGGGCAGGGAAAGTACCGTATCCATGTGGAACACCTTGCAGTGCCAGAAAATAAATAATAAATATAATAAATAAAGAGGCCACATTGAAAGGACACAGGAATCAATTAGAAGGGGCTCCCAGTGGCCAAATGTGTGATAATTTGAGCGAAAAAATAATGATAGCAATGAATATATAACCTACAGAAGAAATTATAACCTACAGAAGAAATTCCAGTCTATACTTATAGAAATAATTTAGTAAATAAATAAATGCGGAAGAAGAAAAATATCTTTCTAACAGTAAGATTCTAATCAATAAGGCCGGGTGAGGTGGCTCACGCCTGTAATACCAGCATTTTGGGAGGCCAAGGTGGGCAGATCACCTGAGATCAGGAGTTCGGGACCAGCCTGTCTAACATGGTGAAAATCCATCTCTACTAAAAATACAATCATTAGCCGGGCATGGTGGTGCGTGCCTATAATCCCAGCAACCTGCGAGGTTGAGGCAGGAGAATCGCTTGAACCCAGGAGGCAGAGGCTGCAGTGAGCCTAGATCGTGCCACTGCATTCCCAGGCTGGGCAACAAGAGCCAAACTCCATTTCACACACACACACACACACACACAAATAAATAAATATATATATATACATTCTAATTAATAAACATAGAAAGAATGATGGAAACAAACCAAAAAACCCCACAATTTGACAAATAGCTGGTAACAACTTTTTCAGGCAAGCGTCATCGATGGATAAGACTAATAATGAAAGTAGGATAAGAAACGGGATATTCACATAGACTTAAAGTATTTCTTCACGAGACATGTATCAATTATAATGGGAAAAACAGTGACTTTGCAGCAGAGAAATCTGGCAATCACCATCTTAACCAAGTGGTTAAAATTAATACCACTCATAGTGTAACAAATTGACCTCGTGGGTCCCTGGCATGATGCACTCAGAAGGGTACATTGCTTTTGGAGTATTCTTGCCCCAAAGGCAGAATCTGAATTTAATCAACAGGAAATATCAGATAATCCCAAAGAGAGGAACATTCTACACTACAGATCTACAAAATAAATGGCCAACATAGTGAAACCCCGTCTGTATTAAAAATACAAAAAATTGGCTGGGCGTGTCAAAGGAGTTACAAAAAGGAAAATGGAGACCAGACACGGTGGTTCACATCTCTAATCCCACCACTTTGGAATGCTGAGGCAGGAGGATCACTTGAGGCCAGGAGTTCGGACCAGCCTGGCCAACATGGTGAAACCCTCTCTCTACTAAAATTATAAAAAGTCAGCTGGGTGTGGCGGCACATGCCTGTAATCTCAGCTTCTCAGGAGGCTGAGGCAGAAGAATCGCTTGAGCTGGGGAGGCGGAAGTTGCAGTGAGCTATCACAGCACTGCACTCCAGCCTGGGTGACACAGCAGGACTCCATCTCAAAAAAAAAAAAAAGGAAAGGAAAGAAAGAAGGCCGGGCGCGGTGGCTCAAGCCTGTAATCCTGTAATCCCAGCACTTTGGGAGGCTGAGACGGGCGGATCACGAGGTCAGGAGATCGAGATTATCCTGGCTAACACGGTGAAACCCCGTCTCTACTAAAAAATACAAAAAAACTAGCCGGGCGAGGTGGCGGGCGCCTGTAGTCCCAGCTACTCCGGAGGCTGAGGCAGGAGAATGGCGTGAACCCGGGAGGTGGAGCTTGCAGTAAGCTGAGATCCGGCCACTGCACTCCAGCCTGGGCAACAGAGCGAGACTCGGTCTCAAAAAAAAAAAAAAAGAAAAGAAAAGAAAAGAAAAGAAAGAAAAAAAACAAGAGTAAATGGGAATTCTATTTTTGTAACATTTTAAAGTATTAATTCAAAATGAAAAGCAAAGAAAAAAATTTAAAAGAACATTAGGTATGCAGGGAGCAGAGAGGATATAGGCCTTTCAGTACATCTCCAAGGCATCCAGTAAATTACTCCTATGCCAAATACTGGAGACCAGGTTACTTTGGTGGGGGTGAGGGTGATGGTACAGCGGTTCTGAAGTTTCAGAAGAAGGAAAGAAAAGCATGTCCTGAAAAACAAGGATTTCAGGGAAATAGAATAAAACCTGATGTACTTGAACTTGGCACCTTTCTTGGAGAAGGGTTAAGAGAAAGGAATCATGAACAACCAGGTCATTTTTGAACCATCATCCCCCTTCCCTACCACATAGGGGAGTGTGGTCAGAGAAGACCAGGCATTTGCCTAAATCCAGTGTCACTCAGAAAGGCTGAGGTCACTACTGTCCAGGGCCAGAATCTGTCCTAACTTCTGCATGGGTCAAGCGCTACAATCACCAGCACACTTAGTGCTGCACATATAGTCAGTGTCACACAAACATAACCACAAATCCACTCTTTTATATTTTTGAGCCAGGGTCTCGCTCTGTCACCCATGCTGGAGTGCAGTGGCTCAAACACAGCTCACTGCAGCCTTGACCTCTCAAGCTCGAGATCCTCCCACTTCAGCTTCCTGGGTAGCTGCGACCACAGGTGCGGGCCACCACACTCAGATAATTTTTAATTTTTTTTTTTTTTTTGAGATGAAGTCTTGCTCTTGTCCCCCAGGCTAGAGTGTGATGGTGAGATCTCGGCTCACTGCAACCTCTGTCTCCTGGGTTCAAGTGATTCTCCTGCCTCAGCCCCTGGAACAGCTGGGATTACAGGCGTCTGCCACCACACCCAGCTAATTTTTGTACTTTTAGTAGAGATGGGGTTTCGTCATGTTGGCCAGGCTGATCTAGAACGCCTGACCTCACGTGATTCACCCACCTCGGCCTCCCAAAGTGCTGGGATTACAGGCGTGAGCCACACCGTGCCCGGCCTTTTCTTTTTTTTTAGTACAGGCCAGTCTCGAACTCCTGGGCTCAAGTGATCCTCCCACCTTGGCCTCCCAAAGTGCTGATGTAAGCCACCACACCTGGCCCTACATCCACTCTTGAGACACAGTACACAATCACAGACTCACCTTCACCTCCATACCTTTCCAGTCACAATACCTTTCCAGTCACAATCACATACCCGCTAAGCACACCTAGTCAATCTACTCTCCACTGTGATACACAGTCACTCCCATATAGTCGCAAGTCCCACATACCAACACCCACAAATGCCTCATGTAGTCACAATCACACACCCACTCAGGGGACACACGCCATCACTTCACAGTGATGTAAAGTGTAGCACTTTACAGCACCCAGTCACAACTGAACTTTCACTGTGGACATACACACAGTCACACTCACACAAGCAGTGGCACCCCACTCCTTCATACACAGCACCACTCACCCCCCTGCCACACACACACCAAGGGACACAGGAACACACAAGCGGCGTCACCGCATAGTCACAGGCACAGACAACCAAAACCACGCACAAACCTTGGAGACATGAATCACAACCGCACACCCGCAGTGGTCACACAGTCACAACTGTAATCACACCCCAGGAACAGGGCGAACAGACCACATATACAACGGGGACACACGCATTATCACCCCCGGTCACAAGGACCCTGCATCCCGCTACTCACTATCACACATGGTTACCAAAAAACCACCAGACAGACACCCTGGAGACAGGCGGTTACACCTGCACAGTTGCAGACACCCACACCCGGCCATACAGTCACACACATTCAGAACCGCGCATCCGCAGCCCGCTCCCGCCTGCGCGCACAGATCGGAGGCTCCGGACACGCCCCGGCCCCGCCCAGGACTCCCAGACCCCTCACCTTCTGCCTCCCCTGGTCGCGTCCGGGTCCTTGCGGAGCTAACAAGCTCGCCACGACGTCAAGAACGACGTAACGTCAGGTCGCTGTGGGCTCTGGGAATTGTAGTCCAGAGCCACATCGGCCAGAGACAAAATGGCGTTCTCTTATTTCTGAGTCGGGGCCTGACCCGTTTTGACATTTTTGCGCCCGCGAGGCTTCGAAGAGGGCGTCGCCACTCCAGACCCTCCAGCAAGCTTGAAGTCATCTAACGCTAAAGGACTACCTCAAGAGCTCCATCGTCACAGAAGGAGGCGGCCAGGTTCGCGGGGGGAGGGGAGGAGACGGAGAGTCGACCAGTAAAGCCTCAAGGGAAATGTAGTCCAAGGCCTGAGAAGCGGCGTTGCTGGTAATAGAAGGTAATTCAGTACCAGCCTGGGCCTGGCCGCGGTGACCGAGGCGGGCCGCGTCGCGGAGATTTCTGGGAGTGCTTCCTCGCCTTCGGAGTGCGCAAGCGTAGCGCACCGAGTGGACATTTTGGTCTTTGTCCGCGGGTCAGTACGGCCCCTGGGTCCACGTGGCGCGAAAGTAGGAGGTGGGATCTGGGCGTCTCGGGTCGGTCGGACCGGGGAGGTTAAAGGGGAGGATTCCTGATCTTTAGGGGAGCGGCGCGAGGGCAGGGAGTGGGTCTAAGAGCTTCTGGCCTACGTGCAGGGCGGAGGTGGGGGCCTCTGAGGCGGGTTTGAGCCAGTGTGACCCTGAGTTTGTCCGCAAAGTTTGACCCGATGTTTGGGATTGTTGAGTGAATGTGAAACTGGGTGTGGGATTGTGTGTGATTGTGCCTAAGAGGGAGATGTAGGAGACCAACATTGAGGTATAACGTTTGAGCTGCACTTCCCTTGTCGAAAGTGCTGATAATTATAACGGTGCCATCTTCCTGGAGCGTCTTTTTTACTTGAAAATGGAAGGGGTGGAAAAGCTAAGTGTTGAGTAATTTTAAAACGAGTTTTTATATAAAAGCATTTCTTTTTAATTGGAGTGGAATGCAAATCACCGTGACTTTTTTTTTTTTTTTTTAAACGAGTGTTTCAGAAGAACTTTTGTTTCGGGGTGCCTGCTTCGAACTGTTCAAATCCCTAAATCTTTGGGGTGTTTTAATAGGGCTGTTAAGCAGAGCCCTAGATTAAATACCATTGTACGCTTTAAGAAGCAATGCCATATAACGGCGCCCAGGATGAAGGAGTCAAAGGTTTTAGGTTAGGCACAGTTATCCTCATTTTTTGAAGAAAGCTTAATTGTTGCTGTGTTTTTGAGTCTGGACTAAATCCTAGGTGTCTTAATTTCTTAGTGAGTCGAGGCGTTCTCAGGTTGTATGGATTTTGTGAAGTGATAAAACTACTGACGTCTCCAAAGATGCGTTTTCTAAGGAAATCACCCCCCTCGTCGTCGTCATTGACATAGTTTTAAATTATAAAAAATTAATTGAGTACCAAATTAATATCTACAAATAAATAGCTTTCTGATTTACAAATATCAATTAGAATACGTAATTGAAGAAAACTAATATTTACAATAGCAGTAAAAAGATAAAGTATTGTGGAAGAAACTTGGGAAAGTTTCAAAACTATTGGGAAAGAACTTTAAAATACTACTAAGGGGCGTGACATGTGAACAAATAAATATACCATGTGACATTGAGAAGTGTGAGCAAACTTAAGTAAACATATGAAATTAAATGTGATCTTGGTCGGGCGCGGTGGCTGGTGCCTGTACTAGCACTTTGGGAGGCCTAGATGGGTGGATTACCTGAGGTCAGGAGTTCGAGACCAATCTGGCCAACATTGTGAAATCCTATCTCTACTAAAAAATAAAAATAAAAAACTACAAAATTTAGCCGGGTGTGGTGGCAGGCGCCTGTAATCTCAGCTACTGCGGAGGCTGAGGCAGGAGAATCGCTTGAACCGGGAGGCAGAGGTTGCAGTGAGCGGAGATCTCGCCACTGCACTCCAGCCTGGACAAGAGCGAGACTCCGTCTCAGATAATAATAATAATAATAATAATAATAATAATGTGATCCTAGTAAAAGTATGGACAGGCTTTTCTCTTTTGGAACTAGGGGAACTGATCCTAGACTTACTATGGAAAAACAAACAAGCTGCAAGAGCCAGTAACTGAAAAATAAAAGGCGTTGGCTAGGCGCCGTGGCTCACGCCTGTAATCCCAGCACTTTGGGAGGCCGAGGTGGGGGGATCATGAGGTCAGGAGATCAAGGCCATCCTGGCTAACACGGTGAAACCCTGTCTCTACTAAAACAAATATTAAAAAATTAGCCAGGCGTGGTGGTGGGCACATGTAGTCCCAGCTACTCGGGAGGCTGAGACAGGAGAATGGCGTGAACCTGGGAGGCGGAGCTTGCAGTGAGCCGAGATTGCGCCACTGCACTCCAGCCTGGGCGACAGAGCGAGACTCCCTCTCAAAAAAAAAAAAAAAAAGACATTGAGGTGTGGGGAGGTGGGAACCCGAGACATTTTAAAATATAAAGCGTCAGGTCGGGCATGGTGGCTCAGACCTGTAATCCCAGCAGTTTAGGTGGCCAGAGCAGAAGGATGGCTCGAGTCCAGGAATTAGAGATCAGCTTGGGCAACACAGTGAGATCTCCTGTAGTCCTAGCTGCTTGGGAGGCTGAGGTGGGAGGATGACTTGAGCCCAAGAGGTAAAGGCTGCAGTGAGCAGAGATCCTGGCGACTGCATTCCAGCTTGGTTGACAGCAAGACCCTGTCTTTTTTTTTTTTTTCGATGGAGTCTCTCTGTTGCCCAGGCTAGAGTGCAGTGGCACAATCTCTGCTGGCTGCAACCTCCGCCTCCTGGGTTCAAGCGATTTTCTTGCCTCAGCCTCCCGAGTAGCTAGGATTACAGGTGCCCGCCACCACGCCTGGCTAGTTTTTTGTATTTTTAGTAGAGAAGGGGTTTCACCAGGCTGGTCTCAAACTCTTGACTTCAAGTGATCTTCCCACCTCGGGCTCCCAAAATGCTAGGATTACGGACACGAGCCACTACGCCCGGTTGACCCTGTCTTAAGAAAGAAAGAAAGGAGAGAGAGAGAAGAAAGAAAAAAAAAACAGTTCATGCCCATCATTGGGAGTTTGGTGTACATCGATACAACAAAATCATACATAGCTGTAGAAAAGAATGAGGAGGAAGCTCTTTATATACTGGGACTGAAATAACTTCCACATGTATTGTTAACAGAGAAGGCAAGGTGCAGAATGTAGAGTATGATGCACGATGCATTTGGAATAAGAAAAGGGGTAATAAGTATATGTATTTATAATCCCAGCACTTTGGAAGGTCCAGGCGGGCCGATCACCTGAGGTCAGGAGTTTGAGACCAGCCTGACCAACATGGAGAAACCCCGTCTCTACTAAAAGTACAAAATTAGCAAGCTGGGCTTGTGCATGCCTGTTAATCCCAGCTACTTGGGAGGCTGAGGCAAGAGAATCGCTTGAACCCAGGAGGCGGAGGTTGCAGTGAACAGAAATTGCGCCATTGCACTCCGACCTGGGCAACAAGAGTGAAACTGTCTCAAAAAAAAAAAAAAAAATTCAAAAGATACATAAGAAACTAATAAAACTGGCTGTCTGTTGGGGGTGGGGGTACTGGAATAGACAGGGCAAAAGCAAATAGGCATTTATGTTTGTTTTCTAACTATGAATGTAATATGCTAAAATTTATTTTTTGTTTTATTTTGTTTTATTTTTTTGAGATGGAGTCTTGCTCTGTCACCCAGGCTGGAGTGCAGTGTGCTGCCATGCCTGGCTAATTTTTGTATTTTTAGTAGAGATGGGGTTTCACCATGTTGGTCTCGAACTCCTGACCTCATGTGATCCACCTGCCTCGGTCTCCCAAAGTGCCAGGATTACAGGCGTGAGCTAATTTTTTTTTTTTTTTTTTTTAAAGGAAGACATAGGCCAAGGAGCCAGACTTCCTGTGTTAACTCCTTCCTCTGCCACTTGTTACCTTGGGGACCTCAGGTAGGTACTTAAACCGTGGGCTTCAGTTGCTCATTTCATAGTATACAGATAATAGCAATATTTGATTCAAACGGTGGTTGTGCAGCTCCAGAAGTTCATACATGTAAAATTCTAAGAATAGTCCCCAGTGTGTAGTAAGTACTTGATTAATGTTAAATGCTAGTACTTTTTATTACTAACTGCAAAAAAATACTTCCTCAGAAAATGTAGTCCAGCCATTAGTACTGTGTCTGGTAGGAATTTCTGAAAGAATAAGATATGTAGAAGCACTTTTCTTGTTTTTATATATATATATATATATATATATATAGTTTTTTTTTTTTTTTTTTTTTGGACGGAGTCTCACTCTGTCACCCAGGCTGGAGTGCTGTGTCTGATGTCAGCTCACTGCAAGCTCCGCCTCCCTGGTTCATGCCTTTCTCCCGCCTCGGCCTCCTGAGTAGCAGGGACTATAGGCGCCCGCCACCACATCCGGCTAATTTTGTTTTTGTATTTTTAGTAGAGATGGGGTTTCACGGTATTAGCCAGGATGGTATGGGTCTCCTGACATCATGATCCACCTTCCTTGGCCTCCCCAAAGTCCTGGGATTATAGGCGTGAGCCACTGTGCCCGGCCTGATATTTCTATATGTTATTTTTTTTACTTCAAATTTTCTGTGGATGTTTCCTTTTTTAACTGGAATGAGGAAGTTAGATTTGTTTTTTGTGTTTTGAGATGGGGTCTCACTCTGTGGCTCAGGCTGGGTGCACTGGTGCGATCACAGCTCACTGCAGCATCCACCTCCTGGGCTCAAGAGACCTTCCCACCTCAGCCCCACCCCCACAGTGGTTGGGACTACAGGTGTGCCACCACGGCCTGCTAATTGTTAAACATTTTTTTTTTTATAGAGATAGGGTCTTACTGTGTTGCCCAGGCTGGAAGTTAGATTTCTGTGTTTGAGTTATATTTATCTTTAGAAAGTCATCACCACCCGCTCCTTTGGGAGAGTTGTTCTTTGAGTTCTATGATTGCTTTCACATGGTTCTAATTCAGAATCTCTGATGATTTTTTTTTTTTTTAATTCTAATTGTGATTCATTTTTGGCCAGAATTCATCAGAGGTGATCTTAACGTACTTCAAATTGCATACCATTAGGAGAGATATACCAGATGGCTGGTGATTGTTACTTCCCTTTGACCAAAATGTTATGTTTACTTTGGTTCATTCTCCATCAATCATTTAGTGGATGGTTTTAAAACCAATAAATAATTCTTGGCTGGATGAGTAAATTTCTACAGGGCTTGTAAAGTGATGATTTTTTGGGTTTTTTGTTGTTGTTTGTTTTGTATAAAAATATAGTACTCTATACGTTAAGAGAAACTTCTAGGAACAAACTAGAAATGATCCCTGAAAGTGTAGTCTTGCCGGGCACGGTGGCTCACGCCTGTAATCCTAGCACTTTGGGAGGCCGAGGCGGGCGGATCACAAGGTTAGGAGATCGAGACCACGGTGAAACCCCGTCTGTACTAAAAATACAAAAAACTAGCCAGGTGCGGTGGCAGGCGCCTGTAGTCCCAGCTACTGGGGGAGGCTGAGGCAGGAGAATGGCGTGAACCCGGGAGGCGGAGCTTGCAGTGAGCCGAGATCGCACCACTGCACTCCAGCCTGGGCGACAGAGCGAGACTCTGTCTCAAAAAAAAAAAAAGAAAAAGGAAAGTGTAGTCTTAATTTCTCTTGTCTTTTTATTCCTTTTACATTTATTTGATTGTTACGTCAAATTGTATCTTTTTTTTTCCCCGCTCGCTTTTTCTTTCTTAAATGTCATCCTAAAGTTGTGTATATTTAGCGTGTTCTAGAGTCAGCTGCACTTTTTGATGCCAGTGGACACCCCTTCAGGTCATTCTTGTCTCATTTTGACAGACATCATTTATCTTGGAAGGTTTTCCTGCACTGCAGGCTTACTTGAACCTTCCTCCCAGACTTGGAATTGGCCATTTCTCCAAAGAGCTCTGCTTCCTTTTATTGGAGAATGGTGTTAGAGACAAGATCGAGGGTGTGCTCGCCTAGGGGTAACATTGTTTTAAGGCCATTTTAAATGACAGAACATTTAAAAAATACATTTTAAATGTATTTTTAAAAATCATGAGTCCATATTTGTATTTCTAATTCAGTTTAAATGGTATAGTATTTTTACCTAATTTCTTAGCTCCTAGTTGTTTATTTTTATTTTTTTTTCTAGACAGAGTCTTGCTCTGTCGCCCAGGCTGGAGTGCAGTGGCGGGATCTCAGCTCACTGCAACCTCCACCCCCTGGGTTCAAGTGATTCTCCTGCCTCAGCCTCCTGAGTAGCTGGAACTACAGGTGCGTGCCACCACATCCAGCTAATTTTTTATGTTTTTAGTAGAGATGGGATTTCACCGTGTTAGCCAGGATGGTCTCGATCTCTTGATGTCGGGTGATCCCCCCGCCTCAGCCTCCCAAAGTGCTGGGATTACAGGCATGAGCCACCGTGCCCTGCCTCCTAGTTGTATTTTATAGTAAAAAACTTGAAACAAGTTATAAGTACTTATTTTCTTTGCTTTATCCTGCAACGTAAAGAAAATGGTTTCAGTAACAATGCTGATATTAGTAGTAACTGTAAACATACTGTATCATGTTAAAAAATTCTTTAATGTATGTAACTATTTTTGTTCTTAAAATGCATCTTTTTTTTTTCCTTTTTTTTTTTTGAGACGGAGTCTCACAGTGTTGCCTGGGCTAGAGTGCAGTGGTGCAATCTCAGCTCACTGCAACCTCTGCCTCCCGGGTTCAAGTGATTCTCCTGCCTCAGCCTCCCTAGTAGCTGGGATTACAGATGCCCACCACCACGCCCAGCTAATTTTTTTTTGTTTTTTGAGATGTTGTCTTACTCTTTCGCCCAGGCTGGAGTGTAGTGGTGTGATCTCAGCTCACTTGCAACATCTGCCTCCCAGGTTCAGTGGATTATCCTGCCTCAGCCTCCCAAGTAGCTGGGATTATAGGTACCAGGCACCATGCCCAGCTAATTTTTGTATTTTTGGTAGAGACAGTGTTTCACCATGTTGGCCAGGCTGGTCTCGAACTCCTGACCTCAAGTGATCTACCCGCTTTGGCCTCCCAAAGTGCTGGGATTTCAGGCATGAGCCACCGAGCCCACCTTTTAAAATGCATCTCACCGAAGATGTGTGTAGTCAAAGCACTCTGTTCTGAAGTCATTTGAAATCGTTTTTCTGAGGAATTATGTTACAAAGTTAACATACAGTTGGGTTCATTTGTTGTTTTCAGGGTAAGGGACTGCCTTTTTTTTTTTTTTTTGAGACAGAGTCTTGCTCTGTCGCCCAGGCTGGAGTGCAGTGGTGTGATCTCAGCTCTGCCTCCCGGGTTCACACCATTCTCCTGCCTCAGCCTCCTGAGTAGCTGGGACTACAGGCGCCCGCCACCACACCCGGCTAATTTTTTGTATTTTTAGTAGAGACAGGGTTTCACCATGTTGGCCAAGATGGTCTCGATATCCTGATCTCATGATCTGCCTGCCTCGGCCTCCCAATATACTGGGATGACAGGCATGAGCCACCTTGCCCGGCCAAGGGACTACTTTTTAAAAAGTGAATTTGATTACTATTGAAGTAAGTAATGCATTTCTGTGATTCAACAAAGATCTGTCTCACAGAGATATCTCATTCTGCTCCCTTCCCCACCCAGTCACATTCTTCTTTGTCTTATAGAAACGTCTTGTTTTTTTTGTTTGCTTCTTGTTTATCCTTCAAGTGGGTTTTTTGTTTTTTTGTTTTGTCACTAGTATATATTTCTCCTCACTCCTATTTCCCCCTCCTTACATAAAAGATAGCATACCATATGCACCTCTCTGTATCTCAGTGTCCTTAATAACAATATGTCCTGGAGATAGCCCTTCCTTTTTTTTTTTCCTCTCTTTTTTTTTGAAATAGTCTTGCTTTGTCACCCAAGCTGGTGTGCAGTGATGTGAACGTGGCATACTACAGCCTCCAACTCCTGGGCTGAAGTGATCCTCCTGCCTTAGCCTCCTGTGTAGCTGGACCACAGGCATATTCCACCACACCTGGCTTTTTTACTTTTTGAAGAGATGAGGTCTTACTATGTTTCCCAGACTGGTCTCGAACTCCTGAGCTCAAGCAGCCCTCCTCTCTTGGCTTCCCAAAGTGTTGGGATTATAGGTGTGAGCCACTGCACCCAGCCAAGATGTTCCTTCTTAATCATAATCTTTAAAAATAAATTTTTTTTTTTTTTTTAGCTGCTGTATAAATAAGATGTCATTGTTTGGATGCACCATAGTTGATTCAGTTAATCCAGTTGTTGAGTATTTGGATTGGTTCCAGTCTTCTGCTGTTGCTAACAATGCAGTAATGAATGATTTTTTCATGTGTGCCATTTTATACTGACACAGGAGTAGCTCTAAACTAGACTGCAATTAATACAGATGGCACTGCCCAGTGGGTAAGTACTTACACTCCCACGAGCCATGTGCGAGAGCACCTTCCCTTCAAGCTCACCATGTGTAGTGTTGAATATTTGATATTTCACTAGGGGCATAAGAGACAATCAGAACTTCAGTGTAGGTTTCATTTACATCCCTTCTTATGAGTGAGAGAGAATTTTTTTTTTATACGTTTAAAGACCCGTATGTATTAATCTAGGAACTGTCTATTCATATCCTTTTCACCATTTTTCTATGGGGTGTCTTTTCCTCAGAGGAGCTGTTTATACATTAGAAAGGTAAACCCTATATGAAATGAGCAGTGTTTTTTTTTTTTTAAGTTTTTCATTTGCATTTGACATTGTTCACAGTGGTTGTTTCTTTTTTGTTTAATCTTGCAGAATCAGGAGGTTTTGTTTGTTTTAATTTAGTAATAATAGTTTTTTGTTTTTTTTTTAACATAGCTATGCTTAGAATGAGCTCCCTATGGTTGGTGAGCACAGAGGCATCCCCGCACCACACCAAAGAGCTTTTTATTTATGTTTCTTTTGTTTTTGTTTTTGTTTTTTTGAGATGGTGTCTCGCTCTGTCGCCCAGGCTGGAGTGCAAAAAAGGGTCTTTATGTTCACTATTTTTAAGATGCCACTTTGATTATATACTAAATTCTCACATTTATTTGGTCTGTTTCTGGGTGTGAGCAGAAAGACTGAGGACACTGCTATAGCCCAGGTGTAACAACCAGGGAAAATATTTATGTTTTTACTATTGAGGCTTTATCATTGTTTTACTTTGTGGTATAGTTAGTCTCCTAATTGCTTGTCCTTTTCAGTGGTTCCTGGCTATTCTTGCTTGTTTATTTTTCTTTGTAAACTTTAGGATTAGCTTGTCTAGTTCCAGAGGGGGAAAAGATAGAACTTATTTTGTTATTTTTATTGGGATTGCATTAAATTTGTAATATAACTTGGGAATAGGGACATTTTTATGACATTAAATATTCCTTTTTATGTACATGGTATGTATTCTGATTTCTTTTTGGGTCCTCTGGGGTGTTTAAAATTTTTTTTCATACAGGTTTGGACACTTCTTACCAAGTTTATTTCTGGATATTTTGTTTTATGTTGCTATTTTGAATGGAGTCATTGTTGCTGTATATAAAGCTGTTGATTTTTACATATTAATATTATTCCCTGCTTTCCTTACTTAGTTTTTTGTAATTAGATTATGTAATGGAGGCAGTGGGCATCCTTGTCTATTTAGAATCTAATAGAAATGCCTTCAGTGTTTTTCTGTTACTTTTATTATGATGATTTGCTTTTCAGTGTTTTTACATTAGATAAGATACTGGCTTTTGTGGTCAGATATAGGTTATGATTATATAAATATAGATTACCCACGCTGCCTGGGTCGGTGGGGGTATGAGCAGAAAGACTGAGGGCACTGCTAATAGCCCAGGTGCAACAACCAGGGAAAATCTATTAATTGAGGAAACAAAAATCCCTCAAAATTTCGTTATTGCACCCTTAAACAAAAAATCTAATGGAACAATAATGGAATATCCATTCCTATTCTTCTGTTTACTGTCCATTCCCTTCTTTTGGGTGACTGTTTCTTTACTCATTTCCTCTGTTTTTCTTTTGCAGTCTATTTATAGCTTTGCTTGCTTCTTAAAATTTTTGTCTTAAGTTCATTTTGTTATGTTTCAGTTTTCATCTGCTTTGTGATTCTTAATTTTTTTTTTTTTTTCCAGCTCACTGCAGCCTCAATCTCCCAGGCTCAAGCAGTCCTTTTGTCTCAGCCTTGCAAGTAGCTGGGACTACAGGTACATACCACCACACCTGGCTAGTTTTTTGTATTTTTGTTTAGTGATAAGGTCTCACTTTGTTGTGCAGGCTGGTCTTGAACTCCTGGGCTCAAGCAGTCTACCCACCTCAGCCTCTCAAAGTGCTGAGATTATAGGCATGAGTCACTAAGCCCTCCTCCTGCCTTGTGATTCTTTTTGTTTGTTTTGTTTTGTTTTGTTTTGTTTTGTTTTGAGACAGGGTCTTGCTTTGTCACCCAGGCTGGAGGGCAGTGGCGTGATCATGGCTCACTGCAACGTCCACCTCCCAGGCTCAAGCAATCCTGTTTCAACCTCCCAAGTAGCTGGGACTACAGACGTGTACCACACCACACCCTGCTAATTTTTGGATCTGGATTTTTTGCAGAGTTGGGATCTTGCCATGTTGCCTAGGCTGGTCTTGAACTTCTGAGCTCAAGTGATCCTGCCCACCTCGGCTTCCCAAAGTGCTGGGATTACTGGCATGAGCCACTGCGTCCAGCCCACAGTAACATTCTCCCTGTGTCTTCAGCAGCAGTGATAGTCTGACAGCTGGCAAGTTCCCATTTCTGTTCTAGCCCTATTCTGAGATCCTGATCTGTATATCCAACTGCCTAATGGATCTGTCTGCCTGCATGTGTTCAGAAACCTACACTCTGAATGTACAGAATCTCAAACTTGATCTCCCTCTTGCAAGTTGCTTCCAGCCAACTCACCTCGTGTTTCTGTCATGTGTGTTTCAGTTTAAATCATGCTCTAAGCCTTATGTCTCTGACACACCCCATTAAGAATTGGTGATCAAGCTTTTTCAACATATAGTGGATGGGGGGGTATATATGTGATAGAAACTTAAATTTTTTATGATTATGCTTTTTTATTTGATTGCAACTTTATAGAAGAGTTGGAATAGTATAGAGAAGTCCCGTATATCCTTTACCCAGTTTCACCAATCATTTACATTTTGGTGGTTTTATTTTTCCTTCTCACTTTCTCCAAATGTGTATGATTTTTTTTCCTGAACCATTTGAAACTAGTTGTGGACATGCTTCCTTTATCTATAAATACTTCAGCATGCATTTTCGAAGAACAAAAGCATTCCTTTTCATAACTACAGTACGGTGATCAAAATCGGGAAGTTTAACATTGATACATTGGTATTATTTAATCCAAAGTCGATATTCAAATTTGGTCAGTCATCCCAATAATGTCTATTATTGATTAAAAAAATTTTGGAGGGCCACGTGCGGCAGCTCATACCTGTAATCCTAGCCCTTTGAGAGGCCGAGGTGGGTGGATCACCTGAGATCGGGAGTTCGAGACCAGCCTGACCAACACAGAGAAACGCCGTCTCTACTGAAAATATAGAATTAGCGGGGTATAGTGGCGCATGCCTGTAGTCCCAGCTACTTGGGAGGCTGAGACAGGAGAGTCACTTGAACCTGGGAGGCAGAGGTTGCGGTGAGCTGAGATCGCGCCACTGCGCTCCAGTCTGGGCAACAAGAGTGAAACTCCATCTCAAAAAAAACAAAATTTTTTTTTGGCTGGGTGCAGTGGCTCACACCTGTAATCCCAGGTGTGATTTGGGAGACCGAGGTGGGCAGATCACCTGAGGTCAGGAGTTCAAGACCAACCTGGCCAACATGGTGAAACCCCGTCTCTACTAAAAATACAAAAATTAGCTGGGTGTAGTGGCGCGTGCCTGTAATCCCTGCTACTCGGGAGGCTGAGGCAGGAGAATGGCTTGAACCCGGGAGGCAGAGGTTGCAGTGAACCGAGATCACGTCACTGCACTCCCAGCCTGGGCAACAGAACGAGTCTCTGTCTCAAAAAAAATCTGTCTCCAAAAAAAAATATATGTATATATATGTTTGTGTGTGTGTGTGTGTGTATATATATATATATATATATTTTTTTTTTCCTGTTGGAGTGCAGTGACTATTCATAGCCATGATCATGTATTTGCAACCTGGAATTCCTAGGCTCGAGTGATCTTCCTGTCTCAGCCTCCTGAGAAGCTGGTACTGCATGTGCACACCACCACACCTGGCTTAAAAATGTTTTTTGAACTAATGGATAAACCTATATTCTAGGATGTTTCTTTTCTTTTTTATGACAAGGTCTCACTTTGTCAGGCCACCTTGAAATCCTGGGCTCAAGTCATCCTCCCACCTCAGCCTCTTAAGTAGCTGAGGCTATAGGCACACACCATTGCTCCCAGCTAATTTTGTATTTTTGTAGAGACGGGGGTCTCGCTATGTTGCCTAGCCTGGTCTTGAACTCCTGGACTCAGATGATTCACCCACTTCCGGCCTTCTGAAGTGTTGGGATTGTAGGTGTGAGCCACTGCACTGGGACCAGGACATTTCTAATATGAAATAGGGCACGGCACGGTGGCTTACGCCTGTAATGCCAACACTTTGGGGGGCTGAGGTGGGCGGATCACCTAAGGTCAGAAGTTCGAGACCAGCCTGGCCAACATGGTGAAACTCTGTCTCTGCTAAAAATACAAAATTAGCCGGGTGTGGTGGTACACACCTGTAATCCCAGCTACTCAGGAGACTGAGGCAGGAGAATTGCTTGAACCCAGGAAGCGGAGGTTGCAGTGAGCTGAGATTCTACCATTATACTCCAGCCTGGGCAACAAGAGCGAAACTTTGTCTCGAAAGAAAGAAAGAAAGAATTTCACTCAGTATAATGCAAAGAGGGTGAATAGTAGGACTGCAGGAACATGTTTGAGTTTTTATTCTTGAGTACTGTCAGAACAACTTCGTACACATTGTGCCCATGTGCTTTAGTTCTGATGGGAACATGTTAAAGTCAGACGTGAGTGTTGAATTCATCCACGAGTAGGGGCTGTAGTTAAAATCCTCTCAGGACCCTGCGTGGGAGTGTAGTGCTAGAGAAAAACAGCAACCACTCACACAAGGTATGAACAGCTCTCTGTGTAAGTAAAATTCTGAAAGTTAATTCTCCCTTTCTCCCATTTGTGGATGTGTGTTTTGAAGGCTTTGAAGTTTAGGATTCTAATGGCCCTAGTCCTTCTGCTCATATGATTGTGTGTGCTTTAGTCAGTAAGGCAGAAGGTCATTACTTTGTTCTGTGCATCTTTGGAAATTGCACCCTCATTCTTCAGAAGGCCAGGAGACCCCAGGGCTCAACCTGAGTTCTAGGATGGTACTTTGGCCTCAGCATTAATGTTGTAATGCTCTGTCATTTCCCAAATAGCAGGTTCTATGATCCTCTGTTGAAGCCAGAAGACAAACTGCGTGGTGGAGAAGTGGGAAGGATCTGTGCAGGTGAGTCAGTGACAGGCAGGCCACAGTTTTTCAGTCAGCATTAATACCTCTGAAGTGCTTCGAAGGATGTTTTCTTACAGGCTCTAGACGTAGAGTATTGCTTGTTGTGAGTTTTCTAGATTCCTGAATGACATCAGTTTTTTTTTCCTTCCAGTCATCAGTTTTTGTGTGTTTCATTCTTCTTCTTTCACCGGATTCTAGAGGGGCCAGGCGCCCCTCCTGTTGCTGTTCTAACGTCAGCCTTCCTTCTTCGTCTGTGCTGCCACTGCGGTGGCTGTTCTCCATCCTTGTCCCGTTTCCTGTCCTCACTCATTGTCCTTTATACTTTGTAAGACCTTACATATTGTCTGATATTTAAGTTCCTTTTTGTTACTACCTTTTCTCATCCTCTCAGAGACTGAATGCCTCAGAATTATATTTTACACCTGTTCTCACACTTCCCGTTGTCTTCTCATTTACCTCTGCCATCGTAGATCCGTGGACTCCTCTGCCTCCCTTCCTTCTGCCCCCATGTACCACTGTCATAAGTTATTGACCTAGAAATCAGTTTTCCCTATGGTACTTTTATGTGTGGGGGCATATATGTATGGCACAATCACAGCTCACTGCGGCTTCAGCTTCCTGGGCTGAAGTGATCCTCCAGTCTCAGACTCCCGCAAAAAATCTCCTCTTAGCTCTGACTCTTAGTCCTGCAGTTTTTTTGCAAAGTTGTGGTCATGTTTAAGAGTGTCATATATATCCTTCTTGAGGTAGCCTAGGAATAAGCCAGTATATTATATCTATGCTGCAAATAAGTATACATATAAGCCCTGATTTTTCCTTTCTATATAAATGGTGGTATATATTCTATTATGTACATAAGTTTTTTTCTTAGAATTCTCTGTCAACACATAATTTGTTATTTATTTATTTATTTATTCATTTTTTTTGAGACAGAGTTTTGCTGTATCACGCAGGCCAGTCTTGGCTCACTGCAACCTCCGCCTCCTGGGGTCAAGAGATTCTTGTGCCTCAGGCTTCCGAGTAGCTGGGATTACAGGCATGTGCCACCACACCTGGCTAATTTTTGTATTTTTTGTAGAGATGGGGTTTTGCCATGTTGGCCAGGCTGGTCTCCAACTCCTGTCCCCAAGTGATCCACCTGCCTCCACCTCTCAAAGTGCTTGGATTACAGGCGTGAGCCACCATGCCTGGCTGACACGTAATTTACTTAACCTGCCTCCTACTAATGGACATTTAGGTTGTTTCCAGGCTTCTGCTATTGAAGACACAAGTATGTATACTTGTTTATATTGCTTTGCAGAAATATGCAGATTCAACTCCATAGCATTTACTTTTAAGTGGAATGCTGGGTCAAAGTTATGTTTATAAATTTAACTGAGATAAGCACATTGCTCTCAAAAGAAGTAAACCCATTTATGTTTCTACCAACCTGATATATTCACATCCTACAAGTATTTATTGCATGATGTGTACTAGGTACTATTTCAGATGCTAGGGAAATGTCAGCTATCAAAACAGTCAAAAATTTCTTCCTCCTAGGGACTGCGTTGTAATTGGGGGAGACAAACAATGAATAAATACTTAAAAAATATATACTATCAGATCGTGATAAGTGCTATGGAAAAGAAGTAAGGGAGACTGGCATAGAGAGGGGTAGTTGGGGTTGTAATTTTAAATCGGCTTGGTGGGGAAAGGTCTCACTGAATATCATTTGAAAAAAGATCTGAAGAGTGAGAGTAGGCATGCAGTATTGGGTGGAAGATCATTAGCCAGAAGGAACAAAAGTGTTAAAAGCCCTAAGGCAGGAGAAGCTTGCTGTCCCATTCAGAGAACAGTGATCAGGGCTGTGGGCTGGAAGAAAGAGGACAAAAGGGAATAAGAGTAGCAGTGGTTAGGTAACAGGTCAAATCACATGCTTCAGCATTGATTCTGAGTGATTTTGGAGACTCAACAGAGGGCCTGCCCTCCCTCCCTCCCTCCCTCCCTCCCTCCCTCCCTCCCTCCCTCCCTCCCTCCCTCCCTCCCTCCCTCCCTCCTTCCTTCCTTCCTTCCTTCCTTCCTTCCTTCCTTCCTTCCTTCCTTCCTTCCTTCCTTCCTTCCTCTTTTCCTTTTCCTTTCTTTGAGACTGAGTCTTGCTCTATCACCCAGGCTGCAGTACAGTGGCGCGATCTCGGCTCACTGTAACCTCTACCTTCCAGGTTCAAGCGATTCTTCTGCCTCAGCCTCCTGAGTAGCTGGGATTACAGGCGCCTGCCACCACGCCTGGCTAATTTTTCTATTTTTAGTAGAGTCAGGGTTTCACCGTGTTGGCCAAGGCTGGTCTCGAACTCCTGGCCTCAAATGATCCACCTGCCTTGGCCTCCCAAAGTATTGGGATTACAAGCTTGACTCACTGCTCCCAGCCTACCAGAGGGCTTTCAGCAGAGGAATGATAAGATCAGAATTACATTTTGAAAGGAATAATCAGGTCTATTATATAGAAAATAAACTATGTAGGGGGCCAAGGCTATAAGGTTAATTGGAGGCCTTTTTTTTTTTTTTTTTTTTGAAAAAACACAAATTTTAAAGTTCAAGAGGGCACAATTTTCTATCTTCCTAAATTTCTGACTTCTATATCCAGCTGTCTACTTAAATACTCATTTATATGATCAACAGACATGTCATAAGCAACAAGTCCAAAAGAAAACTCCTGATTTGTCTCAAAAATTTCTAGGTGAAGAAATCTTGTCTCAAAAATCTGAATGAGAAAGTGATGGTGGTTTAGTGACAGGTAGTCAGAATTTTTTTTTTTTTTTTTTTTTTTTTTTTTGTGACTGAGTCACCCTCTGTTGCCCAAGCTGGAGTACAGTGGCATGATCTCAGCTCACTGCAACCCCACCCCCCAGGTTCAAGTGATTCTTCTGCCTCAGCCTCCTAAGTAGCTGGGACTACAAGTGCAAGCAACCATGCCTGGCTAATTTCTGTGTTTTTAGTAGAGATGAGGTTTTACCATGTTGGCCAGGATGGTCTCTCTCTCTCCTGATCTTGTGATCCACCTGCCTCGGCCTCCCAAAATGCTGGGATTACAGGCGTGAGCCACCGCGCCCGATATGTCTGGTTTTTAAAATAGTTTAAAGGAATAGCTTACAGATTGTATGTGGGATATGAGAAAAAAAAGTCCGAGGTTTTGATTTGAAAAACTGGAAGAAAATGGATTATCATTTAATGAGATAGGAAGTCTGTAGAAATTTTTGAGACAAATCAGGAGTTTTCTTTTGGACTTGTTGCTTATGACATGTCTGTTGATCATATAAATGAGTATTCAAGTAGACAGTTGGATACAGAAGTCAGGAATTTAGGGAGATAGAAAATTGTGCCCTCTTGAACTTTAAAATTTGTGGGTTTTTTTTTTTTTTTTTTTTTTTTTAAATCGTGCCTTCCTCTGTCCTGCTATACTAACAGGCTGCTTTATTCGAGGGTGGTGTGTCTTTCCTTGGTAAGCCCAATGCTCCCTACCATTCAGGGATGTCAGTGGGTCCGTCAAGTTTCCTTCAACCAGTATAACATTCCTGGATTCCATGATTGCATGCAAGGCGCGGTGATGAGGCCCTTGAAGCTGTCCTATGGTTGTGGAGAGCACCATACATAAGGGCTCTTCTTGTCCGTACTTGGTGGTTCATGCCTGTATTCCCAGCACTTTGGGAGGCCAAAGTTGGAGGATTGCATGAGACCAGCCTGGGCAACATAGCAAGTCCCTGTTGCTGCAAAAAATTTTTTAATTAGCCCGGTGTGGTGGCACACACCTGTAGTCCCAACTACCTGAAGGCTGAGGCAGGAGGATCGCTTGAGCCCAGAGGTGCAAGGCTGCAGTGAGCTATGGTTGAATCACTGCATTCCCGCATGGGCGACAAAGCAAGAACCTATCTCTGTTTTTAAAAATAAATAGATAAGAAAGGACTCTTTCTTGAAAGAGTAATGGCCGCTGCCTACTCACATCCTCTCTCATATGACATGAGAATTATAACTACTTCCTACTCTTAACATTTTTTTCTCTTTCACAGACATAAAAAGTAGATAGAGGGCCAGGCATGGTGGCTCACACCTGTAATCCCAGCACTTTGGGAGGCCGAGGTGGGTGGATCGCCTGAGGTCAAGAGTTCGAGACCAGCCTGACCAACATGGAGAAACCCTGTCTCTACTAAAAATACAAAAAATTAGCTGGTTGTGGTGGCACACGCCTGTAATCCTAACTACTCGGGAGGCTGAGGCAGGAGAATCACTTGAATTTGGGAGGCGGAGGTTGCTGTGAGCCGAGATTGTGTCATTGTACTCCTGCCTGGGCAACGAGAGCGGGAAAAAAAGAAAAAAAAAAAGAGATTAATAGAGATGTTGTCTACAATTTTAGAAGAATAAATATTTCTTCTTCTTTTTGAGACGTGGTTTCGCTCTGTTGTCCAGGCTGGAGTGCAGTGGTGCCCATCGTGGCTCACTGCAACCTCTGCCTCCCGGGTTCAAGTGATTCTCCTGCCTCAGCCTCCTGAGTAGCTGGGACTACAGGTGCCCACCACCACACCCGGCTAATTTTTGTATTTTTTTGGAAACCAGTTTTCACCACGTTGGCCAGGCTGGTCTCAAACTCCTGACCTCAAGGGATCTGCCCGCCTCTGCCTCTCAAAGTGCTAGGATTACAGGTAGGAGCCACTACACCCGGTCTCATTCTTAAGTTAGAAGTAACTGTAATCTCAATTCTTATTTTGGCATCTCTAGAGTTTCCGTCTTGCCTTACACAGTTTTACCTATTTATGGGACGGACAGCTGTCTAAATTTCATTCTCATTGTGTCAGAATGCTACCCACATTACAATTTTCATCCCATTATTTTCAGATCCAGAGATTACCTCAGACCAGTTTCATGTTATTTCTAGACTATTTCTTTTCTCATGGTCTTTGTAATAGAATCAGTCAAGCCTTAAAAAGACACACTAAGCTCTCTTTAATAGAGAACAAAGGGCCAGGCACGGTGGCTCACATCTGTAGCCAAGGTGGCAGATCTCTTGAGCCTAGGAGTTCTAGACCAGCCTGGACAACATGGTGAGACCCCATATCTTTTTTTTTTTTTTTTTTAAAAAAAAGGCCAGGCTTGGTGGCTCACGCCTGTAATCCCAGCACTTTGGGAGCCGAGGCAGGCAGATCACCTGAGGTCAAGAGTTTGAGACTGGCCTGGCCAACATAAAACCCCGTTTCTATTAAAAATACAAAAATTAGCTGGGCGTTGTGGTGCACACCTATCATCCCAGCTACTCGGGAGGCTGAGGCAGCAGAATCAGTTGAACCTGGGAGGCGGAGGTTTCTGTGAACTGAGACTGCACTCCAGCCTGGGTAAGAGAGCAAGACTCCATCTCCAAAAAAAAAAAAAACCATACAAATTATGTGACTATGAATATGAACATATTTCTGTTTATAAAATTTTTGAATCTTGGCCTTTGATTATGAAATATTCTACTTGTGTAGGTACTACTTATCATATAAACTTGAATTCAATTTTCATTAAATGTTTCTGTTACTTCTGCCTTTTTTCATTTTCCCTCTGCTTGTCCATTACTTCATGTTTTCCAGAGGAACTTACAAGTCCTCAGTAAGTGATATCTTAAACATGTTTTTAGATTTTGCTGTCTACAGTCTGCATTATAATCCTGTTGAAAGGCAGGTCCATGTTTTATTTTTCTGAACAGTAGTTTGAGAATACATCAGTTGCTGTTAAATAATCTATGAATTTTTTGTGTGGAAGTATTGATCAGTTTTTTTTTCTTTTCTTTTCTTTTTTGAGACATAGTCTTGCTCTGTCACCCACACTGGAGTGCAGAGGTGCAGTCTGGGCTCACTACAACCTCCATCTCCCAGGTTCAAGTGATTCTCCTGCCTCAGCCTCTTGAGTAGCTGGGATTATAGGTGCGTGCCACCACAGCCAGCTAATTTTTTGTATTTTTGGTAGAGACGAGGTTTCGCTACGTTGGCCAGGCTTTTCTTAAACTCTTGGCCCCTGGAATTACAGGTGTGAGTCACCATGCCCAGCCATTCACTTATTTTTTCATATGAACATTTTTTTAAATAAAACGAATGGTGAAAGAATAGTAAAACAGCCTCTTATGTACCCACCATGCGGATTCAGTAATTAATATTTTGCCACGCTTTTGTATGTCCGTATCTGTGTGTTTATTTTGTGTGCTGAGGCATCATGATGTTTTACTTCTAAAAATTAGAGATATATATTTTCTACCAAAAAAGGGAGCTCCCGGCCGGTTGTGGTGGCTCATGCCTGTAATGCCAGCACTTTGGGAGGTGGAGGTGGGCGGATCACCAGATTTCAGGAGTTCGAGATCAGCCTGGCCAACGTAGTGAAACCCTGTCTCTACTAAAAATACAAAAATTAGGCATGGTGACGCGTGCCTGTAATCCCAGCTACTTGGGAGGTAGAGGCAGGAGAATCACTTGAAGCCAGGAGGCCAAGGTTGCAGTGAGTTGAGATTGTGCCACTGCACACCAGCCTGGGCGACAGAGCAAGACTCCGTCTCAAAAAAAAAAACAACAAAAAAGAGCTCCCCGCATATAACGAAATACCATTATCATACCTTAGAAGATTAACCATATTGTCCTAATATTATAGACTACCCAGGCTATGTTCACATTTTTTCAATTGTCCCCACAATGCCTTCCATAGTTTTTTTAAATTCTAGGCTGTAATCAGGGTTCAAGCTTTGCATCTGGTTGCTATCTCTTAAAAATCTAAACTTTTCTTTCTGTCTAGGCATGGGTGTTCACGCTTGTAATCCCAGCACTTTGGGAGGACAAGGCAGCCAGATCATCTAAGGTCAGGAGTTTAAGACCAGCCTAGCCAACATGGCAAAACCCCATCTCTACTAAAAATGCAAAACTTAGCTGACTATGGTGGCATGCGCTTGTAATCCCAGCTACTTGGGAAACTGAGGCAGGAGACTTGCTTGATCTTGGGAGGTGGAGGTTGCAGTTAGCTAAGATGGTGCCATGCATTCCAGCCTAAGGTACAGAGCAAGACTCTTTGTCTCCAAAAAAAAAAAAAAAATTCTGGGAGCCACTTCCAGGAAGATGTATAGATTCTAAAAAGGTTAAAAGATAGGGACCAGGTACATCAGCTCACACCTGGAATCCCAGCATTTAGGTAGATGGGGAGGTAGGATTGCTTGAGGCCAAGAGTTGGAGACTAGCCTGGGCCATATGATGAGACCCCCATCTCTACAAAATGTTTTTAAAAGTAGCAGGGCATGGTGGCCTATGCCTATGGTCCTAGCTCCTCAGGAACCTGGGGTAGAAGGATCACTTTGAGCCCAGTAATTTGAGGATTTACTGAGCTATGATTGTGCCACCGTGCTCCAGCCTGGGCAACAGTGAGACCCTGTCTGTGAAAAAATAAAAGGTAGGAGGGGGTCAGGCTAAGCCAAAGAAGGACACGAAGGACATCATGTTTGATAAGTATCACTGTCACTGAAGCTCATCAGGATCTTCTTCTGGGCCTGTGAACTTGTTTAATTTCTACTTAGAAAGCTCTTCCTCCAGGCTGGGCGTGGTGGCTCATACCTGTAATCCCAGCACTTTGGGAGGCTGAGGCAGGCGGATCACCTGAGGTCAGGAGTCCACATGGTGAAACCCCATCTCTACTAAAAATACAAAAGTAGCTGGGCATGGTGGCATGTGCCTGTAATCCCAGCTACTTGGGAGAGTAGCTGAGGCAGGAGAATTGCTTGAACCTGGGTGGTAGAGGTTGCAATGAGCTGAGATGGTGCCATTGCACTGCAGCCTGGGCAACAAAAGTGATACTCTGTCTCAAAAAAAAAAAAAAGAAAGAAAAAAGAAAGATCTTCCTCCATATACCTGTAAGGATCATTGTCTTAATTTTCTTCATGTCTTTTTTTTTTTTTTTTTTTTTTAACGGAGTCTCACTCTGTGGCCCAGGCTGGAGTGCAGTGGCCGGATCTCAGCTCACTGCAAGCTCCGCCTCCCGGGTTTACGCCATTCTCCTGCCTCAGCCTCCCGAGTAGCTGGGACTACAGGCGCCCGCCACCTCGCCCGGCTAGTTTTTTGTATTTTTTAGTAGAGACGGGGTTTCACCGGGTTAGCCAGGATGGTCTCGATCTCCTGACCTCGTGATCCGCCCGTCTCGGCCTCCCAAAGTGCTGGGATTACAGGCTTGAGCCACCGCGCCCGGCCTCTTCATGTCTTAACATGATTCTTACCTTGTTAGATTTCATCCTATCTGAAATTGAATCTATTTATGGCTTCCCTTTTTTTCCATAGCACTGAAAACTTTTTTTTTTTTTTTTTTTTGAGATAGAGTCTCGCTTTGTCACCCAGGCTGGAGTGCATCGGTGTGATCTCGGCTCACTGCAACCTCCGCCTCCCGTGTTCAAGCAATTCTGCCTCACCCTCCCAAGTAGCTGGGATTACAGGCACCTGCCACCATGCCCAGCTAATTTTTTTTTTTTTTTTTTTTTGTATTTTTAGTAGAGATGGTTTCGCCATGTTGGCCAGACTGGTCTAGAACTCCTTACCTCAGGTGATCTGCCCACCTCAGCCTCCCAAAATGTTGGGATTACAGGCAGGAGCCACTGTGCCCGTACTGCTTTTTAACAAACCATCTCTATTCTGTTATCATGTCCACTAGAATGTAAACTTGATGAGAGCAGGGGATATTATCAATTTTGTTCAATACTATTTATCCCTAGAGCCTAGAACTGTACCATGCACATGGTAATGAGACAAGTATTTGTTGAATGGATATTTTGAGCAGCTGTTCTCAGACTTTTTGGTCTCAGAAACTCTTTACTTTTTTTTTTTTTCTGTAGAGATGGGGTCTCACTATATTGTCCAGCCTGGTCTTGAATTCCTGGGCTCAAGTGGTTTTCCCACCTTGGCCTCCCAAAGTGTTGGGATTACAGGTGTGAGCCACTGTGTCCAGCCTTTTTCTTTCTTTCTGAAAACATGTATAACCTCTGTATTTTCTGTTTTGAAATGTCATGGTAATGTGACTAGGTATGGGTCTTATTCTTAATCAAGTTGCCCCTTTGACTTAGAGGCAGTTTTTTTGTTCTTTGAATATTTCCTCTAATGAGTTTTCTTTTTTTGGAACTTCTTTTACTCAGCTCTTATGTTTCCTTGGTGTATCCTCTGAACTTGTCATGGAAACTTCTACCATGAAATGACATTTGTCACTTGTGATCCTATTTTATCGGCCAAGTGAGCACCCAGCCATGCCTGAGTTTGCTAGGGTGAGGCAAGCGATGCCTTCTGGAGCAAGGTGACTTGTTATTGATGAATGTGGATATGCTCTGCTTTATCTCCCCCGTCTCCCTCCAACAGTCTTAATTTCTAAGGGAACTTTTCTTTCCATTTCTTGCTTACGAAACCTGTTGTTCCTTAACTGACAAAATATCTTCTACCTATTCCTGATTGGTTTTAGTGTTGTCTGCTGGACCTTGCCTTTATTTCCTCATAACTTTTTTCTCTCGATTTTGATGTCTTTCATGTTAGTGGGGTTAGTGGAATATTAGTTAACAGCTCACTAAAAGGTGAGCTTTTGTGCCTGGGTGCTTGTTTCCTTCAGTGGCTGAAAAGTGAAATGCTTACTGAACCATTGGTCTCCGTCTTGCAGAAGATTATACTGTCTGACTCCAGTGAGCAGCCATGGCCAAGTCCTTTGTTTTAGCCAATGAAATATGAATACAAGTGACACTTATCATCTTGGAGGGGCATCTTAATGAGGTTTTGTTTGTTTGTTTTGTTTTTGCAACAGTCTCACTGTGTCACTCAGGCTGGAGTTGGAGTGTAGTGATGTGATCTCAGCTAACTGCAACCTCTTGCCTCCCAGGTTCAAGCGATTCTCATGCCTCAGCTTCCCAAGTGGGACTATAGGTGCGCACCACCATACCGGGCTAATTTATTGTATTTTTAGTAGAGATAGGGTTTCGCCATGTTGGCCAGGCTGCTAATGACATTTATTGTGGGCCTTTCGGTTTCTCCAGAGAAGGATCCTCTCGTATCCTGCCCGTAGGTATATATACCTGGTTGCCAACATCTTTTGTCTTCAGCTGCAGAATGGTGCTGCAGGTCTTACCACATATGTGGGTTTAATTTCTGATTTCCGTGTAGCATCTCATTCCTGTCATCTCATTTGCTGAATGCCCCTGAGCTCTGATTAAATTTCTGCAGGGGATAAACTTCCATTTAATACGAAAATGTGGCCAGTCCTTTGTTCTCATGACTGGACAGTGCGTATTCAACTGCTCCTTACACTTTTTTCAGCCACCATCCTTTATTCCTTTTGAAAAACTTAATTCACTTCATTTTCTGAGTTTTTCCGATATTTTGTGGTACAAATCACTGGCGTTCTCTTCTGCAGTACGTTTGCATTATTTGAGTTTCCTCAGATAACTCTGCTGTACATTGAACTCTTCGGTATCCTTTCCATTATTGAAAAGTTTGTTAATACCTATTGTTGTGTACCAGTGTCTCTTGTAAATTTTTTTTTTCTTGTGAGTTTGTACCATTTTCCCCTTTCTTATCATTTTAATGGGGTTTTGGGAGGAAGTACTTGTGGGTTGATTTATTCCCTTTCTTAGAAAGATGAGCATTATTTAGCCGGGTGTGGTGGCGTGTGCCTGTAATCCCAGTTATTCGGGAGGCTGAGGCAGGAGAATCGCTTTAACCCAGGAGGCAGAGGTTGCAGTGAGCCGAGATCCGAGATCGCACCACTGCACTTCAGCCTGGATAACGAGTGAAATTCCGTCTCAAAAAAGAAAGAAAGAAAAATATGAGCATTATTTTTCTTCCTTAGCATCCCAGGTGGACTTTCTGATTTTTATGTAGTCATCTTTTTCTTCTATTTGGCAATTTTTCATTATTTGTTATACAACTACCTAATTCTGAAATGGAAAGGCTATTTTTCAAGAGTACTCTCAGCTTTGTAGACCCATGAATGTTAATTTTCTACCTAGATCGCCTCAAGTACGGTTCCCTTCTCATAATTTAGTTGGAAGCATTAATAATACAGATTCTTTTCATATTGGAAGATGGGCTACCAGAGTTAATCTCAAAACATTTTATTGCTAGCAATGGGAAAAGTCACAAATAAAAGTGATGCTACTATAAAGGCAAGATGAAGGGCCTACCATGTGCCAGCCATGGTTCTGGGCACTTTATGAATTAACTCCTTTGTGCTGTGGTTCTTTGTACTCCATTTTAGAGGAAGCCTGAGAAGATGATGCACAGATAGAGAGGCACCAGGACTTCTGAGGGACGTTGATCCATCTCCAGTAAAGACTGAGGAAAAGAGCATTGAATATAAGAAAAAATACTTCCTCTGTTCTCAGACCTTATTTGTTTTAAGGCCACACCTTTTTGAAGTTTTGAGTTTGAAACAACCTGAACTGAAATCATGAGGTAGGTTGTGCAGGAAAGAATCATCAAGGGAATTAGTTGGGAACTTCTCTACCACAGCTTACCCCTTATGGTATTCACCCCCTTTAAGTGTAAATGCCTCTGGTTTAAAACATTTGTACCTCGTCTCATACCAGAGTGTTCATACTGGAGAGAAACCCTATGAATTTACTGAATGTGGGGGAACTTTTACTCACATGTCACATTTCATCGAGCATAGAAGTCATGCTGAAGAGAAACCCTGTGCTTCTAAGGAGTATTGACAAGCCCTTAGCTAGATGACAGTCTCACTGAGAAGCAGAAAATTCATGCTGGAGAGAAACCAGTGAAAGTAGCAAAACTTCATTGAATATTAGAAAATTTTTCTGGAGAGAAAGTATTGAATGTACTGAGTATGATAACATTTCCTCTCAAACCGTATCCCTTACTCTGCATTTGGGAGGTCATACACAGAGAAGCCTTATAAATGTAAGAGATGTGGAAATATCTTAAGCCAAAAGTAAATCCTCACTCATCAAGAAATTTATCCTGGAGAGAAACCTTGTGAATGTGGGAAAGCTTCCATTCAGATGTCACACCTCAGCCAGCAGAGAATCTACAGTGGGGAAAACCCCTTTGCCTGTAAGGTATGTGGAAAAGTCTTCAGCCACAAGTCGAACCTCACCGAGCATGAGCATTTTCACACGAGAGAGAAACCTTTTGAATGTAATGAGTGTGGAAAAGCCTTTAGCCAAAAGCAGTATGTCATTAAACATCAGAACACCCATACTGGGGAGAAGCTTTTCGAATGTAATGAATGTGGAAAATCCTTTAGCCAGAAGGAAAACCTCCTTACGCACCAGAAAATTCACACTGGAGAAAAACCTTTTGAGTGTAAAGATTGCGGGAAAGCTTTCATTCAGAAGTCAAACCTCATCAGACACCAGAGAACTCACACAGGAGAGAAGCCCTTTGTATGTAAGGAGTGTGGAAAAACCTTCAGTGGCAAATCCAACCTTACTGAGCATGAGAAAATCCATATTGGAGAGAAGCCTTTTAAGTGTAGTGAATGTGGAACAGCCTTTGGCCAGAAGAAGTACCTCATAAAACATCAGAACATTCACACTGGAGAGAAACCCTATGAATGTAACGAATGTGGAAAAGCCTTCTCTCAGAGAACATCACTTATTGTACATGTGAGGATTCATTCAGGTGATAAACCTTACGAATGCAATGTGTGTGGAAAAGCCTTCTCTCAGAGCTCATCTCTCACTGTGCATGTGAGAAGCCACACAGGTGAGAAGCCCTATGGTTGCAATGAATGCGGGAAAGCTTTCTCTCAATTCTCAACCCTTGCTCTGCATTTGAGAATCCACACGGGTAAGAAGCCTTATCAGTGCAGCGAATGTGGGAAAGCCTTCAGCCAGAAGTCACACCACATTAGACACCAGAAAATTCATACTCACTAAGACCCCATGAACGCCTTGAACGTGGGAAAGCTTTCATTAGAAATTTGCACCTCATCATGCCCCAGAAATAATGCTTCTGAAGCAAAGCACCACGAATGAGGTTAACTTTAACATGTACTAAACCCTTAAAGGACACCAGAAGATTTGTACTGAAGAGAAAGATATGCATATGATAAAAAGCCTGTGTCCAACAAAGAAACCTGCAGCAGAGATAATGGTGAAAGTTTAGGCACATTTTCACTAAAAACGGGAACAGAAAATGGATGCCTTTATTTTATTGCTGCCACCATAGATCTGGAGATCTTTGCCAGTAACAAGAAAAATAAGTTGTAAATATTGGAAAGGAACAGACAGAAATAGATGACATGGTCATCTACAACTAATATTAAGACTCCTGTGGTATTGATTCATCAGAGCAGAAGAGATTTCAGAAAAAGACCTATGAATTTATTAGAATTTGGAATATGATACAAGCGGCATCAGGAAGTGAGGAAATAATGGAACTATTTTTTTTTAAGTGGACGTAATTTGTTCTCCAAGGGGGAAAAAAATAGACCATAACTATACACAAAAGTGAATCCAGAGATTAAAAACAGAAATATGAAAAAGCTATATACTAAAATGCATATGACCTTGGGAATAGGGAAACATTCCTTGTAACAACTTCAGAAATACTTAGCAGTCCTACTTGTGAGTATGAATGCTCAGGAAATACATACTAGGATATTTACTGTGGCTTGATTTGTAGTAGCCAAAAATTGAGAAAGCTCATCATGAACAATATGGGAAATTATTATGTAATACTATATGTCTGTAAAATGCAACAAATGAAATCCACATGTATTAACAGAAAGATCCCAAAATTATTGAGGGGGATCAAGTTGCAGAAGGATGCAGATAGTACAGTGACTCTTTGTAAATTTGAATTAAAAATTCCCTCACAAAACTCAGTACTATCTCTTGGTAATGGATGCATATATGTATGTACATGTTTTTGAAATGGATTGGAAGGGAACAGACCAAACTCTTGATAGTGGTCACCTGTGAAGAGTGGAGAAGGGAAAGTAATGAGTATGGGAGGTGGGGTGGGTATTGGTTAAAGGGGACTTCTGCTTTTTATATAAACATCCACTTCTCTTTCAAAAGACTTCAAGTAAATATAAGAAGATACTGATTGATTCTGGATTGTGGTATAGGGATATCTTGTCTTATTTTTTGTACTTTTCTGTATTTTTAAAATTTCTCAAAATAAGAATGGGAGTGAGGATGGAAATGCTGTATCTGTGGAAGTCATGTTATACTGGATTCATTTCCAATCAAATACTAAACATTTTATAGAAAATATTTCTAAAATTTTATCACGGATGAGTGGATGGACTTGCTCTCTATGTAATATGAAATTAATCTATTTTATTAAAATTTAAAAGGACAGCACAATCCAAATGTTTGAATTATTTTAACATGGTATACACAGTATATCGGGGTCCCCAACTCCCCCCCAACTGCATGGCAGGAGGTGGGTGGCGGGTGAGTGAGCATTGCCACCTGAGCTCCACCTCCTGCCAGATCAGCGGTGGCATTAGATTTTCATAGGAGCATGAACCCTATTGGGAACTATGCACGTGAGGAATCTAGATTGTGCGCTTCTTATGAGAATGTAATGCCTGATGATCTGAGGTGGAACAGTTTCATCCTGAAAACATCCCATCCCCATTCCTCTACCCCCACAAACCGTCCGTGGAAAACCTGTCTTCCATGAAACAGGTCCCTGGTACCAAAAAGGTTGGGCACCGCTGCACTATATGACCTCTGTCTTCGTATTTCTAACATTTTGCAGAATGAGCTTAGAAAATTTTAATTTTTTGTTAAACATACATACACAGGCTTCATATAATTGGTCTTTTTCAGTTATGCTGATTTTGGAATGTCAATTTTCCTCTCCTGCATACATGGGAAACGTGTACATTAAATACTAAATTTTTGATAATATCTTTTTTTTTTTTCCATCTTGCTCTGTTGCCCAGGCCAGAATACCATGGCAGGATCTTGGCTCACTGCAGTCTCCTCTGTCTCCTGGACTCACAATCCTCCCACCTCAGCCTCCCAAGTAGCTGGGACTACAGGCATGCACCACCATGCTGTGCTAATTAAAAAAAAAAAAAAAAAAAATTGTAGCGATGAGGTCTCCGTATATTGCCCAGATGAGTTTCAAACTCCTGGGGTGAAGTGATTCTCCCACGATCTCCTCAAGTGCTGCCGTTACAGGTATGAGTCACCATGCCCGGCTAATTTTATTTTTAAAAAGAGAAAACAACTTCCCAGAACTTGCACAGTTGAGTGCATTAGATGCCAACACCTGTGTGTGGGTCTTAACCTAGAGCTATGTCACTCCTCCCACTGCTGTTATGGAGAGAGGATGGGACGGGTATGAGAAAAATGGCTCAGACCATAGACAGAGTTCTATTTTGTAAACCAGCCCTTCCTGAACATTTTTAAATTTTTTCATCACAGTATAATATGAAGAGTGTTATTAAAGGTTTTCTTGAATAATGGTGAATGTCAATAATACACAGCATTTGAGCTTGATTTTGAAACCTTAAAGAAAAAACTCATTAAATGGCACTACATCACTGTATCTTTTAGCCTTTTTGGAGGAAATAGATACTTAAATGTCTAAATGAATCTGTCCTTTCTAATATGATGTACCCCATCTTTTTCTCTGCTTTCCCTCTTTGCACATATATTTCACATTTTAAGGTGTTCTCTTTATGATACAGTTGGCCCTCTGTATCCAGGGGTTCTGCATCCATTAATCAACGAACCTTGGATGGAAATTATTTAAAATATAGAACAATTTAAAAAATACAAATGTTAACATACAACTATTTGGATAGCATTTACATTGTATTAGGTATTATGACTAATCTACAGATGATTCTAGCTGGGCATGTGGCACACACCTGTAGTCCCAGCCACTTGGGAAGGTGAGCTGGCAGGATTGCTTGAGCCCAGGAGTTTTGAGGCTGCAGTCAGCCATGATTGCTCCACTGTATTGCAGCCTGGGTGACAGAGTGAGACCCTGTTGCAAAAAAAAAAAAGGAAAAACAAAAGGATGGAGACATAGATCAGTGGGAAGAGAATTGAGAGTCCACAAATGCTATGGGTTGAATGTCCCTTCCAAAACTCACATTGAAATTTAATTGCCATGGTAATGCCATGAAACGTTGAGTCCCTTAACATGGCCATGAAAGGGACTGGGCGTGGTGGCTCACACCTGTAATCTCAGCACTCTGGGAGGCCAAGATGGATGGATCACCTGAGGTCAGGAGTTCAATACCAGCTTGACCAACATGGTGAAACCCCGTCTCTACTAAAAATACAAAAATTAGCTGGGCATAGTGGCGCGCACCTGTAATCCCAGCTACTTGGGAGACTGGGGCAGGAGAATCGCTTGAACCCAGGAGGCAGAGGTTGCAGTTAGCCAAGATTGTGCCACTGCACTCCAGCCTGGGAGACAGAGAGACTCCATCTCAAAAAAAAAAAAAAAAAGTCCATGAAGTCTGCACTTCCATGAGTAGGATTGGTGTCATGATAAAAGGGCAAGTTTTGTCCCCACTTGCTCTGTCTTGTCCTTCCTCCGTGGGATGACACAACAAGAAGGCCCTTGCCAGATGTCACCCTCTCAGTTGTGAACTTCCCAGCCTCCAGAACTGTGAACCAATATGTTTCTGTTCCTTATATTTAACCAGACTCAGGTATTCTGTTATACCAACACAAACTAAGATAGCAAATCAATTGATACACTGTGGGCAACTGAGTTTTCAACTGGAGTGCCAAACTTATTTAATGGAGGAAAGAATAATTCCCTTAAAAAATGATGGTGGGGGCCGGGCGCGGTGGCTCAAGCCTGTGATCCCAGCACTTTGGGAGGCCGAGACGGGCGGATCACAAGGTCAGGAGATCGAGACCATCCTGGCTAACACAGTGAAACCCCATCTCTACTAAAAAAAATACAAAAAATTAGCCGGGCGAGGTGGCAGGCGCCTGTAGTCCCAGCTACTCCAGAGGCTGAGGCAGGAGAATGGCGTAAACCCGGGAGGCGGAGCTTGCAGTGAGCTGAGATCCGGCCACTGCACTCCAGCCTGGGCGACAGAGTGAAACTCTGTCTCAAAAAAAAAAAAAAAAAAAAAAAAAAAAAATGATGGTGGGGGCAGTGGCTCATAGCTGTAATCCCAGCACTTTGGGAGGCCGAGGTGAGCAGATCACAAGGTCAGGAATTGGAGACCAGCCTGGCCAACAGGCAAAACCCCGTCTCTACTAAAAATACAAAAATTAGGTGTGGTGGTGGGGGTCAGTAATGCCAGCTACTCAGTAAGCCCAGCTACTCGGGAGGCTGAGGCAGGAGAATCACTTGAACCCAGGAGGCAGAGGTTGCAGTGAGCCGAGATCGTGCCATTGAACTCAGCCTGGGTGGTAAGAGCAAGACTCTGTATAAAAAAAATGTTGGGACCAGGCGCAGTGGCTTATGCCTGTAATCCCAGCACTTTGTGAGGCTGAGGCAGGTGGATCACCTGAGGTCAGGAGTTCAAGATTAGCCTGGCCAACATGGTGAAATCCTGTTTCTACTAAAAATACAAAAAACTAGCTGGGCATGGTGGTGGACGCCTATAATCACAGCACTTTGGCAGGCTGAGCTAGGAGAATCGCTTGAATCCAGAAGGTGGAGGTTGCAGTGAGCCGAGATTGCGCCACTGCACTCTAGCCTGGCAACAAGAGTGTCAAAAAAAAAAAAAAAAAAAAAAAAAAAGCTGGGGTAATTGAGGTAAAAAGATGAATTTGGACTCTTGCTTCACACCATATACAAAAATTAACTCAAAATTGTCCAAAGACCTAAACAAGATACAATACCATAAAACTCTTGGAAGAAAACATAGAAGTAAATCTTCATGACCTTAGATTTGGCAATGATTTTGTAAATATAATACCAAAAGTATAAGCAGCAACAACAAAAGTAGATAAATTGGGCTTTGTCAACATTTAAAACTTTGTGCATCAGACACTATCAAGAAACAAATTCAACATGAAGAATGGGAGAAAATATTTAGAAATCATCTGGGCCAGGCATGGTGGCTCACGCCTGTAATCCCAGCACTTTGGGAGGCCAAGGCAGGTGGATCACCTGAGGTCAGGAGTTCAAGACCATCTTGGCCAACATGGTGAAACCTTGTCTCTACTAAAAATGTAAAAATTAGCCAGATGTGGTGGCGCATGCCTGTAGTCTCAGCTACTTGGGAGACTGAGGCGGGAGAATGACTTGAACATGGGAGGTGGAGGTTGTAGTGAGGCAAGACTCACTACAGTGCGAGACTCCATTTCAAAAAAAAACATAACCTATTAAAAATTGGCAAATTTCTGGGCACGGTGGCTCACGCCTGTAATCCCAGCACTTTGGAGGGCTGAGGCGGGTGGATTACGAGGTCAAGAGTTCAAGACCAGCCTGGCCAACATGATGAAACCCCGTCTCTACTAAGAATACAAAAATTACCAGGCATGGTGGCACGTGTCATCCCAGCTACTCGGGAGGCTGAGGCAGGAGAATCACTTGAACCCGGGAGCCAGAGGTTGCAGTGAGCCTCACTGGAGGCTAAAGGCTGCACTCCAGCCTGGGTGACAGAGCAAGACTGTCTCGAAAAAAATAATAATAAATGAAAATAAAAATGGGTAAATAAATAGAATCATTTTCTCCAAAAAAGATATAGAGGTGTCCAGCAAGCACATGAAACCAGGTTCATAAAGTCATTGTGTAAGTCCAGTATCTGTTTCTTCTTGACATGGTCATCCACTGATTTTCTTTTTCCCTGATAATTCATCACATTTTCCCAGTTCTTTATATTTCAAATAATTTCAGATTGCACCCACGGCATTTTAAGTATTATTTTCTAAGATTGTGTTCTGTTGAAATTATCTGAGAGTAAATGTTAGGTTTTTGGTTTTGGTCTTTTTTTTTTTTTGAGACAGGGTTTCGCTCTTGTGCCCTAGGCTGGAGTATAGTGGTGTGATCTTGGCTCACTGAAACCTCTGCCTCCCGGGTTCAAGCGAATCTCCTGCCTCAGTGTCCTGAGTAGCTGGGATGACAGGCATCCTCCATCACGCCTGGCTAATTTTTGTATTTTTAGTAGAGACGGAGTTTTGTCATGTTGGCCAGGCTGGTCTCAAACTCCTGACTTCAGGTGATCCACCCACCTCGGCTTTCCAAAGTGCTGGGATTACAAGCGTGAGCCACCGTGCCAGGCCCAAATTGGATCATTTCAAATCCTCAGGGAAGGCAGACTTCCATGACTGACCAAGACAGGATAAGCACATTTCAGCATCTCTGTCACCCCAGAGTGAATACAAAAAGAAACCACCTGAAGATTCAGAAATGCAAGTATTAGCAGGCATATGTGAAGGGATTTAAAAACGTGAAGAATGGACACTATGACCACATGTTTGCTGGGGTATTTTCCTCCTTTATCTTCTGGCTTTGGAAGGAGGGAAGTCTCAGAGCTGTGTGATGGGTTCTGGGAGCAAAAATTACAAGAAACGCTTTCCTTCCAGCCAGAGGAGTCCAAAAGAGGACCTGGTGTGACAGAGTGAGAGGGGTTCTTTTTTTTTTTTCTTGAGATAGGGTCTCGGTATGTCACCCAGGCTGGGGTGCAGTGGCGCGATCTTGGCTCAGTGCAGCCTTGACCCCTTGGGCTCAAGTGATTCTCCCACCTCAGCCTCCTGAGTAGCTGGGCCTAGAAGCATGAGCCACCACACCCAGTTAATTTTTAAACATTGTATAGAGACAGGGTTCTCACTCTGTTGCCCAGGCTGATTTCCAGCTCCTGAGCTCCAGAAATCCACCCTCCTTGGCCTCCCAAAGTGCTGGGATTATAGGCATGAACCACCACACCCAGCCTTTCCTTTTTTCTGTTTTTCTTCTTTACTGGACTTGCACCAACAGCCCCAGTCATTAGGCTGCTCTGCCACTGCCATAGCTGTCAACTGAACCAAAAAAAAGACCCATGGATCCCATGTCTGTGTGTCTGAGTGGCTGGGGGCAGGGGGTGTCCTCTCTTTCTTTCTCTATCTCTCTCTCTATTCTTGCCACCTCACCACAAAGTGGAGCTAGGTTTGGTCCTGTGAAGACGTGTGTTGGGGGCGCTGGGAGGGTAGCTAAAACTCTGATAGAAGGCCAGGTGCGGTGGCTCACGCTTGTAATCCCAGCACTTTGGGAGGCCGAGGCGGGTGAATCACTTGTCAGAAGTTTGAGACCAGTCTGGCCAAAATGGTGAAACCCCCTTCTCTACTAAAAACACAAAAATTATCTGGGCATGGTGGCAGGTACCTGTCATCCCAGCTACTCAGGAAGCTGAAGTAGGAGAATCGCTTGAACCTGGGAGGTGGAGGTTGCATTGAGCAAGATGGTGCACTCCAGCCTGGGCAAAACAGCAAGACCCTAATTAAGAAACAGTTTATTAATTTGTTTTAGAAAAGGAGGCCGGGTGCGGTGGCTCACGCCTGTAATCTCAGCACTTTGGGAGGCCTTGGCTGGTGGATCACGAGGTCAAGAGATGGAGACCATCCTGGCCAACATGGTGAAACCCCGTCTCTACTAAAAATGCAAAAATTAGCCGGGTGTGGTGGCGCGTACCTGTAATCCCAGCTACTCAGGAGGCTGAGGCAGGAGAATCGCTTTTACCTGGGAAGTGGAGCTTGCAGTGAACCGAGATCATGCCACTGCACTCCAGCTTGGCGACAGAGCAAGAGTACATCTTAAAAAATAAATAAATAAAAAGGAATCATCGAATTTCACGCCTTAGAACGTGTCGTTTTTCATCCACTGTGGTTGGTACTCGATAGACTTTCATCTTGTTGACGGTCAGTTTTGGGACCTTTTCTTGTATTATTTGGTAATTTTCTTTTTTTCTCTTTTTTCTTTTTCTTTCTTTTTTTCTTTTCTTTTTCTTTCTTTTTTTTTTTTTTTTTTTTTTTTTTTTTTTTTTTTTTTTTTTTTTTTTTTTGAGACGGAGTCTTGCTCTGTCGCCCAGGCTGGAATGCAGTGGCGCGATCTAGGCTCACTGCAAACTCCTCCTCCTGAGTTCACGCCATTCTCCTGCCTAAGCCTCCTGAGTAGCTGGGACTACAGGCACTCGCCACTACACCCGGCTAATTTTTTTGTATTTTTAGTAGAGACGGGGTTTCACCGTGTTGGCCAGGATAGTCTCCATCTCCTGACCTTGTGATTCGCCCGCCTCGGCCTCCCAAAGTGCTGGGAATACAGGCGTGAGCCACCGCGCCCGGCCATTATTTGGTAATCTTCATTGTGTTTTGTTTTCTTGAATCCTTACTGTTCAGTGGCTAGGCTGGAAACTGTTGGAAACTCTAATATCATGTGACGTTTTATTTCTTTTGAGTTTCGGGATCCACGGCCTCAGACCCGGCGAGCCTCGCTGCCCTTGCCAGAGTCAAGGATTTGCATTTGCGCAGAGTCGGGGTCTGTCGCTACGGGTCCCCCGGGCTCCTTTGAATCGCTTTGGCAGCTCCCTCGGTTTAGAGTTACAGGGTTTTCTGCCTCCCCTGAGATTCCAACGCGTGCACCAACCCGCGCCTAGAGGGCGTGTATGACCCCAGCCGCGTTAGAGGCCCAGTTCTAAGCCAAGGGGCTGCGGTTGGACATTCTAGCATCCGATCTGGCGGGCTCGAAGGGAGGATAGTCACTGCAACCCCGAAAGCTCCGCGCCTACGACGCCCGCACAGAAAAACCCAGATCACATTTCCCATGGTCCACCGCGCATCCAGGCGGCGACTTGCGCTGGACTACCTTTCCCAGGGTCCACGGCGCATCTAGGTGGTGGCTTGCGCTGGACTACATTTCCCAGGGTCCACCGCGCATCTAGGAGGAGGCTTGTGATGCAGCCTCCCAGCTTCGAGGCTACCACCTGCCCGAATTCGTGCTTTGGCAGAGTCCCTGGTGCCCGGGTGATTGGGTGCAGGGTCTCTTAAGGACCCTCCGTTGACGATGCCTCGAGCTGCCTAGTTTGGGTTTATGGGCCACCCTGGCTCTGTCCACGGTTGTCGGGGTCCCGGGCTGCTTTTCTTGGAGGGCTCTGTGCCGGAGGCTACTCTGAGTCCGGGTTCCTTCGCTGGGTTGCGGGCTTCGGGCTACTGGGTCCGCTGTCGCGATTTGAGTGCGGGGCCTTGGCTCAGGCAGAACCCGACCGGGATCGCCCCGCGAGATGCAGTCGGTGAGGGAGCCAAGAGCCCGGGGCTGGGCGGGAACTCCAGGCTGCTAGAGTCGGAGCTGGCACAGGGGAGACCTGTGAGCGCGCGTGTGTCTGTGTGTGCGAGCGTCACTGTGTGCACGCGTGTGTCTGTGTTTGCATCTCTGTGCACACGTGTGTCTGTGTGTGCGTCTCTGGCACTTGTCTGTTTGCCTGTGTGCCCACGTGTTTCTGTGTATGTGTGTCTCTGCACGTGTCTGTTTGCCTGTGTGCACACGTGTGTCTGTGTGTGCGTCTCTGTGTGTGCGCACGTGTGTCTGCGTGCGTACGTCTCTGTGCACAAGTGGGTGTGCGCGCGCGTCTCCGTGTGTGCGTGTGGGTGTGGCGTTAGCCGGCTGTTTGACGTTGTGCATGATTATGACAGCAGCATTAGGTGTGTGGCCACTTGCAACCACGTGAACGGTTTTTCTTGACTATGTGACCCTTGCTTATGTTGTTGACTGTATGTCAATAGGTACAGAGGGAGTGTCTGTGTTGCCTGGGTTGTGAGGGCATGATGGTGTCATGAGCAGTTTTAAAGATAGGAAACAACCAGGGTGTTTTTTTTTCTACATTTACACCACTCACCAATGTGAGTTTTTTTTTTTCTCCCACACTAAACAGTTTTCAGCGGAGTGTGCTACAATTCAGTGCAATTCCGACTCTACCTGGAGATAGCAGCAGAACCCATCGGTTAAGGGCTTAGTCCCACAATACTGCCCCCTGCTTCAGATGCCATTTGCATGTCCCAGGATGTGACCTGTGCTTCTGACCTACTGGCTATAAATTGGGGTTCCCTCGACCCCTCAAGTTTGAGTATTTTGTTAGAGTGGTTCACAGAACTCCAAGAAACACTTTACTTATGTTTACCCATTTATTATAAAGGATATTGCAAAGGATACAGATTAACAGCCAGATGGGAGAGATGCATAGGGCAAGGGATGGGGGAGGGGTGCAGAGCTTCCATGCCCTCTCTGGCTGCACCACTCTCCAGGAACCTTTACGTGTTCAATAATCCAGGAGCCCTCCAAACCCCATAGTTTAGTTTAGTTTAATCCCAACTACTTGGGAGGCTGAGGCAGGAGAATCTCTTGAACCTAGGAGGCAGAGGTTGTAGTGAGCCGAGGTCTTACCACTGCACTTCAGCCTGGGTAACAGGGCGATACTCTGTCTGAAAAAACAGGTAAAGCAGAGAAAAAAGAAATTTACAGTTTATGACCGAAAACAACATGGTCATAAGCAATTTCTGCAATGTAAACATTTCCAGGGTGTAATAAGATGGTTGGTTGAAAGCTGGGGGTAAGGATATAGGAGAAGATGTTTTGTGTCTATCTTGAGGAGGAAGAGGTGGGACAGGATTGATTAGGGATAAAGGAGGGTACAGTAGAGTGCAGGGTCTTGGGAGACAGGATCTGGCTGTCCAGGCAAGTGTGGTGTGGACGATGTCAATGACTTTCATGGGATGGACAGATGCCAAATTAAAGCAGCATATGCTGAAAGTTTTTTTTTTTTTTAATTTGAATAATGAGGGCAAACAGTGACATTTTGCAAAGATAAAATTCTCCCTCTCCCTAGACCAAGTGTCTCCTACTCTCACACCACTCAGCACTCAATAAAGAACATTTCTGACACCAGATGTGTGGGGTTTCTCTCCATACACCAAGCAGTTCCCCATTAGACACCACCTGGGCATCCAACACTTCAGTTCAGTTCTGACACCACCTACGTGGAGATAGCGTCAGATCCCACAGGCTAAGGGAACAGTCCCACAAGATCCTTCCATTTCAGATGACCATCTCAAGGGCCAGGTGGTGACCTGTACTTCTGACCAGCTCTAAATGTGGGGTTTCCACATCCTCTCCTCAAGTCTGATTAATCTTCTAGGAGGGCTCACAGATCTCAGGGAAACCATTTACTTAACATTAGTCCATTTAGGATAAAGGATATTACAGCTGGGCATTGTGGTGCCCATCTGTAATCCCAGCACTTTCGGAGGCTGAAGTGGGCAGATCACTTGAGCCCAGGAGTTTGAGACCAGCCTCGGCAACATAGCAAAACACTGTCTTTATTAAAATACAAAATTTAACTTGGTGTGGTGGTGCACGCCTGTAGTCCTAGTACTAGGGAGACCGAGGTGGGAGGATTGTTTGAGCCCAGGAGGTTGAGGTTGTGGTCAGCCCAGATCTCATCACTGCACTCCAGCCTGGGCAAAAGAGCAAGACCCTGCCTCAAAAAAAATTTTTTTTAAATAAAAAGGGCTGAGCGCAGTGGCTCACGCCTGTAATCCCAGCACTTTGGGAGACTGAGGCAGGTGAATCGCCTGAGGTCAGGAGTTTGAGACCAGCCTGGTCTCTACTAAAAATACAAAAGTTAGCCAGGTGTGGTGGTGGGCACCTGTATTCCCAGGTACTCAGGAGGCTGAGGCAGGAGAATCTCGCTTGATCCCAGGAGGCAGAGGTTGCAGTGAGCCGAGATCGTGCCACTGTATTCCAACCTGGGTGACAAACAGAGACTGCATCTCAAAAAATAAAAATAAATAAATAAATAAAAAGGGTATTACAAAGATTTTCCATGAAGAGGTATCTAGGGCAACATATGTGAGAAGTGGCACTGGACTTCAATGCTCTCATCCCAGCACATCATCCTCCAGGAACCCCCACATGTTCAGCAATCTGGAAGCTCTGTCAACCCAGTCCTTTTGGGTTTTCATGGAGGCTTCATTACATAGGCACGACTGAATACATCGCTGGCCATTGCCAGTCAGCTCAACCTTCAGCTGCTGTTCCCTCCCCAGAGGTCAAGGGGTGAGGCTGAAAGTTCCAACCCTCATATCACATCCCAAGGCCATCCAGGAGCCCACCAAGAAGTCACCTCATTAGGCTGGGCGCGGTGGCTCAAGCCTGTAATCCCAGCACTTTGGGAGGCCGAGACGGGCGGATCACGAGATCAGGAGATCGAGACCATCCTGGCTAACACTGTGAAACCCCGTCTCTACTAAAAAAAAAAATACAAAAAACTAGCCGGGCGAGGTGGCGGGCGCCTGTAGTCCCAGCTACTCGGGAGGCTGAGGCAGGAGAATGGCGTAAACCCGGGAGGTGGAGCTTGCAGTGAGCTGAGATCCGGCCACTGCACTCCAGCCTGGGCCACAAAGCGAGACTCCGTCTCAAAAAAAAAAAAAAAAAAAAAAAAAAAAGTCACCTGATTAGGACATAAGATGCTCCTATCAGCCAGGAAATCCCAAGGCATTTGAGAACTCTGTGTTAGGAACTAGGGTCAAAGACTAGATATTAGAACAAATGATCCTCCTATACCCAAGGGTTTTAAGGAGTTCTAGACCAGGAGCTTGTGGCAGAGACCAATATAGGTATATTTCTTGTTATTTTATATTCCCAGCTCCCCAAGGTTATCCATTTTAAAAGTCTAGTAAGTTTCCTTTACCTCTCTCCTTGCTCAAACATGCACGCACATATATACTGAGTGAGTTTTGTTCCCTTTTGCCTTTACTAGAATTATATGTAATTTTTTTTGTTTTTAAGCTTGTGTTTCTAGGGAAGACCTTATGGACGTCCTTCCCAATTAGTGCTTACTGATTTGAGTAGTACTTGGAAGGAGGTAATTATTTTTTAAATTCAAGCTCTTATTATGGATACTTCCAACATCATATATGCAGAGAGCCTCATACAGTGAACCCAGCTTTAACAATTAACACATGGCCAGTTTTGCGTCTCTCTATTTCCACTCGATTATTTTAAAGAAAATTCCAGACATTTCATCTATAAATATTTCAGTATGAAATATAGTTCTTCTAAGAACTTTTCTTTTCTTTTTTTTTTTTTTTTTTTTTTGAGACAGAGTCTCATTCTGTCGCCCAGGCTGGAGTGCAGTGGCCGGATCTCAGCTCACTGCAAGCTCCGCCTCCTGGATTTACACCATTCTCCTGCCTCAGCCTCCTGAGTAGCTGGGACTACAGGCGCCTGCCGCCTCACCCAGCTAGTTTTTTGTATTTTTTTAGTAGAGACGGGGTTTCACCGTGTTAGCCAGGATGGTCTCGATTTCCTGACCTCGTGATCCGCCCGCCCATCTCGGCCTCCCAAAGTGCTGGGATTACAGGCTTGAGCCACTGCGCCCGGCCAAGAACTTTTCTTAAAAAACAATTTTCATATCATCACCTTAAGAAAATGAATAATTCCTGGCCAGGTGCCGTGGCTCATGACTGTAATCCCAGCATTTTGTGGGGCCAAAGCAGGAGGATCACTTGAGTCCAAGAGTTAAGAGACCAGCATGGGCAACATGGCAAAACCCTGTCTCTACAAAAAAAATACAAAAAATTAGTGTGGCATGGTGGTGCGCACCTGTAGTCCCAGTTACTTGGGAGGCTGAGGTGAGAGGATCACCTGAGCCTGGGAATTTGAGGCTGCAGTGAGCCATGATTGCACCACTGCATTCCAGCCTGGGTGACAGAGCAAGATCCTATCTCCAGAAAAAAAAAAAAAAGAAAATGAACAATTTCTTAAAATCACATAATCAGTTGCAGTTGATTTGTTCAAATTAGAGTTTAAACAAGATCTACACGTTGGGCTTAGAGGATAAAACTCTTAATTTCCTTTTTTTTTGAGATGGAGTCTCACTCTGTCTCCCAGGCTGGAGTGCAGTGGCACAATCTCAGCTCACTGCAACCTCCACCTCCTGGATTCAAGCAATTCTTCCCCCTCAGCCTCCCGAGTAGCTGGGACTACAGGCGTATGCCACCAGGCCTGGCTAATTTTTTTTTTTTTTTGAGACAGAGTCTTGCTCTGTCGCCCAGGCTGGAGTGCAGTGACATGATATCAGCTCACTGCAACCTCTGTCTCCTGGGTTTAAGCGATTCTCTTGTCTCGGCATCCCGAGTAGCTGGAACTACAGTCGTGCACTACTATGCCCAACTATTTTTTGTATTTTTAGTAGAGTCGGGGTTTCACCTTGTTAGCCAGGCTGGTCTCGAACTCCTGACCTCAGGTGATTTGTCCGTCTCGGCCTCCCAAAATTTTATATTTTTGAAGAGACGGGGTTTCACCATGTTGACCAGGCTGGTCTCACACTCCTGACCTCAGATGATCTGCCTGCCTCGGCCTCCAAAGTGCTGGGATTACAGGCATAAGCCACCGCACCCAGCCATCTCTTACGTATCTTTTAATCTATTGACTTTCCTTTTTTCTTGCTATTTATTTTTTGGAGAAATCAAACACTAACTCATATAGAGTTTCCACATACTGCCTTTGAGTACACCCCCATGGTACTGATTAACAAATTAGATGATCTGTATTTTCTCTAAAATGTCTGGTCATTAACTAGAGCAGTGATTCTCAACCAGTTGTGGTGTTTTTTTTTGTTTGTTTTTTTGTTTTTTTGTTTTTTGTTTTTTTTGTTTGTTTCTCTAGAAGACATTTGGCAATGTTTGGAGATATTTGTGGTTGTCACAACTGGAAGGAAGGATGGTATTGCTGGCACCTATTGGCTAGAGGCCAGGGTGCTGCTAAACATCCTTTACTGTACAGGACAGCCTCGTTCCATCCCAAACAAAGAATTATCTCGTCCAAAGTGTAAATAGTGTCAGAGTTGAGAAACTCTGCTCTAGGGGCTTGAACAAATTCAAGTTCAATTATTTTGGCAAGGTCTGCTTGTCACGGTTTTTTTTTTTCTTTTTTTTTTTTTTTTTTTTTTTTGAGACGGAGTATCGCTCTGTCGCCCAGGCTGGAGTGGCGCGATTTCGGCTCACTGCAAGCTCCGCCTCCTGGGTTCACGCCATTCTCCTGCCTCAGCCTCCCGAGTAGCTGAGACTACAGGTGCCCGCCACCACGCCTGGCTAATTTTTTGTATTTTTAGTAGAGACGGGGTTTCACAGTGTTAGCCAGGATGGTCTCGATCTCCTGACCTTGTGATCCACCCGTCTTGGCCTCCCAAAGTGCTGGGATTACAGGCGTGAGCCACTGCGCCCGGCCTGTCACTGTGTTTGTGATCAGATTTGTTAGTGGGCTTAAGTGTCATCAATGTGATTTGTCCATTGTAAAGTGATTGCCTTTTGCATAATGTCATGCTTTCATTGATGATCATTGCCTACATTCATTATGTTGTTAGGAGTTGCAAAATGATCACCTTCTTATTGTGTCTCTCTTTCAGCCTTTACTGGAATCCTTTTATTTCCATTACTGGAATTTCCATTACTGGAGTCCTTTTATAAAAATAAAATCTCCCCACATCAATGATCTGATTACTCAGAGGGATAGTATGTGTAGGAAAGTGAGGATAAATGCTTGATTCTTTCCATTCATATTCATTAGTTTTCAGAATTATGAGTTTCAGAATACTGCACTGGATTGCAGCAGATTGTATTTTCCAAAGATAGTTGCAACAATAGGCGTGTCCCATATGTTCTTCTAGAATCTTGCCATTCCCACTTTAAGAGGTGGAGTCTCGGCCGGGCGCGGTGGCTCAAGCCTGTAATCCCAGCACTTTGGGAGGCCGAGACGGGCGGATCATGAGGTCAGGAGATCGAGACCATCCTGGCTAATACGGTGAAACCCCGTCTCTACTAAAAAATACAAAAAACTAGCCGGGCGATGAGGCGGGCGCCTGTAGTCCCAGCTACTCGGGAGGCTGAGACAGGAGAATGGTGTGAACCCGGGAGGCGGAGCTTGCAGTGAGCTGAGATCCGGCCACTGCACTCCAGCCTGGGTGGCAGAGCAAGACTCCGTCTCAAAAAAAAAAAAAAAAAAAAAAAAAATACATATGTAAAAAAGAGGTGGAGTCTCACTCCTCTGCCCGTGAATCTGGATTTGTTTATTGTTTGTAACCGATGCTGTGTGACTCCCAAGCCTCAGTCACAAGAGGCACTGTGGCCGTCACCTCATTAGCTGAAACTCCTGTGTTTGAAGTCCTGAGCCATGTAAGAAGTTCCAAGTGCTGTGAGCCGCCATGCTATGAGGAAGCCAAGTCACGTGGGGAGGCTACTAGTCCCAGTCTTTGAGTCCTCTCACCCCAGGTGCCAGACGTGTGCAAAGCAGGCTTCACAGGTTTGCAGCCCTCAGGCATCAGGTTATTTCCAGTCTTTGAATCCTCCTGGTTGAGGCCACAGACATCAGGAGCAGAGGCAAACTATCTTTTCTGTGAGCTGTCTGAATTCCCAACCCACAGAATCAGTGAGCACAGTAAAATGTTTGTCTTACAATACTGAGTTTGGAGTGGTGTATTATACATCAGTAACTGGTGAACAATGACTGATATACCCACACTTGTTTATGTCATATTTTTTTTTTTTTTTTTTTTTTTTTCGAGACGGAGTCTTGCCCTGTCGCCCAGGCTGGAGTGCAGTGGCCAGATCTCAGCTCACTGCAAGCTCCGCCTCCCGGGCTCACGCCATTCTCCTGCCTCAGCCTCCTGAGTAGCTGGGACTACAGGCGCCCGCCATCACACCCGGCTAGTTTTTTGTATTTTTTAGTAGAGACGGGGTTTCACCGTGTTAGCCAGGATGGTCTCGATCTCCTGACCTCGTGATCCGCCCGTCTCGGCCTCCCAAAGTGCTGGGATTACAGGTTTGAGCCACCGCGCCCGGCCTATGTCATATTACACACACACACATACACACTTTTTTTTTTTAGAGGTGGGGTCTGGCTGTGTTGTCCAGGTTGGTCTTTGAACTCCTGAACTCAGGTGATCCTCCTATCTCAGCCTCCCAAAGTGCTGGGCTTATAGACGTGAGCCACTGCACCTGGCCTATACTCACATATTTTATTTTATTAAAAAAACTTTGGCCAGGTGTCGTGGCTCACACCTTTAATCCCAGCACTTTGTGAGGCCAAGGCAGGTGCATCACGAGGTCAGGAGATCGAAACCATCTGGCTAACACGGTGATACCCCTTCTCTACTAAAAATACAAAAAATTATCCGGGCGAGGTGGCGGGCGCCTGTAGTCTCAGCTACTAGGGAGGCTGAGGCAGGAGAATGGTGTGAACCAGGGAGGTGGAGCTTGCAGTGAGCCGAGATCCTGCCACTGCACTCCAGCCTGGGCAACAGAGCGAGACTGTGTCTCAAAAAAAAAAAAAAAGAAAAAAGAAAAAAGAAAAGAAAAGAAAATTAGCATAACCAAGGGTTAAGGCGGAAGCAAAAGAACAGCAGGTGCAGCAAGTTCTAGGCCAGGTTAAGCAGCACACAGGTGACATCCTCACTCCTGTGATAACAAGACAGAAGTCTTCAATTCAGCCTCTGAGTGGCCACGGGCCAATCCTTCATAGGGTGTGACCAACTGGAGGCCTCCAAAGGGCACCTGTGGGTGTTATCAAATTCTTTGGCTTAATAAAAACCCTAAAGAACACTGTAATCTGGGCTCTTGAGCCACTTGCTCTAGCCCGCTCTGGCTCTGTAGTGTGGACTTTCACTTCAATAGATCTGCGGTTTCGTTGCTTCTTTCTTCTTTTGTGGCTTCATTCTTTTGTTGCTTCATGTAGTTTGTTTAATTCTTCAATGAGCCAGAAACGTGGACAACTTGCAGTCAAGACCTTCCATCCAGTAAAACTTCTACACTCTAGAAGTCTCAGTATCGCCAAGAGATGTCAGGGCATCAAGGGGTCAAGTGTGGTATAAGGCCTAAGATTAAGGCTCAGTATTACACGTGCCCTGACATTGGGGGAAAACAAGGAGGCCTGAATGGATTAACTGCAAATTCCCTGCCCCATTGTACTCCTTTGAATAAGGTGCCCTAGCTGAACCACTCCCCTCAGAGGCCAGGCACATTACATGCTTACTGCGTAGTAGCGGGCCTCAGGTTCCAGCCAGCCTGCAGGATTATTCAAACAGGCCAATCACACCCTCCTTCAAGAACCAGGGGTTACCTCCCATACTCTTGCTACTACAAAGCCTCCTGGGATAGCCTCCACCTGATTACTTTGTTCCTGAGTGCTGTTGCACTGTACCCCGCATGGTGTGCTGGGCTCTCCTTCCCTGGGGCGTAAGCATAGGTAATTAGCAAACCAGTGTTCATCTCATCTATCCAGTGTTAGCTACCACGTGCTTTGCAATAATCTGCACTTCCTAATTCTTGAGAGACATCCGGGTCCTCTGCTCCTGGGTGGAGGATTTTAGAAAAAAGGCCACTCAGAATGGGGAGGTGACTTGAACGCCTGCGGGTCCGACACAGCACCAAACCTCGCCAAGGCCTTCAGAAACCAAAAGTGCAACCGCCGGGAAAATGACTGCCAGTTCCAGTCACACGAGTTAGGCAGAGACCGAGAAAGAGGCTCACCAAAAAGAGGCCGACGAGCCAGAAATCACCCTCCAGAGAACAGAGTACATTCTTCCGAAGACATACGCACACTCCGATTCATACCCACAGCCCCAGCAATTTTTTTCAGGGGCTGCAGCCTGACGCAGAGCAGAGCCCAGTCAGCCTTGGCAAGGCGCATGCGCGAATCGCCAGCGGACGCTCACGTCACAGAGACCGCCACCACTGCCTGGAGACGAGTCCTTGAGGCTTCGCGAAGGAGGAGCCTTCTGTGGGAGCCCATCGGACTCGGGGCTAAGGCCAGTCCTCACCAGGGCGTCGATAGGATGGTATCCGGAGGCCAGGATTCGCGGAGGGTCGACCAGGAGGAAGCAGTGCAGGATCCCAGGCTCAGGCCTGCGTGGATGGTGTGCTGGTGAGTCTCCCCAAAAGCCGTGCCCTTGCGATCTGGAGGACAGGTCTACTTGTGTGCCCGAGGGCTCCTCTCTCACCCCAGGGTCGTTGCCGCGGAGAGCAGAACCCGGAGGCTCCAGGGGCGGCCTAGGGGTGAATGTTACTGTGCCACTGCAGTATGTCTGGGTTGTGTCTCTTTCTTGCTCTTATTTCTGTCTCCTTTCTCATCTGTTGCTCTCTGTTTACGTCCGTGTGTGCGCGTGTGCGCGTGTGCGCGAGTATGTTGGGATGCATGTGAGCTGAAGGGTGGTTCCTTGCACGTTAGCCTTTCTTCTGGTGAGCCTCTCCCCGAATCTCTGCCTGGGTCGTGTGGCCAGTTGTCATTCATTTCCCCAAAGGTTCCAGTTTGGGTTCGTGACCACCTGGGCAATGTGGGGAGCTGCATCGGACACGCAGGGGATTAAATCAGCTCCCCAACATGAGCGGCCTCATTGCTAGTATCAAGACGACAACACACCAGCAGAGGACAAAATTCTCACAAAAGCTCAGTATCCACCTGCATGAGAGGTGCCCATCGACGTCACTCCTCTCGCTCCTCTCGCCGTATGCCCTCGTTGAGAAATCTGGACGCAGCTGGAAACAAGGAAAAGAACGGGATGTGGCAAGCACCTCTGCACTCGAACGCTGGCCTTCCTTGCCAAGTCACCCGTTTGGCACTCCTCCCCGCCTGCCTGAGGCAGTGACATTGTGCCATATAAAGCCTGGGCTCTGGCCTCTGCTCTGTCCTCCCTCTTGCTCTGCCTACCCTGTTTCTGAGAAGCCCAAGGGCTTCTTACTCTGGCTGAATGTATTCAACAAAAAACACGTCCCAGTCCATTAGGGAGAAAATTCGTGAGGATGCGGTTCATGGTTGTTTCCCTCTGAAACTTATCTCAGGACGATTGGGCACGTGTGATGACTGGAACTCTGGGCTTCCATACCTTTCTGAGACAGGGATCCTCCCTTGAAATCCACATCCCAAGTGATGGCTGCGTAATTGCTTTAGGAAGAGCGGGAAGTGACTGTGGCTGGCTTCTTGCCTTCGAGAAAAGGCGGTGGTGCATCCCAACGGCACACCCTCTCTGATCCTTGAGGGACATCCTGTTCCTCTGCTCCTGGGGAAAGTGTCTTCAAGCACTGAATCTTTTGGCAGCCACGGATGTCAGGGAGGCAAGGGACAGGGTTTTGCTGGGTGCGGGGGAGGTTGCGTCAGGGGTACATACCCGGTGGCGGGGTGGGGGCGCTGTACTTTGTGGAAACCTCTGGGGCCCTCTGGCAGCATCCCCGAATGTGGGGATGTGGCTGGGATAGGACTCGGGCACAGGCCCCGTCTCGCAGGTTTTCAGGTGTGCTTGGCTTTTCCTCAGCGTGGTCGGGGAAGTCTCCCGTGGCCCCCGGACACACGGCTGGACATCACTGACCGTCTGGCCATCGCCTGCTACGGCCTCAAAGACAGACGCCCACTCCATCTGCTCTTGGGGGACGTCAGTGCCACGTGTGGTCACATTGGATCCATCTCGGACTCGCCTCTGGCTCTCTTTGCCCATGTCTCGGGACGCAGCGTCGGGATGCCAGAGCCCCCGGGCCTTGGAGATTAAGGGAGGCCGCTCCTCCACCCAGGAAGGAGGGTAGCAGATGGCTCATGGGTCCGTGCATTTTCAGGCGACAGCACGCCTTGCGGCCCTGGGGATCTCTCTGTGCCCCAGCGAGACCCTTCCCGCCTCACTGCATTGTAACCCCATTCCCGATGACCCGGTCGGATCCATCATCCGATCGGGAGGGGAGTCTGCACAGCCCAGCTGGCAACCTGAAGCTCCTCCTGCACCGGGAACCGAAGCAGAAGACCGATCAAGGAGGTCCCGACGACAGGACTCCTATGGGTCCGACCCTGGGTCTCCCACAGCCCCTCTCCTAAGTCCTCTTCCCACCCGCCGCCTCGGGCTGCGCCGCCTTGACCGCCTTGACCGCCGCCACCGCCACAGCCGACGCAGTCCCTGCAGCCGCCGCGTCGCCGCGTCGCCGCCATTGTTTAAAGGGTCCGCAGCCTGACTCTCCGGAGCAAGGCGGGGTGGGGGCGGTGGGGCGGCCTCGCCACTGCGCATGCGCGAGGCCCTACTGTCAGTGACCGCCGCCGTTGCCCAGGGATGGGTCCCTGAGACTTGGCAAAGTAGGAGCTCTGTGTGATCGAGCGTCCGAGTCGGGGCTGAGAAGAGTCCCGGCCAGGGCGTTCAAAGGATGGTATCCGGAGGCCGGGATTCGCGGAGGGTCGACCAGCAGGAAGAAACCTCAGGAGGAAGGAACCTCCGACAGATCGCCGGGAGGCAGCGCGGGATCCCAGCCTCAGGCGTGCTCGAACGGTGTGCTGGTGAGTCTCCCCAAAAGTGGTGCCCTTGTGATGTCGAGGACAGGTCTGCCTGTATGTCTGTGGGCTGCTCTCTGACCGGTGGGTCGTAGTCGCGAAGAGCAGCACCCGGCAGGGAGCTTCAGGGTGTGCCTGGGGGTGGGTGTCACGTGCTGTATGTCTGTGTGCCTTTGGTGTGTGCGTGTGTGGGTGTGTTTGGGTGCCAACAGGTGCCTCTTATTTCCCGCTCACTCCCTTCTTGCTCTTTCCCTCGCACTCTCTTACTATGTCGGTACGTCTGTGTGTGCGTGTTTGTTGGGACACATGTGCCCTGTGCGACGGAGGGTGGTTTCTCGCACGTCGGCCTTTCTTCTGGGCAGCCTCTCCCCGCATCTCGGTCTGGGTCCTGCGGCCGGTTTTCGGTCGTTTTCTCGGCGGTTCCAGTTTGGGTTTGGGAAGGCCTGGGCAACGTGAGCATCTGCGTGGGACCCGCAGGGGTTTTGATCCTTTCCCCATCCTGAGAAGCCTCTTTGCTCGGATCAAGACAACCACACCCCAGCCAGGGACACAAAGCCTCCCAGGTGCTCCTTGTACACCCGCAGGAGGGTGTCCACGGAACTTCGAGAAGGTGGTTCTCACTCCTTTCGCCCTTTACCCTAATGAAGAAATGTAGCCAAAGCTCGACACAGGGACGGAGAAGAAAGCAGGCAACGGGATGGGGCAAGCATCTGTCACCCCAAAAGCTGGCCTTCCTGGCCCAGTCACCCCCTTGGCCCTCCTCCCCGGACGCCCGCGGTGGTGGCATTCCGCCGGATCCTGCCTGGGCTCTGGCCTCTGCTCTGTCCTCCCTTTTGCTCTGTCTGCCCTGTTTCTGAGAAGCCCAGGGGCTTCTTCGTCTGGCTCAATGTCTTCCACAAAGAAGACTTCCCAGTCCATCAGGGAGAAACTTCGTGGGGGTCCGTGTCATGATTGTTTCCCTCTCCAAACCTATTTCTGGATGATTGGGCAGCTGTGGTGATCCTGGAGCTCTGGGCTTCCATGCCTGTCTGGGACAGGGAAGCTTTCTGGGTCTCCATGGCCCAAGTGATGGTTGCGTGGTCGGTCCAGGAAGAGCGGGAGGCAACCCGACCGTTCCTGACATTTGCCTTCTAGGAAAGGCGGTGTTGCATCCCACCTGCACTTCCCTCTCTGATTCTTGAGGAGCATCCGCTTCCTCTGCTCCTGGGGAAAGCGCCTTCTAGCACTGAATCTTTTGGCTGCCACGGATGTCAGGGAGCCAAAGGGACTGGGTTTTGCTGGGTGCAGGGGAGGTGGCGTCAGGGGTACCTACCCGGTGGCGGGCTGGGGACGGGGGGTGCTTTGTGGAAATCTCTCGGACCCTCTGGCAGGCATCCCCGAACGTGGCTTGGACTCGGGCACAGGCCCTGTCTCGCAGGTTTTCAGGTGTGCTTGGCTTTTCCTCAGCTTTGTCGGGGAGGTCTCCAGTGACCACCGGGCGCACGGCTGGACATGACTGTCCGTCTCGCCATCGCTCCCTACTGCCTCCAAGACACACGCTCGCTCCATCTGCTCTTGGGGGACGTCAGTGCCTCGTGTGCTCACATTGGCTCCATCTGGGACTCGCCTCTGTGTCTCTTGGCACATGTGGCAGGAAGCAGTGTCCAGGTGCCGCAGCCCCGGGCCTTGGAGATGAAGGCAGGCCACTGCTCCACCCGGGAAGGAGGGAGGCAGTGGGCTCCTGGGTCGGTGCCTTCTGAGCCGTCAGTGAGGCACGCCTTGCGGCCCTGGGGATCTGTCTGTGCCCCAGCGAGACCCTTCCCGCCGCACTACATTGTAACCCCATTCCCGATCACCCGGTCGGTGGGATCCATCATCGGATCCGAAGAGGGGTCCGCACAGCCCAGCCGGCACCCTGAAGGTCCCCGTCCACCGGGCACCGAAGCAGAAGACCGATCGAGGAAGTCCCGAGGACAGGACTCCCATGGGTCCAACCCTGGGTCTCTCGCAGGCCCCTCTCGCAGTCCTCTTCCCACCCGCCGCCGCAACCGCCGCCACCGCCACGGTCACGGCCACCGGCGTCTCAGTTCCCGCAGCAGCCCGTGGCCGCCATTTTGTAAAGGGTCCGCAGCCTGACTCTCGGGAGCAAGGGGAGGGGTCGGCCCGACCAGTGCGCATGCGCAAGGCGCGAGCCGCCGCTTTGGTCACAGTGAGCGCCACCTTTGCCCGGGGGCGGTTCCCTGAGACTTGGCGAAGTAGGAGCCCTGTGTGATCGTGAGTCCGAGTCTGGGCTGAGACCAGTCCTGGCCAGGGCCTTACCAGGATGGTCTCCGGAGGCTGGGATTCGCGGAGGGTGGAGCAGCAGGAAGAAACCTCGGGAGGAAGAAACGTCACACGGATCGCCGGGAGGAGGCAGCGCGGGATCCCAGCCTCAGGCGTGCGTGAACGGTGTGCCGGTGAGTCTCCCCAAAAGTGGTGCCCTAGCGACCTAGAGGACAGGTCTGCCTGTGTGCCCGTGGGCTGCTCTCTCACCGCTGGGTCGCAGTCGCGGAAAGCAAAACCCGGCAGCTTCAGGGGCTGCCTGGGGGTGGGTGTTACCTGCTGTATGTCTCTGTGTCTTTGGGGCGTGTGTGTGTGTGTGTGTGTGTGTGTGTTTATGCGTCTCTGTGTGTCTGTGTGTGGGTCTCTGTGCCCACTTAGGTGTCTCTCTCGTTTCTCTCTCTCTCCCTTCTCTGTGTTTCCGTCGCTCTCTCTTACCATCACCGTCCGCCTGTGTGTGCGTGTTTGTTGGGACACTTGTGCCCTGTGCGCCGCAGGGTGGTTTCTTGCGCGTCGGCCTTTCTTCTGGGCAGCCCCTCCCCGCGACCCTGCCGGGGTCGTGTGGCTGGTTGCCAGTCGTGTTCCCTGCGGTTCCAGTTTGGATTTGGGAAGGCCTGGGCAACGTGGGCATCTGCCTCGGTCCCGCAGGGGTTTCCATCCCCTCCCCATCCTGAGCAGCCTCTTTGCTCGGATCAAGACGACCACACCCCAGCCAAGGACAAAGGCCTCCCAGGTGCTCCTTGTCCACCCGCAGGAGGGTGCCCAGAGAACTTGAAGACGGTTCTCACTTCTCTCGCCCTTTGCCCTCATTGAGGAATCTAGCCACAGCTCGACACAGGGACGGAGAAGGTAGCCGGCAACGGGATGGGGCGCGCATCTCTGTCACTCCAACGCTGGCCTTCCTGGCCCAGTCACCCCCTTGGCCCTCCTCCCCGGACGCCCGCGGTGGTGGCATTGCGCCGTCTTCCTGACTGGGCTCTGGCCTCTGCTCTGTCCTCCCTCTTGCTCTGTCTGCCCTGTTTCTGAGAAGCCCAGGGGCTTCTTCGTCTGACTCAATGTCTTCCACAAAGAAGACTTCCCAGTCCATCAGGGAGAAACTTCGTGGGGGTCCGTGTCATGATTGTTTCCCTCTCCAAACCTATTTCTGGATGATTGGGCAGCTGTGGTGATCCTGGAGCTCTGGGCTTCCATGCCTGTCTGGGACAGGGAAGCTTTCTGGGTCTCCATGGCCCAAGTGATGGTTGCGTGGTCGGTCCAGGAAGAGCGGGAGGCAACCCGACCGTTCCTGACATTTGCCTTCTAGGAAAGGCGGTGTTGCATCCCACCTGCACTTCCCTCTCTGATTCTTGAGGAGCATCCGCTTCCTCTGCTCCTGGGGAAAGCGCCTTCTAGCACTGAATCTTTTGGCTGCCACGGATGTCAGGGAGCCAAAGGGACTGGGTTTTGCTGGGTGCAGGGGAGGTGGCGTCAGGGGTACCTACCCGGTGGCGGGCTGGGGACGGGGGGTGCTTTGTGGAAATCTCTCGGACCCTCTGGCAGGCATCCCCGAACGTGGCTTGGACTCGGGCACAGGCCCTGTCTCGCAGGTTTTCAGGTGTGCTTGGCTTTTCCTCAGCTTTGTCGGGGAGGTCTCCAGTGACCCCCGGGCGCACGGCTGGACATGACTGTCCGTCTCGCCATCGCTCCCTACTGCCTCCAAGACACACGCTCGCTCCATCTGCTCTTGGGGGACGTCAGTGCCTCGTGTGCTCACATTGGCTCCATCTGGGACCCGCCTCTGTGTCTCTTGGCACATGTGGCAGGAAGCAGTGTCCAGGTGCCGCAGCCCCGGGCCTTGGAGATGAAGGCAGGCCACTGCTCCACCCGGGAAGGAGGGAGGCAGTGGGCTCCTGGGTCGGTGCCTTCTGAGCCGTCAGTGAGGCACGCCTTGCGGCCCTGGGGATCTGTCTGTGCCCCAGCGAGACCCTTCCCGCCGCACTACATTGTAACCCCATTCCCGATCACCCGGTCGGTGGGATCCATCATCGGATCCGAAGAGGGGTCCGCACAGCCCAGCCGGCACCCTGAAGGTCCCCGTCCACCGGGCACCGAAGCAGAAGACCGATCGAGGAAGTCCCGAGGACAGGACTCCCATGGGTTCGACCCTGGGTCTCTCGCAGGCCCCTCTCTTCCCACCCGCCGCCTGGGGCTACGCCGCCACCGCCACGGTCACGGCCACCGGGGTCTCAGTCCCCGCAGCCGCCTGTGGCCGCCATTTTTTAAAGGGTCCGCAGCCTGACTCGGGAGTAAGGGTAGGGGTCGGCCCCCACCAGTGCGCATGCGCAAGTCGCCGCTTTGGTCACAGTGACCGCCACCGTTGCTCGGGGATGGGTCCCTGAGACTTGAGGAAGTAGGAGCTCTGTGTGATCGTGCATCTGTGTCGGGGCTGAGACCAGTCCTGGCCAGGGCCTTACCAGGATGGTCTCCGGAAGCCGCGATTCGCGGAGGGTGGAGCAGCAGGAAAAAACCTCGGGAGAAGAAACATCACACGAATCGCCGGGAGGCAGCGCGGGATCCCAGCCTCAGTCATTAGTGGACGCTGTGCTGGTGAATCTCCCCCATATACAGTGCCCTTATGATCTCGAGGACAGGTGTGTGTACCATCGGCTAGTCTCTCAGCAGTGGTTTGCAGTCACTGAGAATTTACTCTGACAGCTTTTGGGGTTCCCTGTGGTGGGTGTTACCGTGTCACTGCTGTATGTCTGTGTTGGTTTGTGTGTCTCATTTCTCTCTCTTTTTCGCTTTCATTCTCTGTCCATTTGTGTATGGGTGTGTGTGGGCCAGGGGCTCACATCTGCCCTGTTCACCAAGGGGTAATTTCTTGCACATAAGTCTTTCTTCTGTTCAGCCTCTCCCCATGCCTCTGTCTGTGTGGTGCGGCCGGTTGTCAATCGTTTTCCTGGTATTTCCAGTTTGGGTTTGTGAGGATCTGGATGAGGTGGAGAGTGACGTCGATCTCCTAGGGATTTAAATCACCTCTACACCCTAAGAGGCGTCTTTTCTGGGATTAAGGCCACCACACCCTAGGCAAGGATAAAAACCTCACCAGAGAGGTCATCGTCTACATGCAGAAGCTCTGCAGAGCGACCTCAAAGACGATGGTTCTCATTCATCTCTCTCTTTCATCTCGCTGAGAAATCTAGCCACAGGGTAACACAGGTTTTGAAAGGATGGGCAACAGACGTGGCAAGGATCTGTGAGTGTGCAGGCTGCGTTTCACATATTGTTAAACAGTCTAGTGAGTGTTCTGCAGATAGCTGGCACTTGTTTTAGTGAACCAAGGAAAAAAAAATGCTGAGAAAAAAGGACACAACTTGCCTGCCAGCGCATCTGATTATTACAAAGTTGATAGTAATTTTAATTTATCCTTTCATGTAAAGATCCTTAGCAGTAATAACTAATTTCCTAAGATACCCTAGGTTTTGTATGATAAAGCTGTCATTCATGTCAGAGTATCTGGAAATTCTTCCCAATGCCCTTGACATTCGTGATTAATAACATTCCCGAAATAACATACCAAAAGAAACAACAGGAAATCATGTGTTACTTAGTTCCTTCAAATTTGTTTATTCAAATTGTGGTTCCTTCGTGCACTAACCTTTCTTTTTTATTTTGTTTTTGAGACGGAGTCTCAGCCTGTCATCCAGGGCAGTGCAATGGTGCCATCTCGGCTCACTGCAACCTCTGCCCCCCCTCAGGGTTCAACTGATTCTCCTGCCTCAGCCTCCTCAGTAGCTGGGATTACAGGCGCCGGCCACCACGCCCAGCTAACATTTTTATTTTTAGTAGAGACAGGGTTTCGCCAGGTCGGCCAGGCTGGTTTTGAACTCCTGACCTCAGGTGATCCACCTGCCTCGGCCTCCCAAAGTGCTGGAATTACAGGCATGAGCCACCACACCCGGCCACAAGAAACATTTCATGCGTTTCTGGCAGTCTTTTAGCCACAGATTTCATCTTAAGTATTACAATGCTTGTGCCCTTTAATTAATTTTTCCTACATATTTTGATAGTTACATTGAGGCCAGGCCCAGTGGTTCACACCTGTAATCCCTCCTCTTTGGGAGGCTGAGGCAAGCGGATCACAAGGTCAAGAAATTCAAGAGCATCCTGGCCAACATGGTGAAACCCCGCCTCTTGAAAAATACAAAGAATTAGCCAGGCAAGGTCAAGCGCTGGCTCATGCCTGTAATCTCAGCCCCGTGGGAGGCTGAGGCGGATGGATCACAAGAGGTTAGGCGTTCGAGACCAGCCTGGCCAACATGATGAAACCTTGGCTATACTCAAAATACAAAAATTAGACCCTGAAGGTCATGTCCAAATGAGAAAGACATTGTTTGGCTCTAACTGTCTGACACTAAGAAACAGTGCAGACTGGCCAAGTGAGGTGTCTCACACTTGTAATCCCAGCAGTTTGGGAGGCTGAGGCGGGTGGATCACCTGAGGTCAGGTGATCAACACCAGCCTGACCAATATGGTGAAACTCTGTCTCTACTAAAAATAAAGTACAAGAAAATTAGCCGGTCATGGTGGCACACACCTGTAAATTCCAGCTATTTGGGAGGCTGAGGCAGGAGAATCGCTTGAACCCTGGTGGCAGAGGTTGTGGTGAGCAGAGGTCAGCCTACATCAAGCTTCTCCTTGTTCTATGTGTGAACAGCTAGTCTGTATCTTCACCGAAGCATATTTAAAAATCAACCTTAGGAAGGCCCTTGGCCACCATAATCCTTCCACACTAGCAAGAGCCCAGCCTCTGAGACTAGGCGTCCTTTCGCCTCCCACTGGAATGCCTTCCCCCGAATCTCCAAGGTACCAAACCGCTCAGGGGCAGCTGAGACAGCCCTACTTCTGGGAGTCCTCCCCAACCCTTGAAATCACAGGCATCTCTGCTGTCCCTGCCCTTCATCCACATCACTGAACAATTCATTGCACACATCTCTGTACTTTTATTTAAACCGTTCCATGTGTGTTTACAATTAACTACTTCATGAATGACTGCGGTATGGATGGAGCAGAAAGGAATGCTGAGGGAGGACTCCTGTTCGAATGAGCCCCTCTTCCAGAACTAGGAATGAACTTTCCCCAGTACCAACAAGGCAGCCTCCCGGGCAAGAAAAGGTAACGGGATCCATCCTGCTGACATCCAAGATGGAATTACAGGTAACTCTCACCTCTTTTTTGACTGTCAGGTAGAAACCCCCTCCCCACAAGGTGAAGCGGAGTCCGCTCCAGAGCCCCATAGTTGGGGTCGGGGATGTCACAGAAATCACCAGGGCAGCCAATTCCCATCCACAGGGGGCCCAGGATGACCCAGCACCCTCAAGCTCAGCCCCAAGCTCTGGCCAGGGAATGAAGCCCTTGTCCCCAAGCAGCAGAGTGAGGGTTTGTCTCTAACTCTGTGGGCTCCAGTGAAAGGAAAATGGCCTGGAGGTGGCCACAGGAGAGCGCCTGAGTTCTGAGACAGCTCTATGGCTCCCAGCCTGAGTCCCTGTGAGTAACACAGGGATGCACAGAGGGGCATGCTGCCTGCCTATAGGGCACTCACGGAACACGGGTGCACGCTGTGGATCCTGAAGCCGGTCAGGTAACGAGGTGCAGAGGTGTGGGGAAGACCTGGAGGGAGGCCTCCCCGGGGGCCAACCAGCCTAACCAGAAGTGCTTCTGACATTAACAGGACACACGTAAGGTGTGTAGGGTGGGTAGTGGATGTGCCACAGAGGCCTCTGGGGATTGTAGTTTTGGAGCTAGAGAGGCAGGCAAACAGTTGGCTTTGCCCACACAGGGTGCCTCCGACATCTGCACAGCGCACACAACCAAGCTTAGGAACCCACTGTTAAGATGCCCAAGTGACACAGACAAGTTTCTCCTCTGCGAGCCAATGAGATCTGCTGACAGAGCATCGCGGGACCACTTAAGGATTCTGGAAAATGTGGTCCTGGGTGGTCACTGTCCACTGACCTTCGCCTGTAGGTGAGCTGAGCTCACCATGCAAGTCTCCGCCCTGGTGCGCCCTTCCCCTAGCAGATGCCAGGTTGGGGCAGAAGTGGCTCAGGGAGAGGCATGCTCTCTCAGGGCTCCCGGTTTGGAGGTGACACCACCCCTATATCCCCTAGAGTAGGAGGGTGTACCAGGACAGGGAACCCTATGGCTGTTTTCAGGGACAGCAAGATTGGCTTGGGGAAAACTCCCAGAATGGAGACAGGGAGAGTCTGGTCACATTTCCCCAGGTAGGCGATGCTGGCTGGACTTGGGTGAAGAGCAAAAGATCTCCTGGTGATAGTGGTGGTGAGGATCGGAGGCTTGAGCCAGAAATTCCCAAGGTGTTTTTTTTGTTTTGTTTTTGTTTCTGAGACAGAGTCTCCCTCTGTCTCCCAGGCTGGAGTGCAATGGTGCGATCTCGGCTCACTGCAACCTCCGCCTCCTGGGTTCAAATGATTCTCCTGCCTTAGCCTCCCAAGTAGCTGAGATTACAAACACCTGCCACCATGCCCAGCTAATTTTTTTTTTTTTTGTATTTTTAGTAGAGATGGTGTTTCGCCACATTGCCCAGCCTGGTCTCAAATTCCTGACCTCAAGTGATCCACCTGCCTTGGCCTCCCAAAGTGCTGGGATTACAGGCGTGAGCCATGAAGCCATGCTTCAAATCAGAGGGACTAGAAACCTCCCCGAGGGAGCAACAGGGATCGGGGATTCTAGGAGGATCCAGGGCCTGTGCAAAGACCAAGCAGTGAACAGACGTATGTGTCAGTGATTCGCCTGTCATGAACTCAACACCATCTAACACCGCAGCTCACATTTCTGTGTGCATCAGACTCACCTGGGGGCTTATTAAATACAGATTGTTGGGTCTCACCCCTAGAGTTTCTGCTTCAGTATTCTGGGGAGCAGCCTGTGAACCTGTATTTCCAGCATGATTTTCAGGTGCTACTGATACTGTTGGTCCAAGGACCACACTATGACCTAATTTAACACCAGGTTAGGGGAGGTACTAAGGAGCAAAAAGCAACAGAAGAAGGGACCTGAAGCCTGTAGGGGCTTCTCTGTAAACTCCTCAAACATAAAAGCCTTCAAGGCTCTCAAACAGCTTTTACAGCATCATGTCTACAAATACAAGGTGCCACGCAGGGAGACTTCATTCAAGCAGAGAGAAGAGCCCACTGCGTGTCCTGTAGTCCGTTTGTGTTGCTGTAACAGAATACCAGAGACTGGGTGATTTATAAGCAAGAGTTCACTTGGTTTATGGTTCTGGACACTGGGAAAGTGAGGGGCCTGCATCTGGTGAAGGTCTTGCTGTGCCGTCCTGTGGTAGAAGGTGGAAGGACAAGAGAGTGACCACATGTGAGAGGGAGGAGGGGGGAAAGAGAGAAAGGAAGGAAGCCAACCTCATCCTTTTATCAGGAACCCACTCCCAAGGTATCTAACCCACTCTGCCTTCATCCATTCATGAGGGCGGAGCCTTCACCACCTAATCACCTCTTGAAGGCTGCACTGGTCATTGCTGTTGCATCAGGGGTTGAGTTTCCCACACATGAACTTCGGAGAACACACTCAAACCACAGCAGTCCTCATGGAAACCTTCCAGAAAATCTGCGTGCCTGGCATTCCGGAATCCCTCTTTTCCACCCCTTCTCCCTGCAGCTCTAACATCGTATTCCCTCATCATTTTCCATTCGAGCATAGGAAAGAACAGAGTCACTACACCCATGTCTTATGAACCTTTCCTACATTAAAATAATCACTCACATAGAAATTTGTAAACATAAATTTTCATTTTGATATGAGTGAATATTAAATTCTTTTTTTTTTTTTTTGAGTAGTTTTGCTCTGTGGTCCAGGCTGGAGTGAAGTGGCAAGATCTCTGGTCACTGCAACCTCCGCCCCCAGGTTAAATTGAATCTCTTGCCTCAGCCCCCCAAGTAGCTGGGATTACAGGCATGCACCACAACACCCGGCTAATTTTGTATTTGTAATAGAGATGGGGTTTTCCCATGTTGGCCAGGATGGTCTCGAACCCCTGACCTCAGGTGATCTGCCTGCCTCGGCCTCCCAAAGTGCTGGGATTACAGGCATGAGCCACTACGCCCGGCCCTGAATATGAAATTCTGTATTAGTTTAATGAAATCTCTAAAATATATAGAAAATAAAAACAATTACCAAAAATGTTCAATGATGCCAAGCAACACACATACAGTGAGATCTTACATCCTAAAATATATAGACCTAAATATGTTATTTTAAAAATCAAGCAGAAATATAAGGGGCTCCATACACATCTTTTAAAATAAGCTTTCTGACTGGGTGTGGTGGCTCACGGCCTGTTATCTCACACTTTGGGAGGTCAAGGCGGGCGGATCACCTGAGGTCAGGAGTTTGAGACCAGGCTGGCCAACATGGTGAAACCCCATCTTGGCCAGGCGCGGTGGCTCAAGCCTGTAATCCCAGCACTTTGGGAGGCCGAGGCGAGGTCAGGAGATCGAGACCAACCTAGCTAACACGGCGAAACCCCGTCTCTACTAAAAAATACAAAAAACTAGCCGGGCGAGTTAGCGGGAGCCTGTAGTCCCAGCTACTTGGGAGGCTGAGGCAGGAGAATGGCGTAAACCTGGGAGGCGGAGCTTGCAGTGAGCTGAGATCCGGCCACTGCACTCCAGCCTGGGCGACAGAGCAAGACTCCGTCTCAAAAAAAAAAAAAAAAAAAAGAAACCCCATCTCTACTAAAAATACAAAAATGAGCTGGGGATGGTGGAGGGCACCTGTAATCCTAGCTACTTGAGAGCAGGGAGAACTGCTTGAACCCAGGAGGCGGAGGTTGCAGGGATCTGAGACGTGCCATTGTACTGCAGCCTGGGCAACAGAGCGAGACTCCATCTCAAAAAAATTATAATAAAATAAAATAAGTGTTCTAGGTTGGGCCCGGTGGCACACTCCTATAATCCCAGCACTTTGGGAGGCTGAGGCAGGCAGATCACTTGAGGTCAGGAGTTCAAGACCAGCCTAGCCAAAATGGCAAAACTCTGTCTCTACTAAAAAGACAAAAATTAGCCAGGCGTGGTGGTGAACATCTGTAATCCCAGCTACTCGGGAGGCTGAGGCAGGAGAATCACTTGAATCTGGAAGGCAGAGGTTGAAGTGAGCTGAGATCGCACCACTGCACTCCAGCCTGGGTGCCAGAGCAAGACTCCGTCTCAAAAAAAAAGCTTTCTAGAGTTTAACTCAAGAATTAATTTGAAATTCTGTCAAGAAAGAGGTACTCAAAAAACATGAAAAGTATGTAAGTCACTAATGTATCAAGAAAACAATCATTCTTGTATTGCAAATAAATACCCAACCAAGACAAAAAGGCACGTCACGTTGTATGGAAAAAGATGGAAATGAGGGTGAGACGAAAACTGTGACTCTTGAATGTAAGACAGAGAAAAATCAGGGCAGGATGTTAAGGAACTGGAAATAATTCTCTATATTAAAGGATTATAAGAGACAGGAAGAGAGGAGAGAGGGACATGATAGTCACAGACTGCAGGAGTGTGAGATGGACAGGAATAAAGGAGGCAGAGAGCAGTGGGGATGTACATAAAATCACCTTCCAGAGCTGTGCTGTCCAACAAGGCAGCCACTTGCCACACGTGGCTGCTAAGCACTTGGAAGATGGCTAGTCCAACCTGAGAAATGCTGTTAAGTGGAAAACACATTTAAAAAAAATTCTGAATACTCAGTATAAAAGAAAGAATGGGCATGTGTGGTGGCTCACATCTGTAATCCCAGCACTTTGGAAGGCCAAGGAGGAAGGACTGCTTGAGCCAGGAGTTTGAGACCAGTCTGGGCAACATAGCAAGACCTCATCTCTTCAGAAAAAAAAAAAAAAAATTAGGCTGAGTGCAGTGGCTCACACCTGTAATCCCAGCACTTTCGGAGGCCAAGGTGGGTGGATCACTTGAGCTCTGGAGTTCGAGACCAGCCTGGACAACATGCCGAAACCCTGTCTTAACCAAAAAATACAAAAATTAGTCAGGCGTGGTAGCACATGTTTGTGGTCCCAGCTACTTGGGAGGCTGAGGGGGAGGATTTCAGCCCCGGAGGTTGAGGCTGCAGTGAGCCAAGATTATGCTACTGAACTCCAGCCTGGGTGACAGAGCAAGACCCTGTCTTTAAAAAAAAAAAAAAAAAAAAAAAATTGGCGTGGCATGGTGGTGTGTGCCTGTAATCCGAACTACTAGGAAGGCTGAGGCAGGAGGATCTCTTGAGCCCAGGAGTTTGAGGTTGCAGTGAGCTCTGCTGGTGCCACTGCATTCCAGCCTGGGCAACAAAGCAAGACCCTGTCTCAAAACAAGAAAAAAGACTGTAAACCATCTCATTAATAATTTTTATTTTGTCAAGATGTTGAAGTGATATTTTGGATAATGCTAACATTTTAGGTGAAATAAAACTAATCTCACCTGTTTCTTTGTAACTTTTCTTTTTTTTTTTTTTGAGACGGAGTCTCACTCTGTTGCCCAGGCTGGAGTGCAGTGGTGTGATCTCGGCTCACTGCAAGGTCTGCATTCTGGGTTCATGCTATTCTCTTGCCTCAGCCTCCCAAGTAGCTGGGACTACAGGCGCCCGCTACCATGCCCGGCTAATTTTTTTTATTTTCAGTAGAGACGGGGTTTCACCATGTAGGCCAGCAAGGTCTCGATCTCCGGATCTTGTGATCCACCCGCCTCGGCCTCCCAAAGTGCTGGGATGAGCCACCATGCCCAGCCTCTTTTTAACTTTTCTAAAGTGACTACTAAAAAATGTAAAATGACGTATGTGTCTGGCATTGTATTTCCATTGGAAACCTCTGCTCTAGAGAGAAATGGTCTCTAGGGAGGCAGAAATACGAGAACCACAAGAGAGGTGGATGGAGGGAAGTGACAGACACATCTGGTGGGTACCTTCAGGTGCTGACAGGGGGAACCCAGGAGATTGGGGTGTGGACAGGCCCCATCTATGCACAGCAGGAGAGGAGCATGGCTGACACTAGGGGTGCTGAGCTGACACACAGAACTATTCAGCTTTATAAACATGTGAAAAACATACCGATAAGTCACTGACAGCCCACAGAACAAATCATAGTAGAAATGAAAAAACAGCCGGGCGCGGTGGCTCATGTCTGTAATCCCAGCACTTTGAGAGGCCGAGGCGGGCGGATCACAAGGTCAGGAGATCGAGCCCATCCTGGCTAACACGGTGAAACCCTGTCTCTACCAAGAATACAAAAACAAAATTAGCCGGGCGTGGTGGCGGGAGCCTGCAGTCCCAGCTACTCCGGGGGCTGAGGTGGGAGAATGGTGTGAACCCGGGAGGCAGAGCTTTCATTGAGCCAAGACTGCCACACTACACTCCAGATTGGGCAACAGAGCAAGACTCCATCTTTAAAAAAAAAAAAAAAGAAAGAAAAAGAAAAAAGAGAGAAAATTAATCTTGAGGGAAAATATAAAACACTTCTTCATAAACATTAAAGAGAGTCCTAACAACCAAAACATCTGGAATTAGGGTAACTGAAATGGCAGTTTAACCCTCCTGAAGGAATGTTAATTTCTCACTAACAGTACTTTAAAGTTAGGGGTAGAAAATTATTTTTTAGAGCGTTTCACAACCATTAAAGTTAAAAATCCAAAATCATGTTTTTCTCTGACAGGAACTCCTCCTCAAAACAGAGGAAGCCTATAGGACTTTAACCTGGAAGCTACTCAGGGAATCTGGAATATTCCTTCCGGGGATATCTACAATTGAAACCTGGCAGTAACTTAAAACAAACCAGACAATTCTTGGGGTATGGCTGGAGCCTGAGGTCTACCGATGGGTCATTTTATATCCTGAGGTTTGAACAAGATGATTTTAACCCCTTAAAATGAGGGAAACAAAATAAAACAGAATAAATTGGAAGAGAACACAGATGAGTGGTTTGAAGGGCCTACTTGCCGTGTTTCCTCTGGTCTTCAGGTCTCCTCGCTGCTGGGGGATCCAGTGCAGCTCTAGACCAAGAAATGGGAGGATGTTAGAGTGACTGCTGATTTCGCTATCACCTGCAGTTAGTAAACATTCTCCTCAGTGTATGCAAAATGTAACAAAATCAACGCAGATGACAAACACTAGGTAACACATACACTACCTCCCAAATACCTACCCACAAGCTCAACAATTTTAAACTGTTAGGATCATTGGCTCTGATCACCATGACTTGAGGTCACAACCAAACTGTCAAGCGCTAAACAGAGAGAATGTTTCCACTCTTAATCCACTGTGTGGAGAAGAACAGAGCTTACCCATTGGGGCGCTGCATCAGAAGAGACACACACACACCAGATGTGCGTTTGAATGGAGCGATCAAACTACCATTCCCACAGCTCCTCTGTTCACAGGCACTGCAGTCTGTGGCCTCATGTCCTTTGGGGGACGCAGTGGGAAGGTAACCCACATGCCAGTGACACCATCAAGAAACAGACACTGTGGCACTTTGCCCTGATTTCTCGGGGCCTTTTCTCCTTCCCCTTTGGGTTATGTGTAGACTTCCCCACTGTCCGCCTGACTACTCTCGTGCAGCCCAAAACCATAGCTTAAGTCATCAGCTAGGCCTTTCTTGGTGTAACTATTGAAAGGTGAGCCTTACCGGTTCAATCTGTAGAGAGATTTCTTCAAAATCTGGACCTAGAAGAATAAATCAACAAAATTTGCCTGAGTACGTTTGGCTTCTTCCTTCTTGGGGGAAGCCCTTAAGAAATATCAGCCCCTTGGCCAGGCGCCCGCCCGTAATCCCAGCACTTGGTGAGGCCTAGGTGGGCGGATCACCTGAGGTCAGGAGTTCGAGACCAGCCTGGCCAACATGGTGAAACCCCGTCTCTACTAAAAATATTTTAAAAATTAGCTGGGCGTGGTGGTGGGTGCCTGTAATCCCAGCTACTCTGGAGGCTGAGGCAAGAGAATTGCTAGAACCCAGGAGACAGAGGTTGCAGTGAACCAACATGGTGCCACGGAACTCCAGCCTGGGAGACAGAGTGAGACTCCGTCCCCCCCCAAAAAAAAGAAGTATCAGACCATTTACCCAACAACTCCTTGTAACCCTCCTTCAGGAACACAGGGCAAATCCCCCCGGCTCCACACACTAGAGCGCAGGACAGACCCACAGAGAACAAGACCCCAGAGAAGCCACCATCATACAAACTCCGGGCGGGGTTTCCACCATCAAATGCTCGAACCTGCAGTGGGCGGGGGAGGGTGCTGGGTCCTGAGCTCCAGATTTTCGTGGAGGTGGGAGGTGGGCATTAGGCTTTGAGGAGACGTGTAGGCCCAAATTACATCTCTGCAAACACACACAATGAAGCTTACACCAGGTCGGGTGAGATGGTTTAGAAATGACAGAAAGCCCAGGAAGAGGCTGAAAATATGGGCTTCTCTGTAAACTGTGAGGACGGTAAATGCCAGCAACACCCCAGGAAGTGTTTCTAGCCGCATTTCTTCAATTAACAGGGCAAAGTTAGAGCAGCAACAACCAGACAAGGGCCAGGCACTTCCCCTGGGACAACTGATGTAAACCTGGAAATCAGCCACCCTCAGTGTCACCATTTCATGATGAATCAAATATAGAGAAGTTCATTGACAGGTTTGGCATCAGAAAGCTAATAAATAAAGCCAGAGTCCCAGGCATATACTGAATGCTCGCTGACTGAAAATCAACCTCACTGGATAAGCACAAAGAAACTCACTTTCCACATCCCTTAAGTATCCTCTCTGGTGGGTATTTGCTCTGTAAATTACATACGACAGAAGAAAAGGAAGAAAATGAAAACTCAGGAAAGTAAACACACTTCTAAACTCATGAATAGTAAAATGTGGAAATATCCCTGAGAATCTATGAGAATATCCAAAGAAACTGCAAGATAGGAGGGTAAAAAGGCCATTTGGCAAAGCCTACAAAGTGAGTCCAAAATACGGTTCACAAGGAAACTTACCTTCCAATGCATCCAAGATAGAAGAATAGCAAAAGAAGCTCCTGATTCCTACTGAAGTGAGAACAATATCAGCACAAACAGAAGGAAATCAGGCCAAAAAAAAAAAAAAGTTACGGGCCAATTTCTAAACCGCCGTGAGATCTAAAACAAATGAGAAAGTCCTGCCCCAATCAAACCAGAGCAAACACTGCATTTCAAACGCTGAGGGAAGTGGGCGGGGGTGAACCTGTTCTGTGCAGGACCCTTCTAACATATGGGAGAGTCTTTGACCCCTTCTCAGAATTATGCCATAAACTGCAAAAAACACAACTCATAGAATTTCAAAGGAGACCAATTACTTAGAAACGCAGCTACCAGGATACTTTAATTTTTTCTGACATATTAATAAGCATGTTGCTGTGGTAGTTTTAAAAAATGGCTGAACATTTCTTGCCACTCCTCCCTTTGAGGCAGAATCCATGGCCTGTCTCCCCGATCCTGGGTGGATTTGCTGTCCTACCTCACAAAAGACCCCTCAGCATCCGCCCTAGAGCCCTGTGCCACCTCCGAATTCTGACAACCCTGAGGCTGCCAGGCTGTAAGGAAGTCAAGGCCATATGGAGACACGACATGCAGGCACTCAGTCCCAGCTGAGCCCTCTTCCAACATCCCAAGCCAGGTATCAGCTGTGAGGGAAAAGCCTCCAAATGGTTCCAGACCCCAGCTATTGAGTCTTCCATGCTGAGGCCAGACATCACCGAACAGAGACAAGGGGGCTACCCTTGTGCCCTGTCTGAAATCCTGACCATAAGCATGAGAATCCACAAACATAATAAAATGATTGAGCCACTAAATTCTGGTGTAATTTCTGACATAGTAATAGTGCCTGTAACAGTCACCTTAACACATTAAGTAACAATAGCAAATAGCAAGTCATCACTGGCAACTGTTCCTTGGAACTGTCTTCGGAAGCAGTGACAACCATGAAAGCTATTTGGAGATGCTGTCAGATGACATAAAAACTGCTGTAGTTTCACTGCTAACAATGCCCCATACACGAGGGGTCTACAGTCTATATTCAAGATGGAAGGAAACACTACATTTTGGTTAGAGGAATGTGATTTATATATATATAAATCGGCCAGGTGCGGTGGCTCACACCTGTAATCCTAGCACTTTGGGAGGCCAAGGCGGGCAGATCACCTGAGGTCGGGAGTTTGAGACCAGCTTGGCCAACATGAAGAAACCTCATCTCTACTAAAAATACAAAATTAGCCGGGCGTGGTGGCGCATGCCTATAACCCCAGCTACTCAGGAGGCTGAGGCAGGAGAATCACTTAAACTGGGGAGGCGGAGGTTGCAGTGAGCCGAGATTGCACCATTGCCTTCCAGTCTGGGCAACAAGAGCGAAACTCCGTCTCAAAATAAATAAATAAATAATCAAAATCAGTATTATAGTTCAAAAAGGAAATCCCAAAACTTCCTTAACTGGTTGTTTCTTTCACAAAAGTTACTCTACATACGTGCCCCAAAAATAAGATTTCAAAGACACTGGGGAAAATACTACTACTAAGATATCAAAACCAGGAACTTACTTCCTTTGAAACAATTCCAAACTAACTCGCTGTGACTTTCACAGAAATTTCCCACAAGAAATATGATTTTATAAGGGCGGGCGCGGTGGCTCAAGCCTGTAATCCCAGCACTTTGGGAGGCCGAGACGGGCGGATCACGAGGTCAGGAGATAGAGACCATCCTGGCTAACACAGTGAAACCCCGTCTCTACTAAAAAATACAAAAAAAACTACCTGGGCGACGTGGCGGGCGTCTGTAGTCCCAGCCACTCGGGAGGCTGAGGCAGGAGAATGGCGTAAACCCGGGAGGCGGAGCTTGCAGTGAGCTGAGATCCGGCCACTGCACTCCAGCCTGAGCAGCAGAGCGAGACTCCGTCTCAAAAAAAAAAAAAAAAAAAAAAAAAAGAAATATGATTTTATAAAGCCTGACAAGTTGCTGCTGTTAGGACAACCACCAAAACTAAAAATTGGTTTAATTAGCAACAACAACAAAATGCCATTTTAACTGGCTGTCCTTATCAGAGACAGTCCACTAAAGAATACAAACAGCAAAAAGTAAGATTTGTTAAAGGTTGGGGTGCTTTATTATAAACATAATATAAACCAGGCATGTATTTTATTTAATAAACCTCAACCTGCCCGTCACTCCTTCCCCTCGAGGCGTTCTGCAACAAAACACCTGCCTAGAAATGAAAGGGCGTTTTACCCCAGTGAGCTGAAAAAGCCCTGTTTTTACCTTTAATCTCAAGACAGTACGGGTCAGAGGTCAGGAAACTACATCAGCGCCAGTGCGCGCGCCCACGAGTCCGGTGGACTATGAGGAAGGGCCGGGACGCAGCCAGAGTCCCAGTTCCCGCCGTGGCGATAGCCCATTTCCCAGCCGCGGACGCTGAAGGCGAGGACTTCAGGCCACTAACCCTCCAGGGTCCCTTGTCCGGCGGGCGCGTGGCCGAACAACCCAACACTGCGGAATCACACTTCCCACTGTGCACCTGGACTCCAACCTGCAGACCCAGCATCCACCGGGCTTCCGGAAAAGGGAAGGCGGGCTTCCGTAAACGGTGACCAATTGGAAACGCGATCAGATGTTACTAGGCGGACAGTCCGCTTCCAGGCAACACAGTAGGAAAAGAAGCTCTCAGTCAGCCTCAATTAGACGGAGATTTCAGCCAATGGGTGTGCAAGTTCCCTCCACATTAGCCAATAAGAAGCGCTTGGGGCCGACCTGCCTACAACCACAGCAAAAGCTTTCGTGCTCATTTCTGCTCTGGAACGCCTACCCGCCGCGCCAAACCAGAACTTTACAATCACCCTTGATGCTGTTAACTGCATTTTCTTGGAGATTTGCACCAGGTGGTGGAGACCCTCCCACCTGGCCCATGCCCGCCGCCCGGTGAACACCAAGACCCAACCTTGTGCACCACCAGTCTTGTTATCAACAAACAGGCTAGTAAATTATAAAAAATAAACTAAAGGAAATGTAGCCGGGCGTGGTGGCGTGTGCCTGTAATCCCAGCTACTCCGGAGGCTGATGCAGGAGAATCGCTTGAACCCAGGAGGTGGAGGTTGCAGTGAGCCGAGATCGCACCACTGCCCTCCAGCCTGGGCGGCAACAGCGAAACTCTGTCTGAAAACAATAAAATAAAAGAAAGGAAATGGGGCCAGGCGCGGTGGCTCACGCGTGTAGTTCCAGCACTATTGGGAGGCTGAGGCGGGCGGATCACTTGAGGTTAGGAGTTCGAGACTAGTCCGGCCGCCAACATGATGAAACCCCCGTCTACACTAAAAATACTAAAATTAGCCAGGCGTGGTGGCGGGCGCCTGTAATCCCAGCTACTCAGGAGGAAGAGGCACAAGAATCGCTTGCACCGGGAGGCGGAGGTTGCAGTGAGCCGAGATCGCGCCTCTGCGCTCCAGCCTGGGCGACAGAGTGAGGCTCCGTCTTAAAATAAAATAAAATAAAATAAATAAAATAGGCCGTGCGCAGTGGCTCACGCCTGTAATCCCAATACTTGCAGTGAGTTACTTTAAATTATTTAACCTAATTACTGCCCCGTTCTCCCAGGGAGACAGTCACTTGTGTTCTGTGGAGCATGGAGGATTAAGCGGAAATCTCTGGCACTAGGGAGGGGAGGCCAAGGAATCCAAGCTTCAAACTCCTCAGCGTGCTGGGGTGGGGTGGTCAGGAGGTCAGGAGTTCGAGACCATCCTGGCTAACACGGTGAAATCCCGTCTCTACTAAAAAATACAAAAAGCTAGCCGGGCGAGGTGGCTGGCGCCTGTAGTCCCAGCTACTCGGGAGGCTGAGGCAGGAGAATGGCGTAAACCCGGGAGGCGGAGCTTGCAGTGAGCTGAGATCCGGCCACTGCACTCCAGCCCGGGCGACAGGGCAAGACTCCGTCTCAAAAAAGGAAAGAAAGAAAAGAAAGGAAAAGGAAGGAAAAGAAAGGAAAAGAAAAGAAAGTCCTGTGCTCAGGTTGCTAAAATCTATGGTAAGAACAAATCCTCTAGAGGTGAAAGTGTAAGAAAGAAAAAGAAGTTTCTGTTAGTCTTGTTTGTTGCACCCCAAGCTCTAAAAAGTACAGCCATGTGTGTGATAAGTGCTTAGTTAAGATGAAAAAGGCATTAAATTCGTGTATGGAAATCATAAACAGAAATGCATTCTCATTGACAGCAATTGGGTCAATGAAGTGACTGGGAGCTCCTGAAGTGCTGGGCGCAGGGATTACAGGAGTTAGCCACCGCGCCCAGCCTCATTAATATTATTTTTATTGATACTATTGTAAATTGATTTCCTTAATTTTGATTCTGTGTTGATTGCATACCTACATAAATACATTTTTTTACCATGATCACTAATTCTATATTGGTGAACAAATGTATTCACCCTAATACAGTGTACCGTGTGTGTGTGTGTGTGTGTGTGTGTGTGTGTGTGTGTCTCTTGGTATTTTCTTTTTTTTTTTTTTTTGAGACGGGTTCTCATTCTGTTGCCCAGGCTGCAGCGCGGTGGTACAATCTCAGCTCACTGCAACTTCCACCTCCTGGGCTCAAGTGCTCAGCCTCCTGGGTAGCTGGCACCACAGGTGCATGCCACCATGCCCAGCTAATTTTTGTATTTTTGGTAGAGACAAGGTTTTTGCCATGTTGCTCAGGCTGGTCTCAAATTCCTGGCCTCAAGTGATCCACCCATCTCGGCCTCCCAAAGTGCTAGGATTACAGGTGTGAGCCACCATGCCCAGCCATTTTTTTTTTTTTTTTTTTTTTCCTAAGACGGTCTCAATCCATTGCCCAGGCTGGAGCACAGTGGTACAAACACAGCTCACTGCAGCCCAGACCACTCAGGTTCAAGCCATCCTCCCACCTCCTGAGTAGGTGGGACCACAGACTCATGCCACCACTCCCAGCTATTTTTTTTTTTTTTCCTTTTTAGGTAGAGACTGGGCCTCACTATGTTGCCCAGGCTGGTCTTGAATTCCTAGGCTCAAATCGTTCTACCTCACTTTCCAAATTGCTAAGATTAAAGGCATGAGCCACTGCACTCAGCCCTGGGTATTTTCTATAGTCAAGATCCTGTCATTGCCTAACAGAGGTACTGTTTGTTCTTCCGTTCCAGTCTGCGTACCTTTTATTTCATTTTCTTGCTTAAATGATTGGGGAACAGCCTCCACTACAAAGCTAAATAGAGATGTAAAGAGTGGACATCTTGTTTCTCATCTTTGGAGAAAAGCTTTAAGCCAGGCAGGGTGCGGTGGCTCATGCCTATAATCCCAGAACCTTGGGAGGCCAAGGAGGGTGGATCATGAGGTCAGCAGTTCAAGACCAGCCTGACCAAGGTGGTGAAACCCCATCTCTAGTAAAAATACAAAAAACTTAGCTGGGCATGGTGGTGGGTGGCTGTAATCCCAGTGACTTGGGAGGCTGAGGCAGGAGAATGGCAGGAACCTGGGAGGCAGAGCTTGCAGTGAGCCAAGATTGCGCCACTGCACTCCAGCCTGGGAAATAAGAGCAAAACTCTGTCTCAAAAAAATAAAATAAATAAAATAAATTTAAAAATAAAGGCTTTGGCCGGGCACGGTGGCTCAAGCCTGTAATCCCAGCACTTGGAGGCCGAGATGGCGGATCATGAGGTCAGGAGATCGAGACCATCTTGGCTAACACGGTGAAACCCCGTCTCTACTAAAAAATACAAAAAACTAGCCGGGTGTGGTGGCAGGCGCCTGTAGTCCCAGCTACTCAGGAGGCTGAGGCAGGAGAATGGCATGAACCCGGGAGGCGGAGCTTGCAGTGAGCTGAGATCCGGCCACTGCACTCCAGCCTGGGCGACAGAGCAAGACTCCGTCTCAAAAATAAATAAATAAATAAATAAATAAATAAATAAATAAATAAATAAAGGCTTTAAGCCTTTCCCCATTAACTATGTTAGCTCTGGGCTTTTGTAGATGGGCCTTTTTAGATGGGTCAGGTTAAGAAAACTGCTTTCTACTCCTACTTTTTCTATTCCTATTTTATTGTTTTCATCATGAAAGGCTGTTGCATTTTCAGGAAATGTTTTTCTGCATCTATTAGGATGATCATAAAGTAGTTGTCCTTTATTCTAGGGACAGAATGCACTCCCTTGATTTTCCTTTATTGAGCTAACCTTGCACTCCAGAGATAAATGCCTCTTGGTTACAATGTATAATCCCTTTTATATGTTGCTGCATTTGGTTTTCTAGTTGTTACTACACCTATGTGCACAAGAAACATTCGTCTATAATTTTTTGAGTTGGTCTCATATTGCTATCATTGAAATACTGCTCTTAAAGAGTACCTTCAGAAGTGTTCCCTCATCAGCTATTTTTGGAAAAGTTTGTGAACCTCTGTCAATTCTTAGACAAATGTTTGGTAGAATCAACCAGGAAAACCATCTAGGCCCAACCTTTTTGTTTTGTTTTTGTTTTTGAGATGGAGTCTTGCTCATCGCCCAGGCTGGAGTGCAGTGGCACGATCTCAGCTCACTGCAAGTTCTGCCTTCTGAGTTCATGCCATTCTCCCGTCTCAGCCTCCCTAGTAGCTGGGACTACAGGCGTCTGCCACCGCGCCCGGCTAATATTTTTTGTATTTTTAGCAGAGATGGGGTTTCACCGTGTTAGCCAAGATGGTCTCGATCTCCTGACCTTGTGATCCGCCCACCTCAGCCTCCCAAAGTGCTGGGATTACAGACATGAGCCACTGCGCCCAGCCCTTTTTGTTTTGTTTTGTTTTGTTTGAGACAGGTTCTCTCTGTCACCCAGGCTAGAATGCAGTGGTGTGATCATAGTTGACTGCACACTACCATGCCTGGCAAATTTTCTAAAAAATTTTTTGTAAAGAAGGGGTCTTGCGGCCGGGCGCGGTGGCTCAAGCCTGTAATCCCAGCACTTTGGGAGGCCGAGATGGGCGGATCACGAGGTCAGTAGATCGAGACCATCCTGGCTGACACGGTGAAACCCCATCTCTACTAAAAATACAAAAAACTAGCCGGGCGAGGTGGCAGGTGCCTGTAGTCCCAGCTACTCGGGAGGCTGAGGCAAGAGAATGGCATAAACGCGGGAGGCGGAGCTTGCAGTGAACTGAGATCCAGCCACTGTACTCCAGCCCGAGCGACAGAGCGAGACTCCGTCTCAAAAAAAAAAAAAAAAGGGGGGGGGGTCTTGCTATGTTGGCCAAGCTGGTCTTGAACTCCTGACCTCAGGCAATCCTCCTGCCTTGGTCTCCTAAAGCACTGGGATTACAGGCATGAGCCACTGCACCTGGCCTCCACCTATTTTTTTTTTTTTTTTTTTTTTTTTTTTTGAGATGGCGTCTCACTTTTTCCCCCAGGCTGGAGCGTAGTGGCGCGATCTCAGCTCACTGCAAGCTCTGCCTCCCGGGTTCATGCCATTCTCCTGCCTCAGCCTCCAGAGTAGCTGGGACTACAGGCTCCTGCCACCATGCCTGGCTAATTTTTTCGTATTTTTAGTAGAGACGGGGTTTCATTGTGTTAGCCAGGATGGTCTCGATCTCCTGACCTCGTGATCCACTCGCCTCGGCCTCCCGAAGTGCTGGGATTACAGGCGTGAGCCACTGCACCCAGCCAGCCTCCACCTATTTTTATAGGAGGTTTTTGGGTTACTGATTTAATCTCTTTATAAGTAAAGAGAGGGGAGGTGAGTAAGTGCCGGGAGACAGAAAGAGAGAAAGGAAGACAGATTTTCTCTTTCTTTCTTTTTTTTTTTTTTTTAGCATCAGACGTGGTTTGTGTTTTTTGGGGGGGTGGGGGACAGGGGGTATGGGACGGAGTCTTGCTCTGTCACCCAGGCTGGAGTGCAGTGGTGCAATCTCGGCTCACTGCAACCTCCGCCTCCCAGGTTCAAGCGATTGTCCTCCTCAGCCTCCTGACTAGCTGGGACTACAGGTGCATGCCACAATGCCCAGTTAATTTTTGTATTTTTAATAGACACAGGGTTTCACCATGTTGGTCAGGCTGGTTTTGAATTCCTGATCTCATGATTCACATGCCTCGGCCTCCCAAAGTGCTAGGATTACAGGCGTGAGCCACTGCGCTCGACCAAGATTTTTTTTCTTTTTCAGATTTTCTATTTCTTCTTAAGTAAAATTTGGTAGTTTGTATTTTTGTTTGAAGTTCAACATTCATCTAAGTTTTCTAATTTGTTGGCATTCAATTATTCTTAACTTTCCCTCATAATTCTTTTTATTTATCTAAATTCAATAGATATGTTTCCCTTTTCATTCATGATTTTACTAATTTGGATCTTCTTTCATTTTGGTCAGTGTATCTAAAGTTTATCAATTTTCTGTATTTTTCAAAGAACAACCTTTTGACTTGTTGATTTTCTCTATTCTCCTTTTATTCTCTATTTCATTTACCTCTGTTCTAATGTTTACCATTTCCTTAGTTCTAGTTATTTTGGGTTTCATTTGCTCTTTCCTTGTTTTTAAGAAAAGTTGGGTTTTAGAAAGTTAGGTTACTGATTTGAGATCTTTACTCTTTCTCAATGTGGGCATTTATGGCTATACATTCTGTCTTAGCACTGTTTTAGCTATATGCCATAAATTTCAGTATGTTTTTTTTTTTATCCAACGCAAAGTATTCTCTAGTTTTCCTTTTCATTTCTTCTCTGTCCATTTGAATGTTTAGGCTTGTGTTGTTTACTTTCTACCTATTATAAAATTTCCCAAATTTCTGTTACTGTTTTTGTTTTTTGGTTTTTTTTTGAGATGGAGTTTCACTCGTCACCCAGGCTGGAGTGCAATGGCGTGATCTCGGCTCACTGCAACCTCTGCCTCCCAGGTTCAAGTGATTCTCCTGCCTCAACCTCCCGAGCAGCTGGGATTACAGGCATGTGCCACCATGCCTGGCTAATTTTTTGTATTTTTAGTACAGACAGAGTTTTAACCATGTTGGCCAGGCTGGTCTCAGCCTCCTGACCTCGGGTGATCTGCCTGACTCGGCCTTCCAAAGTGCTGGGATTACAGTCCTGAGCCACCGTGCCCATCCACTGTTATTGTTTTTAAGGATTAAAAGAATCCCTTTACTTTTGTTATTTCATGGAACATTTTACAGTAACAGTTTTTGAGGTTCAGACAAATTGTGATTTATAGAAAATGTAATAAGAAAACGGAGAGACATGAGGTAATCCCTGGGATGAACAACACCTTTTAACATTTCTACTTATTCAACATTTTTTCTAGTGAGTTCATTTTTTTAAATTACAGTAGGAAACCTTTAAGATGGTATCTAGCCATTTAAATTTTTAAGCATACAATACATTTTTGACTGTAGGTAAGACATGGTACAACAGGTCTCGAGAGCTTATTAATCTTGATTAAAGAAACCTTGTGCTCATTGAATAATGCCTCCCCATTTCCCTTCCACCCAGCCACCTGCAATCACCACTGTACTTTCTGTCTATAAATCTGACTGCCCTAGCTACCTCTAGACATGCAATCATATAATACAGTATGTCTGACATTCTGCTATTTTCTATATGTCTTACATCTCCTTTATTCCTCTATTCTTCTATTACTGCATAATTTGCTGTTAAATAGATATTTTCCACGGTAGCTTTTTAATTCCCTTGTTATTTTTTCTGCAATGTATTTTTTTCAGTTATTGTGTTAATGGATTCCCTGGGGATTAACATCTTAATTTGTAACAATTTTAAACTGGATTAATACCAATTCAATTACAATACTACAGAAAACTGCTCTATACCTACATTCACCTCTCAACCGTGAGAATTTGAACACAACAAAATAAGAGAGTAGGGCACACTAAAATCACAAACTTAGAATACCCAGAACTATGATACCTTGCCCAACGTTAAGAAAAACTTATCTGAGATATAAATGTCCAAAAAGGAGACTCAAGTTCAAACCCCATCCAAAAGAGTATAAAAGAAATAGTGAATGACAGACATAGAGACAATTTAAATACACATCAAACAAATGCCACAAGCCAGAAAAACACGATACCACACTACTCAAAAATACGCTACAATAAAGTACTTTGAGATGTGATAGAACATAAATCAGAATTATAAAAACTAAAAATTGAAGTGTTAGACTTGAAGACTATAGTGAAAATAAAATATTAATTTCAGAATTACAAACTCGAAAGAAAGACAAATCCAATTAGTCTTTAGTATTTTTAAAACCAAAAGGGGCCGGGCGCGGTGGCTCAAGCCTCTAATCCCAGCACTTTGGGAGACCGAGACGGGCGGATCACGAGGTCAGGAGATCGAGACCGTCCTGGCTAACACGGTGAAACCCTGTCTCTACTAAAAAATACAAAAAACTAGCCGGGCGAGGTGGCGGGCGCCTGTAGTCCCAGCTACTCGGAGGCTGAGGCAGGAGAATGGCATGAACCCAGGAGGCGGAGCTTGCAGTGAGCTGAGATCCGGCCACTGCACTCCAGCCCGGGCAACAGAGAGAGACTCCGTCTCAAAAAAAATAAATAAATAAAATAAAATAAAATAAAACCAAAAGGAAAGAAATATGCCAAAAGGCTATGAAAGTCAATAACTTATCCATTTTTATTTGTTTAATCTGGATATCTGCTTCTGTCTAAACTTTAGTTAAAAGGTTTACTTCTGCAATGACAAAACTACAAACAAATGTTCATACATGAAAATTAGAAACACATACACCAAAAATGTTAGTGATTTTCTCTGGGCAGGGGGCATTTGGGGTTATTCTTTCTTCTTCATAACTTCCTTAAGTAATGAAATTTTTGCAATGAACCTGTCTTAATTTCATCATTACAAATAGAACATCAATACATTTCAAAGTATTAAACTTTAAATGATCATTACGGCAAAAGGGTACATTTCTGTCATTATAAGAAACCTAAATAGTAGGCCTAGAATTAAAAAATATCAGCGTGACAGAACCATGTAACATTGTGTCTTCTTGAATAGCCTTTAGCTGTGCCACTTCTATATAATTAGAAACATTTCCCTATAAAGATTCTTCCCTTAATGAACAGGGAAATGGCCTTTGCACATTTAATGACAAAGACACAGAAAACAGACCACATGATTTTGGGTACATATTAGATGTTCAATAAATGTGGCCTCTCCCCTTCTATTCTTTTCTGAAAAACCAGTTGAATGGTCATATTAGATACAATCCTTTCAAAAGATTTTGCAAACTTCCATTTTTTTTTTTTTTTGAGACGGAGTCTTGCTCTGCCACCCAGGCTGGAGTGCAGTGGCCGGCTCTCAGCTCACTGCAAGCTCCGCCTCCCGGGTTCACGCCATTCTCCTGTCTCAGCCTCCCGAGTAGCTGGGACTACAGGCGCCCGCCTCGTCGCCCGGCTAGTTTTTTGTATTTTTTAGTAGAGACGGGGTTTCATCGTATTAGCCAGGATGGTCTCGATCTCCTGACCTCATGATCCGCCCGTCTCGGCCTCCCAAAGTGCTGGGATTACAGGCTTGAGCCACCGCGCCCGGCCGCAAACTTCCATTTTTTAAAAATGGCCTGCATATATGGTTTTTGAGAACTGCGACCTGTAACTATAAATCCTATTTAAGGTTAGATCATAGTCATTTTTCCGTAAATGACAAATTCTTATTATGTTTTGTTTTCCTGATAACCTGGTATGCAGCTATTCACAAATTCTTTATAAGCATAAATTTTATTATCAGTATAATGTCCAATCTCATGAATGTTGTATGATTTTCTTAACCATTCTCATAATCCTGATCATTAGTTTTCTGCAAAACCATTCAAAGGTATAACACTCCGATTCCAGATCTAAAGCTCAAGTCTAAATAATTTGGATGATAGAACCCTGGAAAAATGCAAATTAACAAACATGTATATAGAGTTTTAGGGGGATTGTGGTGCCCTGTATGCCCCAAAAAACAGACAATGGACCCAATGACTAAGAATTCCTATTTTGGGACACTTACATTCTGGCTCACTTCCTTCATTTGCAAGGACACATCACAACTGAGTTCATATTCCTGTTGCTTTCGATCTACAGAAGTCCAAAACGGAACAATCCAAAAACGCCTCAAAATAGTGTTTCTGTTTCCCTCTCCAAGGCTATAGGTGCATAATTTCATACACATAACCAGAAAGAAGTATGGTGGGTGGACTCTCCAATCATCCTTCACTGAAGGTTCTTAGGGTCAGAATTCAAGAAGGCCGGTTTCTTAAACATGTAAATGAAACTCCAAGAACCGGGAGATGGGGACGGAGTGTATAACCCTTCCAGGAAGGAATCCTACACGAACTATGCCTGATCAAACTTTACTCAGGCTCTTACTCCTTCTAATGGGCCCATCAGTACACTTCATTATAAAATCCAATAATAGCAAAGACCCCTTCTAAGTCAGTTTAGCAGGAACCCTCTGCCCCCGTATCTTCACCCTCCACCATCCCCCAGGTGATGATGTCTTATCACCCGGGTCTCTCTCTTCAAAAAGAATCCCAACAGGTGTGTTTAGCCAGAATCCTACTTATCCCAGACATTTCCTTTTAGTATTTTGTCATCCAGTGATCCCTAACCTGCTCCTTGATGATAAAGTCCCACTCGTTCATGCTGAATTTAGAGTTGAACCCAATCTCTTTCACCCACTGCAAAATCTCACTGCTGTACTTCCAATACCTATGACGATGATCCTGAATAAAGTCTTCCTTTGCATGCTTTAAGAAGTTTGACTGAATATTTTTTTTCTCTAACAGAGTCTATTACACTGTCTTAAGGGCAATTCCTGCTCTAAGCTTCCCATCCTGTTTCTTCTCACTGGAAACCTTCATCTAAGGCTCAGTATCTGATTTCCCGCTTGCATCATTTCTCTGTGGCAGTCATACTAGACTGAGAGGAGACAGGGAAACCGAGACCCTGGACCCACGGGTCAGTGACACCAGAAAGCTACAGCAAAGCACGCTTTGCAAAGGACACTCACTCTTTGTCCCACTCACAAAGACTTTCACGCACCCTTCTCAGTCCCTACGTCACAAAGGAGACGTTCCCCAACTGTCTCCCTAGAGATGAGCCCCCTCCTCCGCAGTTCCAGCACCCCCGGGCCTCAGGAGGCGGGAGACAAGCCCTGCCCGCGACCGAGGCGTCCTCGCTTTGAGCGCCTCCTGCAGCTCCACTCTCACCGCCACATAGGGTCCCACGCGGGCTGCGGGAGGCGAGCTGAGGCTGCAGAGGCTCCGGCAGCGACCCGCGCCGCCTTCTTCCTCAGATGGGACCAGGTCACCCGCAGCGCAGAGGTCAGGGAAACGGAGCCAGAGGTCCGAGATTTCTCTGTCGCCCGTGGAATCTGTAGTGCAAGACGGAACAGTCAGGACCGCAGGCACCCCTGAGAAGTGGAGTGCCTGTGGTTTTAGTGGAGTCCTAAAACGAACAAGAAATACAGCAGTGACCACGAGGACCGCGCGCTCCGCCCACCGCCCCAGCCCCGGAGACTTCTGGGAGTGGCCTCCTGACCTAGGAGTACGCATGAGCAGATCGGCCAAATGCTGGGGCACCTGACTTGATGCGGAGGATGGAGTCAGTGCATTCTCAGGGCCAGGAGGAGGCGAGCCTGGGTGGAACCTGACCCAGGTAAAAGAAAAATGTTAGGTAAATGGACTCACGTCCTACAGAAGTGACTTAAGTCCCATCACCTTCTTCAGTACATTACGTTCTTCACCTTTGGACACGAATACATAAGATTAAAAAATTTATTTAAAAACATCCGAAAAAAAAATAAAAACATCCGAATAAATACTTTCATTATTTTTGTTTTGGAATAGGCTTATTTTTGCTTTGTTTTGTTTTTGTTTATGTTTTCAGACGGAGTCTCACTCTGTTCCCCAGGCTGGAGCCCAATGGAGCGATTTCGGCTCACTACAACCTCCCCCTCCCGGATTCAAGTGATTCTCATGCTTCAGCCTTCCGAGTAGCTGGAATTACGGGCGCCCGTCACTACGCCCGGCTAATTTTTGTATTTTTAGTACAAACGGGGTTTCACCATGTTGGCCAGGCTGGTCTTGAACTCCTGACCTCAGATTATCCGTCCACCTCAGCTTCCCAAAGTGCTGGGATTACAGGCGTGAGCCATCACACCCGGCCAATACCTGAAATATTTTAAGAATCCTGAAAATCAAAAAATGAGAATGAAAAAAAAAATACAACAAAGGCATCATTAAAAAGCACAGTAAAGAAAACACAATTGGCCAATAAACACATATGAAAAGATGCTTGACTCACTTGTAATCAAGGTAATAATTTTTTTTTTTTTGAAAGAGGGTCTCACTCCGACACTCAGGCTGGAGTGCAGTGGCATAATCACGGCTTACTGCAGTCTCGATTTTCCAGACTCAAGTGATCCATCCACCTCAGCCTCCCAAGTAACTGAGACCGCAGGCGCATGTCACCCAGCTAATGTTTATATTTTTTGTAGATACGGGGTTTTGCCATGTTGCCCAGCCTGGTCTCCTACTTCTGGGCTCAAGCAATCCTCTTGCCTTGGCCTTCCAAAGTGCTGGGATTACAGGTGTGAGCCAACGTGCCTGGCTCAGTGTAATAAATATGGAAACTTATAGCAGAGGCAGGGAAATATGAACACTCATATTCAATGATCAAAGGGATTCAAAACTGGAACAATGGTGGAGCCACAATTTGGCAATAAGCAGTGAAGCTGAACGTGTATACAGCCTATAACGAACAATTTCATTTCTAGGTAACACCTTAGATTCTTTACTCTTTAGGGAAATCAGAAAATACACAAAATGATATTCAATATAGCATCTTTATTACCACAGAAACTCGTTTATGTCCTTAATCATTGTTTAATATTATATATAAGCATGTTTAATACAAACATCAAGGATCAGGCTGGAACTTTTCCATTCTATAGAAAAGCACTAACCATCCATTAAAGCAGGTAGCTACTTTCAGAGCATGATGTGAGCGGCAAAAAGTTGCCCTGACTTATTACCCCCCAACACAACCACTCACCATAATGTCTAAAATTATACCCTTGAAGACATTTATTATGGTTATGGCAGCATCTACCAAAGCAGTTCCTATTCCAGATATTGGGACTGAGAATTCCACAATAAATTTGAGATACACTCAGTTAAATAAAAATGTCTTTACTAAATCTTTGACAAACTGAGCATATATACTTTGAATTCCTCAAAAGTAGATTTTTTTTCTTTTCTTTTTTTTTTTTTTGAGACTGAGTTTCAGTCTTGTTGCCCAGGCAATTGTGCAGTGGCACAATCTCGGCTCACTGCAACCTCCGTTTCCTGGGTTCAAACAATTCTCCTGCCTCAGCCTCCCGAGTAGCTGGGATTACAGGCACCCGCCACCATGCCCAGCTAATTATGTACTTTTAGTAGAGATGGGGTTTCACTATGTTGGTCAGGCTGGTCTCGAACTGCTGACCTCAGGTGATCTGCTTGCCTTGGCCTCCCAAAGTGTTGGGATTACAGGCGTGAGCCACCACGCCCGGCCAAAAGTAGATGTTTTATGTTTTGCTTCATTTGCCTATTTTCCCAAGAAATCTTTTTTTCAAATACCATCAAGAATTAGTATTCCTTGAAGCAAACTTCTGGAGAATGTTGAATTTAGGGGTCAAATACAGGCCTTCTGGAGGTATTTGGTGCTTGGGAAAAGAAACACTGACCTATTAGCAAAGATAGATTTTGTAATAAATTCTAAATAGCCGGGCGCGGTGGCTCAAGCCTGTAATCCCAGCACTTTGGGAGGCCGAGACGGGCGGATCACGAGGTCAGGAGATCGAGACCATCCTGGCTAATACGGTGAAACCCCGTCTCTACTAAAAAATACAAAAAACCAGCCGGGCGACGAGGCGGGCGCCTGTAGTCCCAGCTACTCGGGAGGCTGAGACAGGAGAATGGCGTCAACCCGGGAGGCGGAGCTTGCAGTGAGCTGAGAGCCGGCCACTGCACTCCAGCCTGGGCGGCAGAGCAAGACTTCGTCTCAAAAAAAAAAAAATAAATAAATAAAAAAAAATAAAAATAAATAAATAAATAAATAAATAAATTCTAAATAAACTTTATTTAGAATTGTGAAAAACAGAATCTTCATAATGAAGGTGGTCTAGATTTTGCTTTCAGAAGCTATCTTCATCTAATTTTTATTAGGATCATTTTAGCTGTGCAGAATTAATTGGTAAAATTTTTAGGATATTCCTTAAAGTTTTTATAAGTATCAGATTTTTTACTTAAACAGGGAGTTCACACACACACACACACACACACACACACACACACACACACACATTTTTTGTTAATCTATTTGGGTTCTACAGTGAGTTAATTATAATAACATATTCCTTTGGGGGAAAAATGTAATCCTTCTACATTTTTACTTGTATTGGAATGAATATACATGTTTGTGCATGTGTGCATGTATAGTTTTACCATATTATGTTTATTTATTTTTGAGACTGGGTCTCACTTTGTCACCCAGGCTGGAGTGCAGGGGTGCGATCTTGGCTCACTGCAACCTGTGCCTCCTGAGTTCAAGCGATTCTCCTGCCTCAGCCTCCCCAGTAGCTTAGATTACAGGTGCCCGCCACCATGACAGGCTAATTTTTGTATTTTTAGTAGAGATGGGGTTTTGCTATGTTGGCCAGGCTGGTCTCGAACTCCTGACTTCAAGTGATCCACCCACCTCGGCCTCCTAAAGTGCTGGGATTACAGGCGTAAGACACTGTGCCCAGCCTAGTTTTGCCTTATAATTTAAAACATCTCCCTGATATAATCTAGAATTGTGTCTCTTTTATCATCAATACTCATGTATTCTTTCATTTTCTCTTCCTTGATTATAATGCCAAAATCTAATCACTATTAACATTGAATCAAGTCTAATATTCTCTATTCTCTTAATTTCTACTTTCTACTGTACTTGACTGTTCCTTTTTTTTTTTTTTCTTTTTTTTAAACAGACTCCTGCTCTGTTACCCAGGCTGGAGTGCGGTGGCACGATCTCAGCTCACCGCAACCTCCGCCTCCCGGGTTCAAGTGATTCTCCTGCCTCAGCCTCCCAAGTAGCTGGAATTACAGGTATGTGCCACCACGCCTGGCTAATTTTGTATTTTTAGTAGAGACGGGGTTTCTCAATGTTGGTCACGCTGGTCTCAAACTCCCGACCTCAGGTGATCCGCCCACTGTGGCTTCCCAAAGTGCTGGGATTACAGGCATGAGCCATCGTGCCTGGCCACTTGGCTGTTCTTTACTTGGGTTGGTTTTATTTTGTTGTTCCCTTTTTTTTTTTTTTTTTTGAGACGGAGTCTCGCTCTGTCGCCCGGGCTGGAGTGCAGTGGCCGGATCTCAGCTCACTGCAAGCTCCGCCTCCCGGGTTTACGCCATTCTCCTGCCTCAGCCTCCGGAGTAGCTGGGACTACAGGCGCCCGCCACTTCGCCCGGCTAGATTTTTTGTATTTTTTTTAGTAGAGACGGGGTTTCACCGTGTTAGCCAGGATGGTCTCGATCTCCGGACCTCGTGATCCACCCGTCTCGGCCGTTTCCTTTTTCTTGACGGAAATGCTTATTCATTCCCTCAACACATTCATCTGTGTGACAGGCCTGGTGTTGCTGCTGTGGGTAAGTGAAGAAGACAAAGACTGTATCCACAAATAAGATTTCCTTACCACATTACAGGGTATTAATTTCTCACTGAACAGAACTTTGATGATATCTGATAAGGTTAGATGTGCAGGCATCTCACTGTCATTCATTTCTACATAGTCTATAATTTTGGTTTTCATTTTAAACATTTTATTATTGAAATTTCAAACACATACAAAAGTAGAAATATTAGAGCAATAAATCTCCATGAACAAACCACTCCACTTAAATTATCAACATGTTGCCAATTTAGTTCCCAGCTCTCTTTGCCAATTATTTTTCTTTTGCTGGAATATTTTAATCCAAATTTGTCAATCTTCATTTCATAGTATGTATCTCTAACACATAGGATCTTTTATTTTTTATCATCACATTGACATCATCCCTAACCAAATTAATATATGTAAATATCATTTAATATTAATCCATGTCCACACTTCCCCCACTGTCTCCAAAATGGCTTTTTATGTTTTGTTCAAACCGGCTGCAAGTAATGCCAACATACTGAATTTAGTTGACATGTCTCTTCAAGTCTCTTTTAATCTGTTAATGGTTGCCCTTCCCCTTGTATTTTCATGCCACGTATTAGTTGAAGAAATCAGGTAATTTGCTCTGTAGAATTTCACACATTCTGGATCTGTTTGGCTTCTTCCTTGTGGTGCCCTTTATAGCCAGCCCTCTATATTTGCAGATTCAACCAACCTCAAATAGAAAATACTCAAAAAAAAAAAAAAAAAAAAAAAGAATCAATAAAAATAAAAATACAATAAAAATAATACAAATTGCAAAATACAGTATAACAACTATTTACATAGTATTTACATTGTGTTAGGTATAAGTCATCCAAAGATTAAAGTATACAGTAGGATGTGAGTATGTAATATGCAAATACATACGATGCCATTTTATACAACGGACTTGAGCATCCTCAGATTTTACCATCACTGGAGGGTCCCGGAACCAATTCCTCATGGATACCAAGGGATGACCATACACTGTTCATCTAGTCCCCTTCTTTCAGTTCATTATTCCAGCAATAAGGCTTTGTCGATGGTGGTGTAGACTTCTTATTGCACTATGTCAGGAAGTGTGTGTGTTGTCTGACAGACCTATTTTTATTAAGGTTAAAATAGATCAAAGGGTTTAGAGGTGGCCAGCCTGATAAATCCACCATAAAAATCTCGCTATAAAATGTTTCACCTGGCCGGGCGCGGTGGCTCAAGCCTGTAATCCCAGCACTTTGGGAGACCGAGACGGGCGGATCACGAGGTCAGGAGATCGAGACCATCCTGGCTAACACGGTGAAACCCCGTCTCTACTAAAAAAAATACAAAAAATCTAGCCGGGCGAAGTGGCGGGCGCCTGTAGTCCCAGCTACTCCGGAGGCTGAGGCAGGAGAATGGCGTAAACCCGGGAGGCGGAGCTTGCAGTGAGCTGAGATCTGGCCACTGCACTCCAGCCTGGGCGACAGAGCGAGACTCCGTTTCAAAAAAAAAAAAAAAGTTTCACTTATTAGTTGTAGTACCCATTGAAGATTGTGTCTTCTGGACCCATTATTCCATTAAGGTCTAGAAAATGGTGATTTTTCTAATCCTATAATTCCTTCTGGATTTATTAGACTTCTTTAAAAAAGAAAAACCCATTCAATTTTTTTTTTTTTTTTTTTTTTTTTGAGACAGGGTCTCACTCTGTCACCTAGGCTGGAGTGCAGTGGCACGATCTCAGCTCACTGCAAACTCTGCCTCTTGGGTTCAAGCGATCCTCCCACCTCAGCCTCCCAAGTAGCTGGGACTACAGGCGCATGCCACCATGCCTGGCTAATTTTTGTATTTTTAGTACAGACAGGGTTTCACCATGTTGACCAGGTTGGTCTTGAACTCCTGGCCTCAAGTGATCCACCCATCTTGTCCTCCCAAAGAGCTGGGATTACAGGCATGAGCTCCTGTGCCAGGCCAAATCCATTTGAATCTGATGAACTTCTGGTGACCCTGAAATTTGGTTCACGTGGAAAAACGAAATGAAATGACAATTTTTCCTCTGATTTATTGATTTCAAGAATAATGAATTGGGCTGGGTGTGATGGCTCATGCCTGTAACCCCAGCACCCTTGGAGGCCAAGGAGGGAGGATCACTTGAGCCCAGAAGTTCAAGACCAGCCTGGGCAACACAGTGAGACCCTTTCTCTAAAAAAAAAAAAAAAAGAAAAGAAAAAAAATGAATTAATTAGCCAGGCACAGTGGTGCACACCTGTAGTCCTAGCTACTCAGGAGGTTGAGGTGGGCCCAGGAGGAACAGGGTATAGTGAACTATGCTTGTGCCACTGCACTCCAGCCTGGGGGACAAAGTGACACCCTGTCTCAAAAAATATACATATAAATTGGTGCTCTAGCATCTTTCATAGGTGACCAAATTATGCAGCCACAATCAAGTAAACTATCAAATTACTGGTGGGATCACATCAAAAACTCAACTTGAAACAACTCCTACTGGTTGAAGATACTTATAGAATGATGTTTTCTTTCTTTTCCACAGCAGTTTTATACACACACATAAATATACACAATAATATGAAATTCCTAGGTGGTTCATTTCTTTTAAGTCACATTTTTGATAGTTTCTAATTAATTTTGAACTGTGGTCAGACAAGAGGGATTGTAAGCCTTTTGCTTTTTGGAATTATGGGAAAATCATTTCCTGTTTCTCTCTAATTCAACAGCTGTACTACTAATGACCTCACACTCACGAAATTCACAGGGTTTCTTTTTGGCATGAAATTTCTAATGCAGCTCAAGTGCTGAAGAACTTCCTACATTCACTACAATCTAGATTTTACCTAGAATAAATTATGTTTAATAATTTCTGAGGGGTGATAGGAGGCATATCTACATTTATTATATCTATAGATCTTCCTTTTATGTGAATTCACTAATATTAATGACAATAACAATTATAGATAATATTTACAGAATACATGCTATATGACTGTGATTCCTCCAAGTATTAACTACTTACTCCTTGCAACAATCCTATTCCACAGTGTGACAGGCTGACTCTAAAAAGGCCCCCCAATGGTCCTGTCTCCAGGACCTGTTCACACTCTTGTATCATCCCCTTCTCTTGAGTGTGGGCTATCCTAGTAACTTACTTCTACCAGTAGAAGGTGAGGGAATGTTACTTCCATGATTAGATAACACATGATTGTAACTTCCATCTTGCCAGCAGACTCTCCCCGCTTTTGGCTTGCATGCCTCGATGAAGCAAGCAGCCATGTTGATGAGACTATTGTGGCCAGGAACTGCAGTCAGTGTTCAGCCAACAGCCAGCTAGAAACTAAGAATCTCAATGCAACAGGCCTCATGGAAATACATTTAGGTAACAACGATGTTAGTATGGATGTGGATCCTTCCCCAGTTGAGCCTTCAGATGAGACCTCAGCCCTGGCTGAAATCTGTAGCCTTGCAAGAGACCCTGAAGCAGAGGACCCAATTAAGTCATGCCTATACTTGTGATCCAAATTGTAAGATATAAATGTATGTTATTTTAAACTACTACATTTGTGGTAATGTATTACACAGCAATAAATAACTAATACACATAAGTACTATTATTACCATTTTACAAGTCAGCAAAATGAGGCACAGAAGCTTAGTATCTTGTCCAATAAATCACACTGGTAATAAAGTGGAGAAAGGGAGATAATGACAGATAAGGCTAAAGATTTTCCTACATTCATTACATTATTCTCATAGGAATTTGCTGAAGATAAACCATGTTTAAATGGTGTTGGAAGGCTTTTAAATCAACATATTCTTTCTCTTGTATAAAATTTATTATGTTTGGAATTGAGCATGGAACACATTTTCTCAAAAATGAATTTTCTGATGTTCTGTAACATCATATACATTTGAAGGCCTTCTTCTATTAAATTCCATTATGAATCTTCTGATGTTGAGTAAGGTGTGAATGCTGTCTAAAGGCCTTCTTACACTCCTTACACTTGTAGGGTTTCTCACCAGTATGAATTCTCTGGTGTTGAGTAAGAAATGAATAAAGTCTAAAAGCCTTACCACATTCCTTACATTCATAAGGTTTCTCACCAGTGTGAATACTCTGATGTTGGGTAAGTTGTGAGAGCAGTCTAAAAGGTTTTCTACATTCCTTACATTCATAAGGTTTCTCACCAGTGTGAATACTTTGATGCTGAGTAAGTTGTGAGAGCAGTCTAAAGGCCTTTCCACACTCTTCACATTCATAGGGTCTCTCACCAATATGAATGCTCTGGTGTGAAATTAGCTGTGAGTAACTACTAAAGGTCTTCCAACATTCCATACATTCATAGGGTTTCTCACGAGTATGTATTCTCTGATGGCGAACTAGTTGTTGTCTTAATCTAAAAGTCTTCCCACATTCCTTACATTCGTAGGGTTTCTCACCAGTATGAATACTCTGATGAACAGTAAGTTGTTGGCATATTCTAAAAGCCTTCCCACATTCCTTACATTCATAGGGTTTCTCACCAAAATGAATTTTCTGATGTACTCTAAGGTCTGGACCACATACGAAGGCTTTCCCACATTCCTTACATTCATAGAGCTTTTCAGCAGTATGAAGTCTCTGATGGCGTGTAAGGTGTGTACACTGTCTAAAGGTCTTTCCACAGTCCTTACATTCGTAGGGTTTCTCACCAGTGTGAATTCTCTGATGTCGAGCCAGTTGCTGATGTACTCTAAAGGCCTTTCCACATTCCTTACATTCATAGGGCTTTTCACCTGTATGAAGTCTCTGATGTTGAGTAAGTTCTTGGAGCACTGTAAAGGCCTTCCCACACTCCTTACATTCATAGGGTTTCTCACCGGTGTGAAGTTTGTGATGTCGAATAAGATGTGCACGCTGTCTAAAGGCCTGCCCACATTCCTTACACTTATAAGGTTTCTCACCAGTATGAATTCTCAGGTGTTGACTAAGTGTTGAGCGACGAATAAAGGTCTTCCTACACTCCTTACACTCATACACCTTTTCTCCATTATGAACGATCTGATACTCCGTAAGAAAATTGTGCCTTTTGTAAGTGGTCATTTTTTCAGAGGTAATTTTCACTTGCCCAAAATATTCCTCTTGTTGTTGCTTTTCCCCCTCAATCTTGCTTTTGCATTCCCAATCATTCCTAAAAACAGAACCCTGAAGGCTATAGCTTTTAATTCTTTCCATTATATCCCATTGAAATGAATATATTTCATAAATGTCCTTTTCTGGAGATAAAGTATTGGTCTTGTATCTGGACTCCAAATCTGAAAGAAAACAAGAAAGCAAATACATACTGTTTTCCTGTTCCAGAAAGGAAAAAACAAAGAACAAACAAACAAAAAAACTTCTGTAAAGAAATAAAAGGCACTAAAATAATGCCTGTTACAAGCTGAATGGATGAGACAGATCTCAAACATACACATTTCTGCCACAATCTTACATATGTGTACCTAAAAAACTTTATCTTCTACAAAAGTATACACTAAAAAATTACTGTGTTCAGAAGAAAAATAGGCCCGGAACAGGAACACTTAATTCTATGCATCTTTTTTTTTTTTTTTTTTTTGAGACGGAGTCTTGCTCTGTCACTTAGGCTAGAGTGCAGTGGCACAATCGGCTCACTACAACCTCCGACTCCCAGGTTCAAGCAATTATCCTGCCTCAGCCTTCCTAGTAGCTGGAATTACAGGCACACACCACCAAGCCAGGCTAATTTTTCTGTGTGTATTTTTAGTAGAGATGGGGTTTCACCATGTTGGCTAGGCTGGTCTCGAACTACTGATCTCAGGTGATCCGCCTGCCTCAGCCTTCCAAAATACTGGGATTACAGGTGTGAGCCACCATGCCCAGCCAATTCTATGCATCTTTAATCAGTAGAATACTAATAAATAAACTAGTTGACATCTAAAGGGATAAAGTAAAAGGCAGCTCAGCATGGCTAAAATCCACTTCATGTGTATTAAAATGCACAAAAATAAAGAAGCAATGCTAGACTTCAGGTCCTGAGACACTGCACTTGAAAATAAAGGCCAGAGCCAGTGAGGACGTCATTAAGGTGGGAGTAAGGTAAATTGAAGCCTGTCTTTAGATAAGAGGCCATGCAAGGTTGATGGGACATTCCTCTGGGGAGGGAGCCCTGGGTGCAGACATTTATTATTAATTTTCTTAAAACAGAGGTGAAATGGCTCCTGATAATAAAGCATCATATGGAAGGCCTTTGTCTTTCCTACTGAACATTATAAATATACCTCTACTAAGCTAGCTCCACTGGACTAGGACAATTACTCATGAGCTAATCATCTTCTACATTATACACAATTCTTTTGTCACTATTCTGCTAATGTGTACCATGGGACAGATTGCACTCTCATCATTTTGAAAAAGGGCAAGGCAAACATAGCAATAGAGTCCAGGAGTGCAGGTAGCGCTAGTGATTAGGAAAGCAAGTCAAATCAGTGAAGCCCTGATTTAAGTGTGGATAAGAATCACCTAGAGATTTGTTTAAACTATGCAGATGTGTTTTTAACTGACTGAAACCATCTATAGGACAAAGTCCTGGGCAAGTAATTGTTTTGCTCTTGTTTACATTCTTCAAGAAATCATTGGGATGCTGATCAACATTTGAGTCTTTCTATTTAAATGTTTTCAATGCTATCTCTTTACCATTAGAATAAAATATAAATACCTGAGCATAAATAATAAAGCTGCTGCTTGTCAACAAATCTCTTCTCCCATTTATTCTCTCTGTCCATAGCATACTGGGCCTCTTTCAACGCACAAAATGCCCCACAACTGTTCCAAATAAATAGGACTCTTCACAGGCTGCTCCTTCTTTGAGGAATCCTCTGACACTGCATGGTTAGCTGGTTTTCATTCTCAGCCTCAAATCAAAATCACTTCTTCACAAAGGCTAGTCCTGCTGGCCCTATTTAAGTCTATGCACTTTATGCTTGTCTTAGTCCATTTTCTGTTGCTTATAACGAAGTATCTGAAAATGGGTAATTTATAAAGAAAAGGAATGTATTATTATTATTTCTACTCTACTCTGACAGATTAAGGAGTTTATTTCTTAACAATTATGGGGGCTGAGAACTCCAAAGTTGAGGGACTGCATCTGGTGAGGGCCTTCTTGCTGGTGAGGACCCGGAAGAGTCCCAACGCAGTGCACAGACCATCAATGGGTAATGGGGGCTGAGTGTGCTAGTTCAGGTGTCTCTTTTGCTTCTTATGAAGCCATGTGTCCCACTGCCATAATAACTCATTAATCCATTAAGCCATGAAAGCCCTGTGACCCATTCACCCCTTATAGGTCCCACCCATGGGGATTAAGTTTCAACATGAGTTTTGGAGGAGACAAACATTCAAACCATAGCAACACTCTCAGCAAACTCTCTTTTCTTTTCTTGTTTTTTTTGAGATGGAGTTTCTTTCTTGTTGCCCAGGCTGGAGTGCGATGGTACAATCTCAGCTCACTGCAACTTCTGCCTCCCAGGTTCAAGTAATTCTCCTGCCTCAACCTCCCCAGTAGCTGGGATTATAGGCGCCCACCACCAGGCTCGGCTGATTTTTCTGTATTTTTAGTAGAGACAGGGTTTCACCATGTTGGCCAGACTGGTCTTGAACTCCTGACCTCAGATGATTTGCCCGCCTCGGCCTCCCAAAGTGCTGGGATTACAGTGTGAGACACTGTACCCGGCCATGCACATTTTTTTTCATATTTATAACTCTTTCTCCAATTTTTGAATATGTTTATTAATTTTCTCATATTATTCTGTTAGCCTATTTAGTCTGTTAAGTGTTATCCTTGAGTTACCCCTGGGGCAGAAACAATCTCTATTATCACCATTAATTAACAAATCCCAAATACATATTACCAGTTTAATTCTCATAATTATATAGTCATTAATATGTTTATCTGCCTCTAATCTTAATACCAGAGGTCCCCAACCCCTGGGCCACAGACCAGTCCATGGTCTGTTGGGAACCAGGCTGCACAGCAGAAGGTGAGCAGCCAGTGAGCGAGTATGACCGCCTGAGCTCCACCTCCTGTCAGATCAGCAGTGACTTTAGATTGTCATAGGAGCGTGAACCTTATTGTGAACTGTGTATGCGAGGGATCTAGGTTGCACACTCCGTATGAGAATCTAATGCCTGATTATCTGAGGTGGAACAGTTTCATCCCAAAACCACCTACCATTTTCTCCCACCCCAGTCCATGGAAACATTGTCTTCCATAAAACCGGTCCCTGATGTCAAAAAGGTAGGGACTGCTGCTTTATACCATATTATAATGATTTACTTATCTCCGCTAGAATTTATACTATTACTTATCAATTCTACACTTACTCAAACTTCTGTTGACCAGGTGCAGTGGCTCACACCTATAATCCCAACACTTTGGGAGGCTGAGGGGGGCAGATCACCTGAGGTTGGGAGTTCGAGACCAGCCTGACCAACTTGGAGAAAGCCCGTCTCTACTAAAAATACAAAATTAGCCAAGTGTGGTGGCAAATGCCTGTAATCTCAGCTACTCGGGAGGCTGAGGCAGGAGAATCGCTTGAACCCAGGAGGCAGAGGTTGGGGTGAGCCAAGATCGTGCCATTGCACTCCAGTATGGGCAATAAGAGTGAAACTCCATCTCAAACAAAACAAAACAAAACAAAACAAAACAAAACTTTTGTTCCTTCACATCCTTCCCTTGTGTGGTGCTATCCATTCCCATGTAGCCAACGCAAGTTAAGGTTTTTTTTTTTTTAATCACGCTAACATTGAAAGGCTTATGAAATCCTGAGCAAAAAGTCATGGTAAATATCAAGTACAGCAGAATGACTATCAAAAATGGAAGGGCGTCTGGGGTCACCTGAATGCATGAGAGTAAAAATAAAGGCTATGTTGGATGTGGGCTCGAAGATCATGATCCAGATGGGGTACTTTTTTTTTTTTTTTTGAGATGGAGTCTCGCTCTGTCGCCCAGGCTGGAGTGCAGTGGCCGGATCTCAGCTCACTGCAAGCTCCGCCTCCCGGGTTCACGCTATTCTCCTGCCTCAACCTCCGGCGTAGCTGGGACCACAGGCGCCAGCTACCTCGCCCGGCTAGTTTTTTTGTATTTTTTAGTAGAGATGGGGTTTCACGGTGTTAACCAGGATGGTCTTGATCTCCTGACCTCGTGACCTCGTGATCCACCCGTCTTGGCCTCCCAAAGTGCTGGGATTACAGGCTTGAGCCACCGCGCCCGGCCCAGATGGGGTACTTTCATGAAGAAAATCTAAAATGCTGAATGAAGTAAGCAAAGACATGGGTTGAGATGGTATAGGACAGGAGAATTTTTTTCTGTGACTACAGTATAAATGTGTAAAACTGGTGAAATGACCCAAAGAATAGTTTGTGGTCACTGTGAAACAAAATAGGAAAAAACAAAATGATGAAACCAAAAGACATCTTCACTTCAGATTTTAAAACTCTTTCCTAAATATAGAACAGTAATACTGAAAAATACTACATTATAGAGAACCTATGAAAATAGCTACAGATCTTAGAAGAACATTCATAGATACTTTTAAATTCTTAGAGCAATAGAAATGAAGGAAAATATGAGTATCCCACTCAAAAGTTACAAAAAGAACAACAAAGTATACTGAGGAACAAAGAACGAAGAAATAGATTAAAATGAAAGCAGAATTTCATTCATTAGGTAACAGAAATGAAAGTCACATATAAAAAAATCCAGGTTGGCCAGGCATGATGACTTATGCCTGTAAACCCAGTACTTTGGGAGGCTGAGGCCGGAGGATTGCTTGAGCCCAGGAGTTCAAGACCAGTCTGGGCAACATGGTAAAACCCTATCTCTACAAAAAATTAGCCAGGCATGGTGGTGCTTGCTTATAGTCCCAGCTACTCGGAAGGCTCAGAGAAAGAGGATCATCTGAGCCCAGCAGGCAGACATTGCAACGAGCCATGATTATGCCACTGCACTCCAGCCTGGGTGACAGAGCGACAACCTGTCTCAAAACAAACAAACAAAAAACCCAGGTTGTTTGGAAAACAAAAACAAAAACAATCAGTGGAACACAACCATTAGCTAAGATAACAAGAGAAAAAGGAAAGCATTCAAACAAAATAAAAAATGGCCACTAGCTGTTCAGTGACAACTCACCATAGAGCTCTTTTTTTTTTTTTTTTTAAGACAGTCTCGCTCTGTCACCAGGCTGGAGTGCAGTGGCACAGTCTCGGCTCACTGCAACCTCTGCCTCCCAGGTTCAAGCGATCCTCCTGCCTCAGCCTCCCGAGTAGGTGGGACTACAGGCACAGGCTACCATGCCCAGCTAATTTTATTGTATTTTTAGTAGAAACGGAGTTTCACCATGTTGGCCAGGATGGTCTTGATCTCTTGACCTCGTGATCCACCGGCCTCAGCCTCCCAAAGTGCTGGGATTACAGGCGTGAGCCACTGCGCCCAGCCACTCTCACGTTTTTTGTACATCTTGTTGGCAGAAGCACTACCTACCTTTGTTCTGGGATATCTTTTCAAGAATATTTCTATACTATAACAAACAGCCTTGCAAGGTAGAGATAATGTCTCTCTCTGGATCAATAGGCAGGTTTGCTTGCTTGTTCAGGATAATAAAGGTAATGTCTCCTTCCAAGCTAAGGCTACGTACACTTATTGCCCATGATGAATGATTTGGGTTCTCTAAGCTCAGTGTTCCTTTTCTATAAGGCAGCTCACTGCATGCTCAGGAACTATCTAGACCCATCCGTATCAGCCTCATGTGACTTGCAAGCAAGGAGGAACTGCTGGCTGTGCTGACAACAATCAAATCCTTTGTCTTTGACTGAGAGTGTGTGTTTCCTGCCAGCATCCATGACACTATGGCAAGCTAACTTGTCAGCTTGCAAGTAGGGTGAAGTTGTAGAAATAATATAGTTCTGGACACCAGTAAATAACAAAAAAGAATATTTTGAAAATCATAACGGACTACTATGACAACCAAGGCTGATTACTAACAAAGTATAGAAAAAGTAATCAAGGCTGGGCACAATGGCTCACGCCTGTAATCCCAACACTTTGGGAGGCCGAGGCGGGTAGACTCCTTGAGGTCAGGAGTTCAAGACCAGCCTGGCCAACATGGTGAAACCCTGTCTCTACTAAAAGTACAAAAATTAGCCAGGTGTGATAGCAGGTGCCTATAGTCCCAGTTACTTGGGAGGCTGGGGCAGGAAATCACTTGAAACTGGGAGGCAGAGGTTGCAATGAGCCGAGATTGTGCTACTGCACTCCAGCCTGGGCAACAGAGCGAGGCTCCATCTCACAAAAAAAGAAAAAAAAGAAAGAAAAAGAAAAAGACTCACTCCAAAAATTATTTTGATTATCAAAATTTGAGAAAGCACTCAATTATATTTAAAGCGGCCCAGAACATTTTATAAAACCTAAAACTCCAAATTATCTTTGAGTATAAAAATGAAATCAGGCTGTGCGCAGTGGCTCACGCCTGTCATCCCAGCACTTTGGGAGGCTGAGGTGGGCAGATCACCTGAGGTCGGGAGTTTGAGGCCAGCCTGGCCAACATGGTGAAACTCTGTCATACTAAAAATACAAAAATTAGCTGGGTGTGGTGACACGCACCTGTAACCCCAGCTATTCGGAAGGCTGAGGCAGGAGAATCACTGGAACCCGGGAGGTGGAGGTTGAGGTGAGCCAATATTGTGTCACTGCACTCCAGCCTGGGCAACAGAGTGATTAAAAAAAAAAAAAAAAAAAAGGTCGGGTGCGGTGGCTCAAGCCTGTAATCCCAGCACTTTGGGAGGCCGAGACGGGTGGATCACGAGGTCCGGAGATCGAGACCATCCTGGCTAACACGGTGAAACCCCGTCTCTACTAAAAAAAATACAAAAAATCTAGCCGGGCGAAGTGGCGGGCGCCTGTAGTCCCTGCTACTCGGGAGGCTGAGGCAGGAGAATGGCGTAAACCCGGGAGGCGGAGCTTGCAGTGAGCTGAGATCCGGCCACTGCACTCCAGCCCGGGCGACAGAGCGAGACTCCGTCTCAAAAAAAAAAAAAAAAAAGTCTTCTTTCTCTTAGCCCACACGTATTCCCTTCGAAAAGTCAATTTCTAATGACTTTCTCTGGTCACCAGTCACCTAGAATAGGCAAAGCCTACAGAACAGAAATATAAGTAGTTGGGTGCCATGCAATAATACTACAGGGATTGGAATTAAGGATTGACATGTCATTTTAAATGAAATTGTGTAACTGGCTTTTAAGTACATTTTTAAAGGACTGGGTAGGTACTTGAGTCGATACTTCTGTTTGACATGTTCAAGCCACAAATACACAAATATATAGCTGTCACTGATAAACCTGGGAAGCTGACCCCTTTAGTCCAGGTTGGCCTTCATGAGATCAGAATGCCCAGTTCCTAATTATCAGGGTAACACCAGCTGACTCCCTGATATGTAGGTTCTGGAGAATGTCTTATCAGGACAGTCAGGGAGGTTAGGATTTTTTGTTTGTTTCTTTATTTGTTTGTTTGTTTGGAGATGAAGTCTCACTCTGTCGCCCAGGCTGGAGTGCAGTGGTGCAATCTCGGCTCACTGCAACCTCCGCCTCCTGGGTTCAAGTGATTCTCCTGCGTCAGCCTCCCAAGTAGCTGGGATTAGAGGTATGCACCACCACGCCCTGCTAATTTTTGTATTTTTAGTAGAGACAGGGTTTCATCATGTTAGCCAGGCTGGTCTTGAACTCCAGAGTCAGGATTTGACCCCACCTGTGCTGCAACCTTCTGGGACCTCCTGTAGGAAGTGCTGTACCTGCTTTGGAAGAAGCAGCCTCAGAGGAAATAACAGCAACTGGTTCCTCCCCAGGATATCCCAGAAACAAGAGGTGGAACTTAAGCTGGCTTGTATTTTTTTTTTATCAATGCTCTGACTCTGTATCTCAGTGGAAAATTCTATTCAACAAGAAGAGGGTCGGGCATGGTGGCTCACACCTGTAATCCCGGCACTTTGGGAGGCCGAGGTGGGTGGATCACCTGAGGTCAGTAGTTCAACACCAGCCTGGGCAACACGGTGAAATCCCATCTCTACTAAAAATACAAAAAATTAGCCAGGTGTGGTGCCACGTGCCTGTAGTTCCAGCTACTTGGGAGGCTGAGGCAGGAGAATCACTTGAACCCAGGAGGCAGTGGTTGCAGTGAGCCAAGATTACGCCATTGCATTCCAGCCTGGGCTATAAGAGGGGAACTCTGTTTCAAAAAAAAAGAGGAAGAACACAATTTATTCTCCTCTAGAACTAAAAAAGTTGTATTTTATCAGAATAATATACCAGTTTAATTAATTTCTTTAATGTTCTTTGAAAATGTGAAATTACAGACTAGGCACAGTGGCTCACGCCTGTAATCCCAGCACTTTGGGAGGCCAAGGCAGGTAGATCACCTGAGCTCAGGAGTTTGAGACCAGCCTGAGCAACATGGCAAAACCCCATCTCTACTAAACATTAGCCAGGCACGGTGGTGTGCACCTGTAATCCCCAGCTACTCGGAAGGCTGAGGCAGGAGGATCACTTGAACCTCAGGAGGCCAGAGGTTGCAGTGAGCCAAGATGACACGATTGCACTCCAATCTGGGTGGCAGAGCAAGACTCTGTCTCAAAAAATATATATATATATAAAATACATAATTTTTATATTATATATTATATATAAATACAAATGTTGAAATGAAAATTAAAAATCTAACAGGTAGCTTTAACAACAGGTTAGACTTAGCACACGAGAAGACTAGTGAATAGAGGCATGGATTTGAAGAAAATATCAAGGTTGAAAGGAATAAAAAAGAACAACAGATAGACTGGGCGCAGTGGCTCATGCCTGTAATCCCAGCACTTTAGGAGGCCAAGGCGGGCAGATTGCTTTGAACTCAAACTCCACAAGCTTGAGACCAGCATGGCCAACATGGTGAAACCCTGCCTCTACTAAAAATACAAAAAAAAAAAAAAAAAAAAAAAGTAGCTGGGTTTGGTGGTGCTTGAGCTGGGGAAGTGGAGGCTGCAGTGAGCTGAGATTGTGCCACTGTACCCCAGCCTGGACAACAGAGTCACACCCTGTCTCAAAAAAAAAAAAAAAAAAACAGGGCCGGGCGCGGTGGCTCAAGCCTGTAATCCCAGCACTTTGGGAGGCCGAGATGGGCGGATCACAAGGTCACAAGATCAAGACCATCCTGGCTAACACGGGAAACCCTGTCTCTACTAAAAAATACAAAAAACTAGCCAGGCGAGGTGGCAGGCGCCTGTAGTCCCAGCTACTCGGGAGGCTGAGGCAGGAGAATGGCGTGAACCCGGGAGGCGGAGCTTGCAGTGAGCTGAGATCCAGCCACTGCACTCCAGCCTGGGCGACAGAGCGAGACTCCGTCTTAAAAAAAAAAAAAAACAAAAAAACGAAAAACAGAAAAGAACGCAAAAGATACATGCAACAACATTAAAGTGTCTAACATATGTGTAACTCACACAGAGAAAAGAACAAAAATGAGAAACAAACACTATCTGAAGATATAGTAACCAGAATTTTCCCAAACTGACAAAACACATCAAACCCAAGATTTAAAAAAATTCCTAGCTGAGCCTAGTGACTCAGGCCTGTGATCTCAACAATTTGAGAAGCCAAGGAGGGAAAACTACTTGAGGCTAGGAGTTTGAGACCATCCTGGGCAACATAGGGAGACCCCATCTCTAAAAAAATACAAAAGTTCACTGGGTGTGTGGTGGTGTACACCTGTGGTCCAAGCTACTTGGGAGGCTGAGGTAGGAGGATCACTTGAGCCCAAGAGGGTGAGGCTGCTGTGAGCTAAAATCATATCACTGCACTCCAACCTGGGCATCCAAGCAAGACCCTGTCTTTAAAACAAACAAACAAACAGAAAAAAAACTTCCTAAATACTTCCAGCAGATAACACCACAATATCCACCACACTATAAAACTACACCACAATATAATTGAGATTTTTACATTTCACTGCAATATAAAAGTAGGCACACCAATCTGTTAAAAAAAAATCCTAAAAGCAGCTAAAGGGAAAAAATACCTCTAAAACAATTATCTCTGAAGGAGTTACAATGTAAGTGACAAACTACTACTCAATGGAAATAATAAAAGACAGAAGACAAGGAGAAGATATTCGCTAAGAGAAAATAACTGCCAACTCAGAATTCTATTCTCCACAAAAATAAAGACAAAATTTTGTACCCTGCAAAAATTAAGATGAACGGCCAGGCACGGTGGCTCACGCCTGTAATCCCAGCACTTTGGGAGGCTGAGGCAGGCAGATCCTGAGGTCAGGAGATCAAGACCATCCTGGCTAACGTGGTAAAACCCCATCTCTACTAAAAATACAAAAAATTTAGCCGGGCGTGGTGGCGGGCGCCTGTAGTCCCAGCTACTCAGGAGGCTGAGGCAGGAGAATGGCGTGAACCCGGGAGGCAGAGCTTGCAGTGAGCCAAGATTGTGCCATTGCACTCCAGCCTGGGGGACAGAGCACGAGACTCCGTCTCAAAAAAAAAAAAATTAAGACGAAATAAATATATTTTCTAATAAAACCTAAGAGAATGTATTGCCAGTGGGCACAATAAAATAAATACTAAGTAAGTTATTTGGGTACACAGAAAATGGTTCCAGATAAAAGCAATGCAATGCAGAAAATAATAAGGCACACTGTAAAAGGTAAATATGTGGGCAAATGTAAACAAACATTCACTACATTATTACAATTAGAAATTAATGCCCTGTGGGGATTAAAATGTGGAATTAAGATACATGACAACGTGGCTAGGTACAGTGGCTCACGCCTGTAATCCCAGCACTTTGGGAGGCTGAGGTGGGGGGATCACCTGGGATCAGGAGTTCAAGACCAGCCTGGCCAAATGGTGAAACCCTTGTCTCTACTAAAAAATACAAAAATTAGCCGGCATGGTGGTGCATGCCTGTAGTCCCTGCTACTCAAGAGGCTGAGGTGGGAGAATCACTTGAACCCAGTTGGCAGAGGTTGCAGTGAGCCAGAATCCCACCACTTCACTCCAGCCTAGGCAATAGAGTGAGACTGTATATCACACACACACAAAAAGATATATGACAACAAATGCACAAAAAACTGAGGACACATAAAAGGAATTAAACTACTATTAAGGGTTGGGTACAGTGGCTCATGCCTGTAATCACAGTACTTTGGGAGGCCGAGACAGGAGGATCATTTGAGCCCAAGAGTTCAAGACCAGCCTGGCCAACACAGTGAGACCCCCATCTCCAAAATAAAACAAATTAGCCAGGCATGGTGGTGTGTACCCGTAGTCCTACCTACCCAAGAGGCTGAAGTGGGTGAACTGCTTGAGCCCAGGAGTTTGAGGTTGCAGTGAGCTATGATCACACTACTGCACTCCAGCCTCAGTGATGGAGTGAGACCCTGTCTCTATAAATAAATGAATAAATTTTTTAAAATTCTATTAAGATCCGGCCAGGTGCAGTGGCTCATGCCTGTAATCCCAGCACTTTGGGAGGCCAAGGCTGCTGGATCACAAGGTCAGGATATCGAGACCATCCTGGCCAACACGGTGAAACACCGTCTCTACCAAAAATACAAAAAAAAAAAAAGCTGGGCGTGGTGGTGGGCGCCTATAGTCCCAGGTACTCGGGAGGCTGAGGCAGGAGAATGGCATGAACCCGGGAGGTGGAGCTTGCAGTGAGCTGAATCGTGCCACTGCACTCCAGTCAGGGCAACAGAGCCAGACTCTGTCTCAAAAAAAAAAAAAATTCTATTAAGATCCCTACAAGTTTGAGAAAGATATAAAGAAGCTAATTGCAGGTTCAATGCAATAAGTAAATAATGTATTTGTTAATCTCTAAGGCAACCACAGGAAGAGAACTAAATGTATGTATAACGATCATGTTATAAAAGGAAAAACTAGAATAAAAATGCTTGATTAATCCAAAAAAGGCAGGAGAATGAAAAAAGGAAGAACATATTGAGCAAACAGAAAAATACTGGGAAGACAGCAGATTTAAATCCAAATACATAAGAAAATTAATGAAATGTAGATGGATAAAATACATCAATTAATAGACAAAAATGGCTGGGCACAGTGGCTCACACCTGTAATACCAGCACTTTGGGAGGCCAAGGTGGGAGGATCCCTTGAGGCCAGGAGGTTTAGACCAACCTAGCAACACAGTGAGACACTGTGTCTACAAAAAAATGCTTAAAAATCAGCCATGTGTGGTGGTGTGCACCTGTAGTCCCAGCTACTCAGGAGGCTGAGGTGGGAGGATCACTTGAGCCCAGGAAGTTAAGGCTGCAATGAGACATGTTCATGTAACTGCCCTCCAGCCTGAGGCAACAGAGAAGACCCTATCTCCCCCCAAAAAAAAAAAAGAAAAAGAAAAAGATCTTCCTTACCAACACTGCGGATAGGATGCTGTTTCCATTGATGGGGGCAGCCTGGTGCAGGCTGTTGCAGTCCAAGCGCGGTAAGGGAAGTATTCAGAGAAGAGCAGCCCACCATGTACCGGGCAAACCTATCAGGAATCTAACATTTTCTCTTAACCTCCCACTAGTACCATTCTCAGCAAAACCACTATCATCTTCAATTTGAACAAATGAAATAGCCTCCTAGTGGGTCTTCCAATGATCCATCATGCCCTTATTCAATCTATTTTCTGTAGAGTGATTTTTTTTTTTTTTAAAGACAGAGTCTTGCTCTGTCGCCCAGGCTGGAGTGCAGTGGCCGGATCTCAGCTCACGGCAAGCTCCGCCTCCCAGGTTCATGCCATTCTCCTGCCTCAGCCTCCCAAGTAGCTAGGACTACAGGCGCCCGCCACCACGCCCGGCTAGTTTTTTGTACTTTTTAGTAGAGATGGGGTTTCACCGTGTTAGCCAAGATGGTCTCGATCTCCTGACCTCATGATCTGCCCGTCTCGGCCTCCCAAAGTGCTGGGATTACAGGCTTGAGCCACCGCGCCCAGCCTGTAGAGTGATATTTAAAAATCAGCTCATGTAGGCCGGGTGTGGTGGCTCATGACTGTAATTCCAGCACTTTGGGAGGCTGAGGAAGGTGGATCACGAGGTCAGGCGTTCAAGACCAGCCTGACCAACATGGTGAAACCCCATCTCTACTAAAAATACAAAAATTAGCTGAGTGTGGTAGTGTGTGCCTGTAATCCTAGCTACTCGGGAGGCTGAAGCAGGAGAATTACTTGAACCCAGCTCAGCAGTGAGCTGAGATCACGCCAGTACACTCCAGTCTGGGCGACAGAGCAAGACTCCATCTCAAAAAAAAGAAAAAAAAGAAAAAAAAAAAAAAAAAAAAAAAAAAAACCAGCTCATGTTACTCCCCTGCTCAAAAATCTCCAGCAGCTTTCTACCACACTTAAAATAAAAAATGTCAGATGCAGCTGAGTGCAGTGGCTCATGCCTGTAATCCCAACACTTTGGGAGACTAAGGTGGGAGAATCACTTCAGCCCAGGAGTTCAAGACCAGCCTGGGCAACATAGCAAAACCGCCGTCTCTACAAAAAAATGCAAAAATTTTCCAGGGGTGGTGGCATGCACATGCGCCTGTAGTCCCAGCTACTTGGGAGGCTGAGGCCAAGGTGGGTGGATCACAAGGTCAGGAGTTCAAGACCAGCCTGGCCAACATGGTGAAACCCTGTCTCTACTAAAAATACAAAAATTAGCCAGGCGCGGTGGCGGGCACCTAAAATCCCAGCTACTCTGGAGGCTGAGGTGGGAGAATCGCTTGAACCCGGGAGGTGGAGGTTGCAGTGAGCCGAGATCGCGCAACTGCACTCCAGCCTGGGCAACAGAGCGAGATTCCATCACAAAAAAAAAAAAAGTCAAATGCCTTCTCCTATGATAAACCATTACATGATCTTGCTCTTGCCTAACATTATCTTGTTTCTACACCTTTCACTTACCTTTTGAATAAGCATCTTAATCATCTTGGGCTTCCTGCAGTTCCTCAAACATACAAAGCTCCCCTCTCCCCACCCAAAGCCTTTGTATTTGCTATTCTCTGCCAGGAATGTCGTTGCTTTAGATATTCATATGGCCTGGGCTCTTTTTTCATGTCACTACTCAAGTATCACCTCCTCAAAATGTCCTGACCACCCTATTTAAAATATCCCTCTCTACTTCCATTCTCGCCCAGGCTGGAATGCAGCAGCGTGATCTCGGCTCACTGCAACCTCCACCTCCCAGGTGCAAGCGATACTTCTGCCTCAGCCTGCTGAGTAGTTGGAACTACAGGCGTGTGCCACCACGCCCAGCTAATTTTCGTATTTTCAGTAGAGACAGGTTTCACAATGTTGGCCAGGCTGGTCTCGAACTCCTGGCCTCAAGTGATCCTCCCGTCTCAGCCTCTCAAAGTGCTGGGATTACAGGTGTGAGCCACTGCGCCTGGCCCTTCTTACTTTTCTTAATCCTTGTTGCTACCTAGTGTTACGTATTGGTGTACTTGTTTACTTAATGTCCTTACTCCTATTAAGATGGAAACAACATGATTGCTGGGACCCATTGGTCTCATTCACATCTGCTTCACTAGCGTCCAGCACAACACTTAGTTCCGACTAGGCACTCAAGTACTTGCCAAATAAATGAAGGAATATATTTCTAGCCAATGAAAGACATATCAACCTAATCATAATAGAAGCTGGGAAGAAACTGGGTCCTAAATATGGACTGAACTGTGTTCCCCAAAATTTGAATGTTGAAGCCCTAACTGTATTTGGAGATGGGGCTTTTAGGAGGTAATTGAGGTTAAATGAGGCCTAAAGGTGGGGTCCTAATCCACTAGAATTACTGGCCTTTAAGGAGAGGAAGAGGGCCAGGTGCAGTGGCTCACACCTGTCATCCCAGCACCTTGGGAGGCTGAGGTGGGAGCATCACTTGAGCCCAGGAGTTCAAGACCAGCCTAGGGAATACAGTGAGATCTCTGTCTCTACAAAAAATGTTTTTTAAAAATAGCTAAGTGTGGAGGTATGTGCCGGTAAACCTAGCTACTCAGAAGTCTGAGACGGGAGGATTGCTTGGGCCCAGGAGTTCGAGACTGCAGTGAGCTGTGATGGTACCATTGCACTCCAGCCTGGGCAACAGAGTGAAGCCTTGTCTCAAAAAAAAAAAAAAAAAAAAAGGAAAAAAAAAAGGAAGAGAGTGGCCTCTTTCTCTCTCTGTGCCATATGAGGACACAGCAAGAAGGCAGCTGCCTGCAAGCCAGGAAGAGACTTCACCAGAACCTGGCACCCTGATTTTGGACTTCCAGCCTCTAGAATTGTGAGAAAATACATATCTGGTGTTTAAGCCACCCAGACTATGGTATTCTGTTATGGCAGCTTAAGATGACTAATACAGATTTAGATAGAGATGAAACTGTAGTCACCGATCCAAAAAAAGAGTAGCCCCTCTCTTTGTCAAATCTTTTCCCCTTTCCCCTCAACAGCATCCTTAAAAAAAAACTTTTTTATTTTAAAATAATTACAGAGCAAATGGAAGTTGCACAGAAATGTACAGAAAAGTCTTGTGTAGACTTCACCCAGCCCCTCCCAGTGTTAACATCTTAGGCAAGTATAGTACAATATTCAAATCAAGAAATTCATGGGGCCGGGCGCGGTGGCTCATGCCTCTAATCCCAGCACTTTGGGAGGCCAAGACGGGTGGATCACCTGAGGTCAGGAGTTCGAAACCAGACTGGCCAACATGGTTAAACTCCTTCTCTACTAAAAATACAAAATTAGCCAGGTGCGGTGGCACATGCCTGTAATCCCAGCTACTTGAGAGGCTGAGGTGGGAGAATCACATAAACCCGGGAGGTGGAGGTTGCAGTGAGCAGAGATCCCACCACTGTACTTTAGCCTGGGCGACAGAGTGAGACTCCGTCTCAAAAAAATAAAGATAAAAAAAGAAAGAAATTAATGTTAGTATATTCCATAAAGCTTACTTAGACTTCACCAGTTCTGTGTGCACTCATGTGTGTTTATGTGCATAGCTCTATGCAATTTTATCACAGGTAGCCTGGCAAAACCACCACCACAATCAAGATACTCACCCATACCATGACTGCAAGACTACCTTGCATTACCCCTTTCTAACCCAAACCATCCTCTCCTCCCTACATCCCTATCCTTGGAAACCACTAATTTGTTTTTCCATCTCTATGTTATTTTGCAAATATTACATATGTAAAGTCATGTGGTGCATAACCATTTGTGATTGATTTTGTCACTCAGCATAATTTCCTTGAAATTCACCCAAGTTGTTGCATGTATCAAGAGTTTATTCCTTGCTGTTGATCAGTCTATTCATGGTATTGGTGTGCCTTTCACTCAGTTTTAACTGGGCTACTTATCATTTTAGCACTGAGTTGTATATACACTAGATACTGGTCCCTTGTCAGATATGTTTTACCACTATTACTCTCCCAGTCTATGACTTACCCATTCATCTGCTTATTGGTATATTCTGATGAGACAAAGTTTTCAATTTGGATAAAGTCTAATGTATTGATTTTTTATTTATTTTGAGACAGAGTCCCGCTCTGTCACCCAAGCTGGTATGCAGTGGTGCGATCTTGGCTCACTGGAACCTCCACCTCCCGGGTTCAAGTGACTGTCCTGCCTCCCAAGTAGCTGGGATTACAGGCATGCCACCACGCCCTGCTAATTTTTGTATTTTCAGTAGAGATCAGGTTTCGCCATGTTGGCCAGGCTGGTCTCAAACTCCCAATATCAGGCAATCTGTCCGCCTTGGCCTCCCAAAGTACTACGATTACAGGTGTAAGGACCTCGCCCGGCCTGATTTTTTTATTTTTATGGTTATTGTTTTCACTCAAGAAACCTTTGTCTACTCCTAAGTCTTAAGTTGGGATACTCATCACTGTCCTGTTTCCCTCTAAAAACTTTATGATTTTAGCGTTTATATGTAGGTCTAAAAACCATCTCAAATTAATTTTGGTATGAGGTAAAGGTTGAGAGGTTTATTTGTTTCCCCAGTTATTCCAGTACTATTTGTTGAAAAGACTTTCTTCTCCCCATTGGAACGCTTTGGCATCTTTGTCAAACAATAAATGACCCTTTAAGTGTGTGTGTGGCAGGGTATGTTTCTAGGACCTCTGTTCTGTTTTGTTCGGTGATCTTTGCCAATAACATACTGTCTTGATCATCGTAGTTTTAATAAATCCTGAAGTTTTTTTTTTTTTTTTTTTTGAGATAGAGTCTCACTCTGTCACCCAGGCTGGAGTGCAGTGGCGCGATCTTGGCTCCCTGCAACCTCCGCCTCCCAGATTCACGCGATTCTCCTTCCTCGGCCTCTTGAGTAACTGGGACTACAGGCATGTGCCACGCCAACACCCGGGTAATTTTAAATCCTGAAATATCTTGATGTCATGTCATCTAAGTCCTGTAATATGCTCTTATGTTTTCAAGGTGCTTGGGATATGCTAAGTCATTTGTTATTTTGTATAAATCTTAGAATCTGCTTGCTAATTTCTACCAAAAAAAAAAAAAAAAGCCTGCTAGGATTATGACTGGAATTATATTGAATTAATAAAATTGAAATTTTAATAATACTGAGTCTTCCCATTCCAAAAATGATTATTTCTATTTATTTAGGCCTTATTTAATTTCTCTCAGCAATGGTCTATGGTTTTTAGCGTAGATGTCTTGCATATGTTTTATCAAACTCATTTCTTAGTATTTTATGTTTTTTGACACTCCCATAAATTGTTATTTACTTTTCTGGTTTTTGTTTTGTTTTGTTTTGTTTTTTGCTTCTAGTATATAAAAACACAATTGATTTTGCTATTTATTTATTTATTTATGACTCAGAGTCTCACTCTGTCACCTAGGGTAGAGTGCAGTGGTGTGATCTTAGCTCACTGCAACCTCCACTTCCCAGGTTCAAGCGATTCTCATGCCTCACCCTCCCCAGTAGCTGGGACTACAGGCTCGTACCACTATGCCTGGCTAATTTTTATATTTTTAGTAGAGATGGGGTTTCACCATGCTGACCAGGCAGGTCTTGAACTCCTGACCTCAGGTGATCCACCCACCTCGGCCTCCCACAGTGCAGGAATTCCAGGCATGAGCCACCATGCCCAGCCCTGATCTATCTATCTATCTATTTATCTATCTATCTATCTATCTATCTATCTATCTATCTATCTATTTTATTTTTGGAGATGGAGTCTTGCTCTATCGTCTGAGCTGAAGTGCAGTGGCATGATCTTGGCTCACTGCAAACTCTGCCTCCCGAGTTCAACCAATTCTCCCACCTCAGCTCCTGAGTAGCTGGGATTACAGGCATGCGCCACTATATCCAGTTAATTTTTGTATTTTTAGTAGAGATGGGGTTTCACCATGTTGGTCAGGCTGGTCTTGAACTCCTGACCTCAAGTGATCTGCCTGCCTTGACCTCCAAAAGTGCTGGGATTATATGTGTGAGCCACTGCACCCGGCCTGATTTTTTAACATTAACCTTACAGCCTGTGGCCTTATTGCGATTTTTCAATTATTATTTCGAATAGTTGTTGTCTTGATTCCTTAGGACTTTCTATGTACACAATCATGTCATCTCCAAATGCAGACTTATGTCTTCCTTTTTTGATCTTTATGTCTCATTTCTTTTTCTTATTGATAATGGATTTTTATAGTTTATAGTGTATTTTTTTTTTTTTTTGAGACGGAGTCTTGCTCTGTGGCCCAGGCTGGAGTGCAGTGGCTGGATCTCAGCTCACTGCAAGCTCTGCCTCCCGGGTTCACGCCATTCTCCTGCCTCAGCCTCCCCAGTAGCTGGGACTACAGGCACCCGCCACCTCGCCCGGCTAGTTTTTTTTTTTGTATTTTTTAGTAGAGACGGGGTTTCACCGTGTTAGCCAGGATGGTCTCGATCTCCTGACCTCGTGATCGGTCTGTCTCGGCCTCCCAAAGTGCTGGGATTACAGGCTTGAGCCACCGCGCCCGGCGTTCCCTTCAATTTCTTGTTTGCTGAGAGCTTTTTATCATGAATGGATGGTGGATTTTGTCATATGCTATTTTTACAAATATGAAGATGACTGCTATGGTTTGAATGTTTGTTGCCTCCAAAACTCATGTTAAAAAGTAATTCCTAATGGCAATATTGAGAGTGGGGTTTTTAAGAGGTGACTGGGCCATGACGGCTCTGCTCTCATGAATGGATGAACCTATTCATGGATTGGTGAGTTAATCGATTAATGGGTTATCACAGGATTGGGACTGATGACTTTATAAGAAGGGAGGCCTGAACTAGCACATCTGTATGTTCAGCCCCCTTGCCATGTGATGCCCTGCAAAGCCTCGGAACTCAGCAGAGTCCCCAACAGCAAGAAGGCCCTCACTAGACACAGCCCCTTGACGCTGGACTTCTCAGCCTCCAAAACTGTAAGAAATAAATTCCTTTTCCTTATACATTACTGAATTTCAAGGTATTCTGTTATAAGCAACAGAAAATGAACTAAGATAATGATCATATGGTTTTTCACTTTTTCTGTTAATATGGTGAATTAACAGGTAGAAGGAAATCCTACTTAATCATCATTTTTGTATATCATTATATTTGATTTGTTAATATTTGGTTAAAATTTTTGTATCTATGTATGGAAAAGATATGGGTTTATGCTTTTTTTGTAATTTCTTTTTCGGGTTATGGTATGAGTTATGTCGGCCTCATAAAATGCATTCCTTTTCTGAAGGAGTTTGTACAATACTGCTGCTACTTCTTCCTTAGATATTTAATGGAATTCACCAGTGAAACCATCTGGGGCTGGCATTTTCTTTGTGGAGATTTCTGATAATGAATTCAATTACTTTAATAGCATAAGGGTATTCAATTTCTTTTGTATCTTGTGTCAGTTCCGGTAAGTTGTATTTTTCCAGAAATTTTAAAATTTAAGTTATCAAATTTACTGGCATAAAGTAATTCATGGCATTCTCTTATTATTCTTTTTTTTGGAGTAGGGGTAGAGTCTCACTCTGTCACTCAGGCTGGAGCGCAATGGCGCGATCTTGGCTCACTGCAACCTCTGCCTCCCAGGTTCAAGCGACTCTTGTGTCTCAACTTCCAGAGTAGCTGGGACTACAGGCGCCTGCCACCATGCCCAGCTAATTTTTGTATTTTTAGTAGAGACAGTGTTTTGCTGTGTTGGCCAGACTGGTTTGGAACCCCTGACCTCAAGTGTCCAGCCTGCCTCAGCCTCCCAAAATGCTGGGATTACAGGTATGAGCCACCACACCCGGCCTCTTATTATTCTTTTAATGGCTATTGGATCTAAAGTGAAAATCCCTCTTTCATTCCTGATATTAGTAATTTATGTTCTTTAAAAAGAGAGAACATAAATTACTAGGTGTTAACCATCTTTGTTGATCTTTTCAAGAAATCAATTTTTGGCTTTATTAATTTTATTTCTTTTCTATTTTGCTGATTTCTGCTCTTATATTTAATTATTTTTTTCTTCTATCAGGAATAGTTCTTCTCTTTAAAGTGAGATAGAAGTATGAAAGATGAGAAACAGTGTTGCAATCAAGGTCAATAGAAAGTTCCTTTGCTAGTCCAGGCTTAAAAGATCTTAATTTGCTTCAAGTCCCAAGCCCTTCCTCCATAGGCCAGGGACTTTTTGAAGACAGATCCCAACATCTCAAGGGTGTGCCTCCACCCTAGTCAGTTTAGCTATTACCTGCAGTAATGATTTCTGAATGCCTGCTCAGCCCTCACTCACCAGGGCAGTATCTTCTTGTCCCTTCCCTTACAACCATCCCGGGTTCCTTCCCTTCTTCATCCAATAAGGTAATCACATCTGGTTTAGAAATGGAAGGTCCTGCTTAAAAGAAAAATGTGACATGAAATTATACACCTGAAAATCTTTAGATTCAGATTTGGTTAAATTTATAATTAACTATAAATCAGTATGACACTTTATAAAGCCTAAGAGCAAAGAATTGCAAGGCAGTTGAAGAATGCTCATATTAAGGTAACTTGAGGGTCACAAGGAATAGCCTATGTGAGGTTAAATTAATTATACTAAGGCTATTATATTAACCATCTGGTCAAGAACAGGCCTTAATATAATTTAACCTCACACAGGCTCTGTTGAAAGGCAGTATTGTGTAGAAGGAAGAACACAGACTGGGTCCAGACTGTCTGGCTTTACATCCTGCCTTTGTTTCTGTGTTACCTAGCAAATTATTAACCTTTTGTGTCTACGTTTCCTCAAATAAAATGAAGATAATAGTATCTTTTCATAGAGTTGTGAGGATTAATTAATAATGAACAATGCTTAGAATAATGTTTAAGCCCTATATGGTGATGTTTATTAACATATACACATAATATATGTATTAGCTATTAGCTATTTACTGTTATCATTTTGATGAGTGCATAATAAAAGGTTTACTAAGACATTCTCAGATCTTTTCTAGGATATTCATTCAATGTTAAATGCCAGGCTTTTAGATTTCAATTTTCAATTACGAAGTAGGTAGAACTGAATACGTCTGTTATAGGAAACAGAATGTGTTTCAGGGTTTTTTCTGTTTGAGACGGAGTCTTGCTCTGTCACCCAGGCTGGAGTGCAGTGGCGCGATCTCAACTCACTGCAACCTCAGCCTCCCAGCTTCAAGCAATTCTCCCTGCCTCAACCTCCCAAGTAGCTGGAACTACAGGCACACACCACCATGCCTGGCTAATATTTGTATTTTTAGTAGAGATGGGGTTTTACCACGTTGGCCAGGCTGGTCTCGAGCTCCTGACCTCAAGTCACAAAGTGCTGGGATTACAGGCATGAGCCACCATGCCTGGCCTTGAGGGGTTGTTTTTGGGATGGAGTCTTGCTCTGTCACCCAGGCTGGAATGCAGTGGCATGATCTCAGCTCACTGCAACCTCCGCCTCCTGGGTTTAAGTGATTCTCCTACCTCAGCCTCCCAAGTAGCTGGGATTACAGGCACCATTCCCGGCTATGAGTTCTAAACAACCTTTCTGGATCCATCTCACACTCTTTATGTTCTACAGACTCCTTTGATTTTTAGAGAAACTCAGAACCCCTATGTCTAGGTATTCTACTTGCAGATGGACTAGAAAGTGGTGTGAAGCATCTATGTCAATTCCGAGCTCCAATATATGGTGAAGTCTGGTTTCTTGAACAATGCTTTTTTTCATATTCAAATCCATCCCCTTGGATACTAAGGAAATCAGGAATTACAGAGTCTGAAGGAAGCCTGAAGGGCATAGCTGACTGGACATGATGAAATGGAGAGGCTTAGTTCCAACCTAACAAAGCTTAAATCATTTCTTTGGGAACAGAAAGTAGAAGTTTTAGATCGTTTTTCTAAATATAGCCCTGAAATTGACAGCAGAGAAAGCTAACATCATTTGGGATAAATAACCTTACCTAGTGAAATGAAGTTGTTGTAGTTCTCCCACATTACATCCCTATATAAGTCCCTCTGAGCAGGATCCAGGAATTCCCATTCTTCCTGTGAAAAGTCTATGGCCACATCCCTGAATGTCACTGAACCCTGAAAAAACAAACTCAGTTATAACTTGTGAAAATAAATTAAATACTTTTACAATGGAAAGAGGGGAGATTGAGGATTGCATTGCAGAGAGGGGTAACACGGCATGCAAACAGCACTGGGCTGAAAACTTGTGACACGAGGAGGGGCCAGTAAGAAAATCAGTATTTCTGAAGCATTGAGCCTACATGTTCTTAAATAGTCCTGTGGCTACAGATATGATGACATTTTCATCCAAACATATCTAGAAATGAGTAGGTAACCCAAAAAACCCTAATTAAATGAAATATCGCACACAAGCCTTTTGAATACTATGTGCCTCCACCATAAATTCTTTAAAAATATGAGGTCTTGAGGCAAAGTACAGAGGCTCATGCCTATAATCCTAGCACTCTGGGAGGCCCAGATGAGAGAATCACTCGAGCCCAGAAGTTCAAGACCAGCTTGATCAACATTAGCAAGACCCTGTCTCTACAAAAAAAGAAATTTAAAAATTTAAAAATTAAAAAAAAGAAATATGAGGTCTTGGGCTCTCTTTTTCCCTTTAATGATCATTTAAAAACATTGATAGGCCGGGCACGGTGGCTCAAGCCTGTAATCCCAGCACTTTGGGAGGCCGAGGCGGGCGGATCACGAGGTCAGGAGATCGAGACCATCCTGGCTAACACGGTGAAACCCCGTCTCTACTAAAAAAATACAAAAAACTAGCCGGGCGAGGTGGCGGGCGCCTGTAGTCCCAGCTACTCGGGAGGCTGAGGCAGGAGAATGGCGTAAACCCGGGAGGCGGAGTTTGCAGTGAGCTGAGATCTGGCCACTGCACTCCAGCCTGGGTGACAGAGCGAGACTCCTTCTCAAAAAAAAAAAAAAAAAAAAAAAAAAACATTGATAAAAATTATCTCACATGTGCTACAAAATCTCTAAGAAGATAGATTCAAATTCATCACAAACTCGGGTTTTATTATAAACACTTTCCCTTTTATAACCAATTCTTTAGCAAACTTTCAAAAATTTATTCGATGGCAGTCTACATTTTTAATATATTAGCTTCTTTTTTCTTTAGATATTTTAATTCAATAAAATCTTGAAAGTCTTCCCCAATTCTCAATGTCTACAATATCTAATCCTTACGGATGTGAATCATCTTGCTTGTCACCATCTATCATCTCTCGAACATCGTTTTTTTGTTGCTGAGTTACAGGATACTGAATCATGAAGATATTATATTATCATCCGGACACCAGTATCAATCATTTTCTTTTTCTTTTTTTTTTTTTTTTGAGACAGAGTCTCACTCTGTCGCCCAGGCAGAAGTGCAGTGGCTTGATCTCAGCTCACTGCAAGCTCCGCCTCCCGGGTTCACACCATTCTCCTGCCTCAGTCTCCCGAGTAGCTGGGACTACAGGCGCCCGCCCCCCTGCCCGGCTAAATTTTTTTGTATTTTTAGTAGAGACAGGGTTTTACCATGTTAGTCAGGATGGTCTCGATCTCCTGACCTCGTGATGCACCCGCCTCGGCTTCCCAACGTGCTGGGATTACAGACGCGAGCTACCACGCCTGGCCCCCTGTATCAGTCATTTTCATGAAGAGTCATTTTGCTCCCCAAAAGATATATGGCCATATCTGGAGACAACTTTGGTTGTCACAATTGGAGGAAAGGGTGTGAGTGTTACAGGCATCTAATGGGTAGAGGCCAAGGACACTGTTAGACATCCTACAATGCACAGAACGGCCTCCTACAATACAAGACTCTCCAGCAAAATGTTAATAGTTCAGGCCAGGTGCAGTGGCTCATGCCTGTAATCCCAACACTTCGGGAGGCCAAGGTGGGCAGATCACTTGAGGTCAGAAGTTTGAGACCAACCTAGTCAACATGGTGAAGCCCTGTCTCTACTAAAGATACAAAAATCAGCTGGGTGTGATGGTGGGAGCCTGTAATCTCAGCTACAGGAGGCTGACGCAGTAGAATCACTTGAACCCAGGAGACGGAGGTTGCAGTGAGCTGAGACCACTGCACTCCAGCCTAGGCAACAGAGTAAGACTCGGTCTCAAAAAAAAAAAAAAAAAGTCAATAGTTCCAAGGTTGAGAAATCCTGCTTTAGACCAGCACATCCTGTAAAAATACACAATGGACCTCGTTCCTGGCATTCTTCTCCACAGGAGGAAATCTCCATTGATTGATGTATCTATTTGCAGTCCTATTCTGATCACATCCTATTCACCCTATTGGTGAAGGAGGGATCCCTGCCCTAAAAAGTACAAGACAATCAAACAGCCCACGCCCAACAGATGAGATTGACAGCAATTTGTTAGATGCATATATTCAGAGCCTGAGAGAGGACATCATACATCACGCAGGGGCACAAGGGGGTTGCATTCAAGAACAGCATGAACAAGCAGGGGTGTGGGAGGCAGGCTTTACAGTGATAACAAGGTGAGGTGTTCCCTGGTTCCTGTAGTGGTATGTGATTGGCTTGTTTGAATAATTCCATAGGCTAGGAGGGAGGTGAAACCCATCAGGTTGAGGACCCCGAGGGGTGTAACTTGTCCAGCTCATAGGGGAACTAGCTGAGTAGGAAGCCTTTCCCGCTGGGTGTGGGCATGTCGGGTAAGAGCAGGGAAACTCATGGTTAGGCCTTTAGGGTCTTGACAAAGCTGTCAAGACACACATGAAAGTTTAGGCCTTACCTTATAAGGCCCAATTACATCCCTACCCAATCCAGCTAACCCTAAAAGCCTTACATAGCACAGGGTCTCAACACACATAAAAACTAAGGTCAGTCAACACTAAATCCTATCTTATATACTTGAAACACTCAGATCTGTGGAGAAGTTTAGAGTTTTCCCCATAAGCAATCAGATAAGACCAAATTCTCTCTGTCATCAAATCACAGATCTTAAGGAAAGCTCAAAATAGGGACCTCCCACTTAATATCAGTAATCAATTCCTGAAAATCAGACATTTTAACGATTAACCAGGTACCTATTTTTCCATAATGTATTTTCTATTTTCTTTCTTTTCTTCCTTCCTTCCCTTTTCTTTCTTTTCTTTCTTTTTTTTTTTTTTGACAAGGTCTCATTCTGCTGCCCAGGCTGTTGCCTAGGCTGGAGTGCAGTAGTGTGATCACAGCTCACTGCAACCTTGAATTCCTGGCCTCAAGCAATGGCCTCCCAAAGGAGGGATTACAGGCATGAGCCACTACACATGGCCTCCCATTATGCTAAATCAGAGCATTATAATGTGTTGTATGTCAATTCCATTCCTCCAACTAGCTTCGCACATTTTCCGCCAATATAGAACTATGGGACACAGTGGGTCAGTGCACACACAACATCTTTGCTTTTAGTATTATTTTTTTTTGAGATGGAGTCTCGCTCTGTTGCCCAGGTTGGAGTGCAGTGGCCGGATCTCAGCTCACTGCAAGCTCCACCTCCCGGGTTCACGCCATTCTCCTGCCTCAGCCTCCTGAGTAGCTGGGACTACAGGCGCCCGCCACCACGCCCGGCTAATTTTTTTTATTTTTTAAGTAGAGACGGGGTTTCACCATGTTAGCCAGGATGGTCTCGATCCCCTGACCTCGTGATCCGCTCACCTCAGCCTCCCAAAGTGCTGGGATTACAGGCATAAGCCACCACGCCCAGCCTGCTTTTAGTATTTTAATCATCTCTTTTACTAAATTCATTTTTCTCACTTGCTTTGTTTCTTTCTCCACAATTTTCTTCAATACTTTTCCAACCTTTTAGGAACTCATTTTACACTAGACAAAAACGAGGGCTACATATGAAGCACAGTATGGAAAATTGTTTCCAACAAGAACGTAACAGGAGGAACAGCTGACACTCAGGATGGTGCTCTGTTACCTCCTCAGTCACTAGCAGCACCAGGTACACATATGCTCTTGAATGATAGTTACACACATTTCAAAACATCTGCAGATGGTTCCATTGGTCTAACAACTGTATTTGGGATATAACAAGATTCTTCCTGGATGTTATTTTTGTTTAAAAAAAAAAAAAAAGCATTGGATCAGGACGGTGGATCACACCTATAATGCCAATATTTTGGGGGGCTGAAGTGGGAGAACCACTTGAGCCCAGGAGTTCAAGTTCAGCTTAGGCAACATAGTGGGACCCCATCTCTACAACAAATTTTAGAAATTAGCCAGGAGTGGTGGCATGTGCCTGTAGTCCCCAGTACTCAGGAGGCTGAGGTGGGAGGATCACCTGAGCCTGGGAGGTTGGGGCTGCAGTTAGTTGGGATCATGCCACTGCATTCCAGCCTGGGTGACCAAGTGAGACCTTGTGTCAAAAAAAAAAAAAAAAAAAAGAAAAGAAAAAAAAAAAAGGCTGGGTGTCATGGTGGATGGTGTCTCATGCCTGTAATCCCAGCGCTTTGGGAGGTCAAGGCAGGTGGATCACTTGAAGTCAGGAGTTCGAGACTAGCCTGGCCAACATGGTAAAACCTCATCTCTACAAAAAAAAAAAAAAAAAAAATTAGCTGGGCATGGTGGCGGGCACCTGTAATCCCAGCTACTTGGGAAGCTGAGGCACAAGAATCGCTTGAACCTGGCAGATAGAGATTGCAGTGAGCCGAGATCGCGCCACTGCACTCCAGCCTGGGTGACAGAGCCAGACTCCATCTCAAAAAAAAAAAAAAAAAAGAAATTATATTGAACTATATGATGATTCCACTTGAACAAAGTTCTTGTTTTGTTTTGACTTTTTGAGATTGGCTCTTTCTTTTTTTTTTCTTTTTTTTTTTTTTGAGACGGAGTCTCGCTCTATCGCCCAGGCTGGAGTGCAGTGGCCGGATCTCAGCTCACTGCAAGCTCCGCCTCCCGGGTTTACGCCATTCTCCTGCCTCAGCCTCCTGAGTAGCTGGGACTACAGGCGCCCGCCACCTCGCCCGGCTAGATTTTTGTATTTTTTTAGTAGAGACGGGGTTTCACCATGTTAGCCAGGATGGTCTTGATCTCCTGACTTTGTGATCCGCCCGTCTCGGCCTCCCAAAGTGCTGGGATTACAGGCTTGAGCCACCATGCCCGGCCCGAGATTGGCTCTTTCATCCAGGCTGGAGTGCAATGGTACGATCTCGGTTCACTGAAACCTCCACCTCCCGAGCTCTAGTTACTCGCCCACCTCAGCCTCCTGAGTAGCTGTGTCTACAGGTGTGCCACCATGCCCAGCTAGGTTTTGTATTGTTTGTAGAGACACGGATTTGCTTTGTTGCTCAGGATGGTCTGGAACTCCTGAGCTTAAGCAATCCACCCACCTCAGCCTCCCTACGTGCTGGGATTATAGGCATGAACTAACACACCTGCCACACTTGAACAAGGTTCCAAAAATAAGCAAAATTACATTATAGTGTTTGACATCAGGATAGTGGTTACCCTGGGCGGTGGGTGGGGAGTGACTGCAAGCATCTGAGGTGCTTTCCTTTCTTGACCTGATAGCATAGATGTACTCAATTTATGAAAATTCATTCAGCCATATACTTATGGTTTGTGTATTTTTTTGTATATATGTCATATATCCACAAAAAATTTGAAAAACGTTTTAAAAATATCATCTTGTGGCTGGGCGCAGTGGCTCACACCTGTAATCTCAGCCCTTTGGGAGGCCGAGGCAGGTGGATCACCTGAGGTGAGGAGTTCAAGACGAGTCTGGCCAACATGGTGAAACCCCATCTCTACTAAAAATACAAAAATTAGCCAGGCATGGTGGTGGGCACCTGTAATCCCAGCTACTTGGCAGGCTGAGGCAGGAGAATTGCTTGAACCTGGAAGGTGGAGGTTGCAGTGAGCCAAGATCATGCCACTGCACTCCAGCCTAGGCGATAAGAGTGAAACTCTGTCTCAAAAAAAAAAAAGTCATATTATGTATTGGGGACACCCATTTTTCCTATGTAAAACTAAGCCAAAAATCACTGTACTGAGAAAAATATATCTTTTCTGGAGTTTAAGTTTTTTTTTTTTTTTTTTTTGAGACGGAGTCTCGCTCTGTCGCCCGGGCTGGAGTGCAGTGGCCGGATCTCAGCTCACTGCAAGCTCCGCTGGAGTTTAAGTTTTAAAATGAAAAGTGGTTCCACTGGAAGATGTTAACAGGAGGACATTCTGCAGAGAATGCCTTCAGTTTTCTCAAGACATCTCATTTCCGCTCTCTCACAGCTATTGACAGAAGATTTTGTAGGTAGGAGATGCTCAACATTAGTGGAAGAAGGCATAGCCACATAGAACACTGGGCTATGGGAACACTGGGCTATCTGTCCCCAGTCCTCACAGGAGGGAAAAGGACTGGATCAGGTTCTGTCGCCCCGGCTGGAGTGCGGTGGCGTGATCTCAGCTCACTGCAGCAACTACCTCCCAGGTTCCAGCGATTCTCCTGCCTCAGCCTCCTGGGCGCCTGCCACCACACCGGCTAATTTTTGTATTTTTAGTAGAGACGGGGTTTCGCCATCTTGGCCAGGCTAGTCTCGAACTCCTGACCTCAAGTGATCCGCCCACCTCGGCCTCCCAAAGTGCTGGGATTACAGGCGTGAGTCACCGTGCCTAGCCATGGAGCAGGTTCTTGGATGAAGCTCTGGTAAGCAGGAAGTTTCGGAATAAAAAAAGAATCTATATATATGATACAGAAATTGACAGTATTTCGAAAAGGACAGAGAAACGTTAACTTACATGGGCCATGGTTTTAGAAGTGCAAAAACTGGTCAGTCCTCTTCAAGATTTCTCTGTTGGAGAACTACGGAATCCTGATAAGCCAGAGCTGAAAGAAAAAAAAGAAACCATGAAATAAGCTGCGCCACAGAGCTCCCAAAATGATGTACATCATAAATATGAAAACTTTTTTCTCTTCCATTCCTTCTCCCAAACTACTTCCACTGGCTCTTCCAAAATACTACCTACTACTATGCCCATCCTATGCTATACCCACATAAACTGGGGAAAAGTATAGGGAGTCTAAAGAAATATAAGCTCTCGCCAGGTGCAGTGGCTCTCGCCTGTAATCTCAGCACTTTGGGAGGCCGAGGCAGCCGGATCACCTGAGGTCAGGAGTTCGACACCAGCCTGACGAACATGGAGAAACCCCACCTCTACTAAAAATACAAAATTAGCCAGGCGTGGTGGCACATGCTTGTAATTCCAGCTACTCGGGAGGCTGAGGCAGGAGAACTGCTTGAACCCAGGAGGCAGAGGTTGCAGTGAGCCGAGATTGTGCCATTGTACTCCAGCCTGGGCAATAAGAGCGGGAGGGGAAGGGGAAGGAGAAGGGGAAGGGGAAGGGGAAGAGGAAGGGGAAGGGGAAGGGGAAGGGGAAGGGGAAGGGGAGAAAAGAGAAAGAAAAGCTCTGAAGAAATAGGTGACAAATGATGAACTTGGTGTAGAAGGCCAGCTACTTCTGCAAGAGGATTTCTGACCAGGTCGCCCTCTGGCAATGTGGATCTGGTCCAGGCACTGGATTACTCAGATTTGTTCTAAGCAGCTCCTCCTCACGGTAAGACATCTTTTCAGGACTGAGATGGGCCCTGAATCCTGCCCCTAGGATCCTGCCTGAACTGCCTAAACACAACACCTAAAAGACCACACAGACTGAACCTGGCAGCTTCCACCAATGTGAGGCCACCCTTGCCTTCTCCAGCCAGGAAGCTCACCACTCCAGTTTTCCAATCAGGGCCTCCCATACCATGACATCCTTCACCACTCCTTCTCTTTTATTGATTTTTTTTTTTTTTTTAAGATGGAATTTCACTCTGTCACCCAGGCTGGAGGGCAATGGCATGATCTCAGCTCGCTGCAACCTCCAGCTCCCGGGTTCAAGCGATTCTCCTGCCTTAGTCTCCTGAGTAGCTGGGATTACAGGTACACGCCACCACGCCCAGCTAATTTTTATATTTTTAGTAGAGATGGAGTTTCACCATGTTGACCAGGCTTGTCTTGAACTCCTGACCTCAGGTGATCCTCCTGCCTCAGCCTCCCAAAGGGCTGGGATTACAGGCGTGAGCCACCGTGCCTGGTCCCACTTTCCTTTTAGTATCCAAGCTGGGGACGGAAGGGATTCATGATTCCTGCAGTTGGTCAACAACATTCACTGAGAACCTCTATGTGTTAGGTACTTTATACACACTGTCAGTTGTCCTCAGCACTGCTCTGCAATGTAGTGTTCTCCTTTTAATAGCTCAGGAAACTAATGCCCAAGGGTAAAATCAGTTAAGTTGCAGACGGAGTCTTGTTCTGTCACCCAGGCTGAACTGCAGTGGAATGACCATGGCTCACTGTAACCTCTGCCTCCAGGGTTCAAGCAATTCTCCTGCCTCAGTCTCCCGAGTAGCTGGGATTATAGGCGCCTGCCACTATGCTCGGCTAATTTTTGTATTTATAGTAAAGACAGGGTTTCACCATGTTGCCCAGGCTGGTCTCGAACTCCTGATCTCAACTGATCCGCCCGCCTCAGCCTCCTAAAATGCTGGGATTACAGGCGTGAGCCACCACACCCAGCCTAAAAGCCAGTTTCTCTTTCAACTCAGGTATTTGTCTCTGAAGCAAGGATTTCTACTTCACCAGGAGAAATCTGACCATCAGCAATTCACTAAAAAAAAAGAGGAATAACTAACAGTAGATTTTGTTTTGTTTTTCAGAAACAGGGTCTCACTCTGTTACCCAGGCTGCACTGCAGAGGCATGATCTTGGCTCACAGCAGCCTCCCACCTCAGATTCCCAAGTAGCTGGGACTATAGGTGGGCACCACCATGCCCAGCTAATAATCTTTCAAAAAATATTAAATCTTAGAAGATAGCAAAATAGTTCTCTCCATCTATGGTCCACCTGCAGAAACATCAGTTTGAGCAATTATCCATGAGCAAAAATGCCTTCACAATAGCTAAGGCAACCAGGTGAGAGATTGCAGTACTGGGTTGTAGCACAATAATAAGAAAAGAAGCACTGAAGAATGCAGGAAGGACAGTTCAACATTACCCATGTCACCCCTCCCCAACTCAAGGCAGCACAGTGTAGACAAAGGTATTGCCCATTTGGGGAAGTCAGGGAAGTGAGCACAGAACTTTTGCCTGTTCCCTAACACCAGGCCCGGCCCGCCCAGCAACAGGGAGACTCCCAACCCCAGACTCCAGGCCAGTAGCCACAGACTAACCCTCTAGACCTGCTCTGGCATCAGGAAAGATCATGCCGCCCAGGCTTCAGGCTATCATGATGAACTCCACCTCTAGGCTGCCACCACCATCAGGCTGACATCAGAGGCCCTGGGCTCCAACAGCCCTCAGCAACAGGCAAGCCTCAGTGGCCTCTGCAATCAGGCACATAACAGTATGGCACCAGTCACAGTGGTCTTAGGCTTTGAGCGTGCCCCAGCACTGCACTGGCCAGATTGGCCCTGGCCTTGGGGCATGCTATGTGCAACATCAGAGAATGTGGTTCCAGCCTTTTGGAGCATCCCAGCACTATACCCACCATAGCAGCCCCGGCCTTAAGAACCAAACCAGACAGGCTGCCCAGAATCACTGGATGGGCTGACTACTGATGGGCTATCCTAGATGAAACTCATTCTGCAAAGACTGGAATAAGTACACAGTCCTTTCAAGTGTGCAGACATCAACGCACGGTCACAAGGATCAACAACAATCAGAGAAACATGATATCACCAATAGGACAACATAAAGTGCCACTGATTGACTCTAAAAAAATGGAGATGTCTGAACTGCCTGATAAAGAATTCAAATAGGCCAGGCGCGGTAGCTCACGCTTGTAATCCCAGCACTTTGGGAGGCCGAGGCAGGTGGATCACGAGGTCAGGAGATCGAGACCATCCTGGCTAATGTGGTGAAACCCCGTCTCTACTAGAAAATACAAAAAAAATAGGTGGCGTCGTCGTGGGTGCCTGTAGTCCCAGCTACTCAGGAGGCTGAGGCAGGAGGATCACTTGGGCCCAGAAGTTCAAGGTTGCAGTGAGCTATGATCATGCCACTACACTCCAGCCTGGGCATCAGTGAGATGAAAGGAAAGGAAGGGAGATGAGAAGGAAGGAGGCAGGGAGGGAGGGAGGGAGAGAGGGAGGGAGGGAAGGAGGGAAGGAGGGAAGGAGGGAAGGAAGGAAGGAAGGAAGGAAAAAAAAGAAAGAGGAAAGAGAAAAAAAGAGTAGCAAAAAAACTTTCCAAACCTGACGAAAGGTAAATATCCAGGTATAGCCCCAAGTTAGAAGGAAGAAAATAATAAAGATTAGGGCAGAAATAAATGACACAGACTAGAAAGCCATTAGAAAGAATCAATAAAATTAAGAGGTTTTTTTTTTTTGAAAAAAGAAAAAAAAACCCACAAAATTGACAAACCTAACTAAGCTATACTAACCAAGAGAAAACAGAAAATATTGAAAATATTCAAAAAAAAAGAAAATATTCAAATAAAACCAGAAATGAAAAAGGACACATTACAACTGATACAACAGAAATACAAGAGACTATTATGAACAAATATACACCAGGAAATTGGATAACCTAGAATAATGATTAATTCCCTGACACATACAACCTACCAAGATTGAATTATGAAGAAATAAAAAATCTGAACAGGCTGGGCATGGTGGCTCATGCCTGTAACCCCAACACTTTGGGAAGCCAGTCATTATGACAAACAGTATGGAAAGGCCTCAAATATCTAGCAATCACGCTACTGTATATATACAAAGGAAATGAAATCAGAATGTCAAAGAGATCTCTGCACTCTCACATTTATTATAGCATTATTCACAATGGCCAACACATGGAATCAACCTAAGTGTCCATCAATGGATAAATGGACAAAGAAAATGTGCTATGTATATAAAATGTAATACTATTTAGCTATGATGAAGAAACAAAACCTGTCATTTGTGACAACATGGATGAACCTGGAAGGACATTATGTTAAGAGAAATAAGCCAGAAACAGAAAGATAAACACCACATGATCTCACTCATAAATGGAATCTTAAAAAGTTGATCTCGGCCAGGGGTGGTAGCTCACGCCTGTAATCCCAGCACTTTGGGAGGCCGAGGTGGGCGGATCACCTGAGGTTGGCAGTTCAAGACCAGCCTTACCAACATGGAGAAACCCCATCTCTACTAAAAATACAAAATTAGCCGAGCATGGTGGTGTACACCTGTAATCCAGTTACTCGGGAGGCTAAGGCAGGAGAATCACTTAAACCCGGGAGGTGGAGGAGGTTGTAGTGAGCTGAGATAACACCACTGCACTCCAGCCTGGGCAACAAGAGCAAAACTCTGTCTCAAAATAAATAAATAAACAAACAAACTTGATCTCATAGAGGTAGAGAGTAGAATGGTAGTTATCAGAATCTGGGCAACATGGCGAGACCTCGTCTCTACAAAAAAAAATTTAAAAATTAGCCAGGCATGGTAGCGTATACACCTGTAGTCTCAGTTACTCAGGAGGTTGAGGCAGGAGGATGGCTTGAGCCTGGGAAGCAGAGGTTGCAGTGAGCTGAGATCATGCCACTGCACTCAAGCCTGGGCAACAGAGTAAGAGCCTGTGAAAGAAAGAAAGAAAGAGAGAAAGAGAGAAAGGAAAAGAAAGGAAAGGAAAAGAAAAGAAAATAAAAGAAAAAAGAAAATAAAAGAAAAAAATGAGTGTTAAAGCAAACAAAATGTACTTTTTTACAAGGACTGCATTGGGAGACCTCAAAGATGGATGATGCCCTATATTAGCAAGGTCGTGGGGACGCCGACACTAGGTCAGTCCACATTTAGAGCTATGTGAAGTAGCATTTCAACCCTGTAAACTCTGAATCAGAAGCTCCACTTCCGACACTAAAGGGACTGTTTGTATCTGTACATAAAGATTATGCAGAGCTATGGCCAGGGGCACTGGCTCATGCCTGTAATCCCAGCACTTTGGAAGCCTGAGGTGGGCGGATCACCTGAGGTCAGGAGTTCAAGACCAGCCTGGCCAACATGGTGAAACCCTGTCTCTACAAAAATACAAAAATAGCCGGGCATGATGGCAGGTGCCTGTAATCCCAGCTACTTGGGAGGTTAGGGCAGAAGAATCGCTTGAACCCAGGAGACAGAGGTTGCAGTGAGCTGAGATTATGCCATTGCACTGCAGCCTGGCTGACAGAGGGAGACTCCGTCTCAAAAAAAAAGAAAAAGAAAAAAAAAATGTATGCAGAGCTATGCTGACGGCATGGTTTATAATGAATTAAAGATGAAAGGAACCTAATTTCAGAATGATTCAATAACCTGTTGCTTATCCATACCATTGAAAATGATGCAACTATTAAAAATGATGTTGCCTTAATTTTGAATGGGTGAAGCCAGCGTGTTAAAAAAAGAAAATACCAGCATGTGCAGTGTGAAACTATTTTGACAGAAAAAAAAAAAATCATGTTTCCCTAGCAGGACCAGTTAAAATGTTTACAGTCACAGCCAGCAACACGCATCACCACATTAAATACAGTGTGAGCCTGAAATACCCAAATACTCCAAATAAGACTTTCCCGGCTCAAGTTTTTCTTTCAGTCTTCCCTTTAACTGAGAAAAAAAGCTAAGGATACTGTAAAAACAGATGCTGTTTTTCCTGAGTGGCTTTTTTTTTCACTTCAGCTTCCCATTCATGAACCAACTCTATGATTTAATTTGCCCATGTGTGTTGGAGTATGGCCTAGAAAAGAATGGCAAAAAGTCCCTGACTGATGTCTTCTAAGCACTGAAGGCAGCCCCATGCTGCTTCCTTTTACATCTTCCAGACAAACAGGTTTATTTCGCGTCTGAACCAGTTCTTTTGGCTAAGATGCCTATGAAGCCCTCCAGCAGATGTTGGGTCTCCTTGACCAACTGGTCTCACTTTGCATATAACATCATTAAAATAAAAACTGTAAGGTATACATCTGTATGAAATCCAGTTACCTCCATAAAGACCCTATAGCTTCAGTATAATCTGGACAAAACTTGACAGTGCGTGCCATCATCAGATCGATATCTATCAGATTGATATCTCTTCCCTTCATTATGAGATTGCTGAATAAAGCAGGAAGGATTTTTTTTTTTTTTTTTTTTTTGAGGCAAGGTCTCGCTTTGTCACCCAGGCTGGAGTGCAATGGCACGATCTCAGCTCACTGCAACTTCCACCTCCTGGGTTCAAGCGATTCTCAGCCTCCCGAGTAGTTGGGACCACAGGCGTGTGCCACCATGCCCAGCTCATTTTTGTATTTTCAGTAGAGATGGGGTTTCACCATTTTGGCCAGGCTGGTCTCAAACTCCTGACCTCGGGTAATGCACCTGCCTTGGCCTCCCAAAGTGCTGGGATTACAGGCATGAGACACCATGCCCAGCCAGATTTTTTTTTTTTAAGTATGTATAATGATGATATTTGGTATACTCTTGTAATTACCAATATATGCTTTTTTTTTTTTTTTTGAGACAGAGTCTCGCTCTGTCGCCCAGGCTGGAGTACAGTGGCCGGATCTCAGCTCACTGCAAGCTCCGCCTCCCGGGTTTACGCCATTCTCCTGCCTCAGCCTCCCGAGTAGCTGGGACTACAGGCGCCTGCCACCTCGCCCGGCTAGTTTTTTGTATTTTTTAGTAGAGACGGGGTTTCACCGTGTTAGCCAGGATGGTCTCGATCTCCTGACCTCGTGATCCGCCCGCCTCAGCCTCCCAAAGTGCTGGGATTACAGGCTTGAGCCACAGCGCCCGGCCGCTTTTTTTTTTTTTTTAACTGCATGATATTAGGTTACTTTCCAGTTCCCCCATATGAAATGGTGAGAACTACAGTTCCTACCTGAAAGAATTGTTATGAGAAATAAATAAGATACTACATATAAGGCACTTAGAATAGTAAATGAGCATTTCATAAGTCAGCTATATTACTAAAGATGAAGAATACTACATATGCTTCTTCCCACAATTATTTTTAGAATTCTTCCCAGCACTTTGGGAGGCCAACGCAGGCGGATCACTTAGGTCAGGAGTTCAAGACCAGCCTGGTCAACATGGTGAAACCCTGTCTCTACTAAAAATACAAAAATTAGCCAGGCATGGTGATGCATACCTGTAATCCCAGCTACTTGGGAGGCTGAGGCACGAGAATGGCTTGAACCTGGGGGGTGGTGGTTGCAGTCAGCCAAGATAGTGCCACTGCACTACAGCCTGGATGACAGAGCAAAACTCTGTCTCAAAAAACAAACAAACAAAAAACATTCTTCACAGCCCTGCTCTTGATAGGCAATCCTTCTTGATGATCAACAGTTTACGAAAAGAGGGTACATAGATAAGACAAATGCGGCAGGATACTAATTTTTGGATATGGGTGATGAGGAAAGATATTAAATTACAATCTAACGGTAACAAATCTACTGAGCATTGGCCGGGCACAGTGGCTCACGCCTGTAATCCCAGCACTTTGGGAGGCTGAGGCGGGCGGATCACGAGGTCAGGAGATGGAGACCATCCTGGCTAACACGGTGAAACCCCGTCTCTACTAAAAATACAAAAAATTATCTGGGCGTGGTGGTGCGCGCCTGTAGTCCCAGCTACTTGGAGGCTGAGGCAAGAGAATGGCATGAACCCGGGAGGCGGAGCTTGCAGTGAGCTGAGATCCCGCCACTGCACTCCAGCCTGGGTGACAGAGTGAGACTCCGTCTCAAAAACAAAAAACAAAAAACAAAAACAAAAAAAAAAAAAACAAAAAAATCTACTGAGCATTTATTATGTACCAAGCATTAGCTAAGGGTTTTGCATATATTAATTCCTCTACTCAGAGCCATCCTATATAGTAGGCTCTATCATTATCCTCATTTTGCAGATGATGAAACTATGGCACAGAGAGATGAAATAAATTGTCCCAAGCTCAGGCAGCTCTAAGTGGCAGGTTGAGGACTAGAACCCTGCTACTTTAGCTCCATAACCCATATGACTGTCACTATAGTAAACTGCATCTCATGAGACCTGATAAATACGTGGCCTGAAACAAACTCACCCTGTCAAAAACTTCAAACCACTTTCCAAATTTCTACTGTCTTCCCTTCCCTTCTAATAACCCCTTCCCTTGTTAACACAGACCTCTCCACTAAAAACCCTATCATATTATCACTCCTTAAAAGCCTCAAAAGCAGAAAAGATCCTGTCGCCAAACCACCTCCTTACCTTTCCCTGCTTTTGAACTTAGGGCGGTGGGGATCAAAGAGACCTAGTGTGTAATTCCATCTAAACTCTAAACTCCTCAACTAATCACCATCGAATGAAAGTTCTGCATGGTGGCTCATGCCTGTAATCTCAACACTTTGGGAGGCTGAGGTGGAAGAATTCCTTGAGTCCAGGAGTTTGAGGTCAGCCTGTGCAACATAGGGAGACCTCATTTCTACAAAAAATTTTAAAAATTGGGCGTGGGGCCACCTACCTGTGGTCTCAGCTACTCAGGAGGCTGAGGTGGGAGGATCACTTGAGCCAGGGAGGTCCAGGCTGCAGGGAGCGAGATCACCTCACTGCACTCCAGCCTGAGGGACAGAGTGAGACTCTGTCCCCCACCAAAAAAAAAAAAAAAAAAAAAAAGTAAGTAAGTAATAAAATAAAGCTCTGCAGTTAGCTTCTCTTCAGGAGGTTTACTTCCAGACCATCCAAATGATTAGAAAGAGGCAGCTCATAAGAGAAACTAAATTACTGCCAAATGCTCACGTCAATACCTACTGGAAGTTGGGCGCGGTGACTCATCCCTGTAATCCTAGCTACTGGAGAGGCTGAGGCAGGAGAATCCCTTGAACCCAGGAGGCGGAGGTTGCAGTGAGCCCATCCTGTCACTGCACTCCAGCCTGAGTAACACACCCAGGCTCCGTCTCAAAAAAAAAGACCCAGAGTCCATCTCAAAAACAAAACAAAACAAAAACCTACTGCAAAGGGGTAGGAAGTTGGAATCTACCCTGATCACCCCATCATTCACTGGGAAGGAAGGCCAAAGCACCAGGTCAGTGGACAGGACATTTCAGGAGTTAAAGCCTAACCAGCTTAAGATTAACGGGAACAAGCCCGCATAGCCCGACAAAATCATATCTATTGACTGGTAGAAAGGGAGAAAATTCCACAGGAAGGGTTGGAATAGGATGGACGAGAGAGAGGAGAAAAGCTCTTTTTGTAAACGGTTGAGTTCCAGCTGAAGGATTCTAAGGAGGATCTAATGACAGCTGCGATCTGGAATAGCTGTTGTTTCCAAGGTGAGATTATGAGAGGCAGGAATTAATGAGATATTGAATGCAATCATGAGTGTAATCAAGAGGGTATCCCCAGTAATAGAATGAAAACAGCAAAGCAAGTCTAGAACATCACTGGTAAGAAAACTAATCTCTCAAAGAGGGAGTCATTATGCCATTTTACAACTACTGCACCATCTGGGAAAAAATCATGTTTTCTATTAATTTTGCAACTGGCTTTATCTGTCTCTTCCTTCCTAGCCTGATTAATGACAGAGCTGCTTCATTGTTCAGTCCGAGCTGATTTTCACCCCTTCACAGAAGAGGAAAGCAAACGTCCCCACGCCCAGAAAAATAAAAATTACACTTCATGGAACAAAAAGGAAACACAAACTCATCTGGATGTTGACTTGTGTATATGCAACAGTAATCATTTCCCCTCTCCCCGCTGCCTTCCTAAAGAACAGCAGGATTGGGAAAGGATACGGGAATCTTGAGACCCCAGGCCTTTCCTGCAGCCGGCCTTGGATGATCAGGACACACCCCCGCTAGCTCACTTGCTCCCTCCGTCTACTGCGCGCAAAACCCGATGGAAATAACAGGGAGCCTGGAATAAAGCTGACCCTTTCCCGTATCAGAGAGAAAGGCCAGGTACACGAAGAAGGGGCTGGAATCTGTCTCCGAGTTCCCCGCAGTTTCCATGGGAGGGAGCTCGGGAAAAGCTGTGCAATCTGCAGTCCTTCTTCAGACTGCGTCTTTTTGTTTGGGGGCCTTCATTCACTCCGGGGTTCCTGCATCTAACTCGGAGCCATTCCGGGCCGCTGGACCTGCGCGGCTCTGAAGCGGTAAGGCAGAGGACGCAACAGGGCACCCGGCGCCCAGTCAGCGCCACAAACTCCACAGCTACGGCCTTCTGGCTCACACAGAGGTCCGCGCCGCCCCCGCGCCGCCCCCGCGCCCATCGCTTGGGTGCACGCGACCAACTCACCTCTTGGAGCCGACACCAGCAGGGAAGCCGGAAAGAACTGCGCGCGGAGGCCTGTGGGAAATGTAGTCCGCCGATGGGAGGGACTGGTTCCAGCCCCAACAGGCTGCTCGGAGTGCGCATGCGCGGGCGCTGGAACTTTGGACGTTCTGGGCGGGAGGGCTTTCCAGGCTTCCTGTGGCTGAGGCGAGCTCGGGCTTGCGTTTGTTTTTGTCGCTGAGGAATACTTTTTTATTTATGTTTTTCTTGAGGCAGGGTCTCGCTCTGTCGCCCAGGGTAGAGTGCAGTGGCGTGATTAGTTACAGCTCACTGCAGCCTCGACCTCCCGGGCTCAAGCTACCCTCCCACCTGAGACTCCAGAGTAGCTGGGACTGCAGGCGCGCGCCACCACGCCCAACTAATTTTTAAAATTTTTATAGAGACCAGAGCTCCCGATGTTACTCAAGCCGGTGTCGAACTCCTGGGCTTAAAAGATCCTCCCGCCTGAGCCTCCCAAAATGCTGGGACTACAGGCGTGAGGCACCAGGCTCAGCTGCGGAGGATTTAGAAAGAAGTTTTGGCACCAGCAGGTGCCTAATACGTGTACTAAACACCTAGCAGTTACTCACTGCATACACCCAAGCAAGGTGTGGGCACACATCAGGCATGCAATGAAAATACTCTCAAAGCCCACCAGAACCTGGAGCAGGACCTAGACCTAGAAAGGTCGCTCGTGCTCACTGCGCTCTCCCTTTCTCTCTCTCTCTCTCTGTCTCGTATCTCCTGCAATTGTGAATGTATCGTTCTACTAGAAATACAAAAAATGAGCCGAGCGTGGTCGCGCGCGCCTGTAATCCCAGCTACTGGGGAGGCTGAGGCAGGAGAATCGCTTGAACCCGGGTAGCGGAGGTTGCATTAAGCTGAGATCCGCCATTGCACCCAAGCTTGGGCAACAAGAGCAGAACTCCGTTCCAAAAGAAAAAGACTAACTGGAGAGGTCTCAGATAAGATTGAATTTGTCCTGCCCTGCGTTCCTTCAGGAAAGAAATGGGATAAGCCCACCAGGGACCACCCTGAGGCATCTTCTGTATCCCAAATTATTTGATACATTAGTTAATACATGAAATAATTTGTTCTTTCCTTAAGAATATAAAACTGGCCGGGCGCGGTGGCTCAAGCCTGTAATCCCAGCACTTTGGGAGGCCGAGACGGGCGGATCACGAGGTCAGGAGATCGAGACCATCCTGGCTAACACGGTGAAACCCTGTCTCTACTAAAAAATACAAAAAACTAGCCGGGCGAGGTGGCGGGCGCCTGTAGTCCCAGCTACTCAGGAGGCTGAGGCAGGAGAATGGCGTAAACCCGGGAGGCGGAGCTTGCAGTGAGCTGAGATCTGGCCACTGCACTCCAGCCTGGGCAACAGAGCGAGACTCCGTCTCAAAAAAAAAAAAAAAAAAAAAAAAGAATATAAAACTTTAGAAGATATTTGAAAATGCCTAGGCAATCTTGTTTCATTTTGCAAAGAATAGGATATGCATGAAATAGGAGATAAATGAAAAATCTGAGCTACTAAATAACCCAAAGAAGGCGGCCAGGCGCGGTGCCTCACGCCTGTAATCCCATCACTGTGGGAGGCCGAGGCAGGTGGATCACCTGAGGTCAGGCGTTCGAGACCAGCCTGGCCAACATGGTGAAACCTCGTCTCTACTGAAAATACAAAAAAATTTAGCCGGGCACGGTGGCGCATACCCGTAGTCCCAGCTACTCGGAGGCTGAGGCAGGAAAATCGCTTGAACCTGGGAGACGGAGGTTGCAGTGAGCCAAGATCGTGTCACTGAACTCCAGCCTGGGCGACAGAGCAACACTTTGTATCAAAAACAAACAAACAAACAAAACTACTAAGAAGGCTGAAGTCCCAAAGTATTTTTTAAATTCAAAATCACAGTCCTATGTACATGTTTACAATTAAATTTATGTAAGGAAATCAATACTCCATTAAAAAAAGCAATAAAGAATTATTAAAATATCTCTTCCATATTCTCTTTCTGACTTTTTTTTTTTGAAACAAAGTCTCACTCTGTCACCCTGCCTGGAGTGTGGTGGCACAATACTGTCTCACTGCAACCTCAGCCTCCCAAGTTCAAGGGATTCTCCTGCCTCAGCCTCCTGAGTATCTGAGATTACAGGTGCCCACCACCACGCCTGGCTAATTTTTTCTATTTTTAGTGGAGACAGGGTTTCACCACGTTGGCCAGGATGGTCTCAAACTCGTGGCCTCAAGTGATCCGCCTGCCTCGGCCTCCCAAAGTGCTGGGATTACAGGCTTGAGCCACTGCACCTGGCCTTGTTTTGACTAAGTTTTGAGGCCTTCTGACACTAGGGGCTAAATTCTTCACACTCTCTCTGGTGAGGAGACTGCTGGTGAACATAACTAACTGTAGGTCATTTTCCTTGTCCAACAGCACCAGAGAATTAACGCCTGACCTCCCTGAGGTATAATGGAGGGATTTTTGGAAAGGGCCCTGCACTGTGTCAAATGATGGTGCGCTTAGTCCAATATCATGCTCACTGACCTTCTGAAATAGAATTTTCTTCAGATTCTTTTCTCGTATTGTTCAGTTTGAAAAAAGCTGTTTGAATCTTCAATCATCAGAATCATGCAGAATAAGAGCGTTTCTTTCAGAGAGTTTCATTTCTCATTATCTAAATCTGTACTATTAATATTTTCAGTCACCTCTCAGACACCTGCAGTTTCTCTCAGTAGAAAAAAAAAAAAACCCACGTGTCAAATGCTCCATCATTTGACACAGAGCAGTGTCCTTTCCAAAAACCCTTCCATTGTACATCTAAAACCTGTCATTCTAACCTGTTTGTTGTTCTTATTAACAGGTCATGGACAGGCACGATGGCTCAAGCCTGTAATCCCAGAACTTTGAGAGGATGAGGCAGGTGAATGGCTTGAGCCCAGGAGTTTAAGACCAGCCTGGGTAACAGCCGACTCTACAAAAAAGTACAAAAATTAGCCAGGCATGGTGAGGCACATCTGTAATTCCAACTACTCAATTTTTTTCATATTTATATTTGTGTATATATATACACACACACACACATACATATATATATATGATTTTACTAACTTTGAAATCAGAAAAACTAAAGGTGCCTCAGCAGGAATTAAATCTATGTTATTTCTCAACATATTTCTGGAGCCTTCATTTATTCCAAAACTATATCTTGTGGATGTACTTTACATTAAATTTGCATATTTTGAAAGTGGCCCAACATGTACCAAACCTTGTGTTTTAATCATTTGTGGTAATATCGTATAATTTATGACCTCAACTTTTGTTAAATACCTTAATGACAAAGGCACTATCAGAAGCTGCTGCAAAACCTCATACCATCAGCACTGATGAAGGAGAAAGCTGTTGCTTTCTGCTTTCTTCTGTCTTCCTAATCTTGCATGAGTTTATCTCACTGGAAGAACATAGATCACATCTGGAATTCTAGAGGCATGAGGGTCTAAAAACTGTAGTGCTGAGGCTTCTAGCCTCTGTAGCACAAAAAAGAGCCTGGGGCACAGTAGAATACTTGTAACAAAACAACAACAACAAATGATACCCAACACACTTGTTTTTTTTTTTTTTGTTTTTTTTTGAGACAGAGTCTCGCTCTGCCGCCCAGGCTGGAGTGCTGTGGCCGGATCTCAGCTCACTGCAAGCTCCGCCTCCCGGGTTCACGCCATTCTCCTGCCTCAGCCTCCCAAGTAGCTGGGACTACCGGCGCCCGCCACCTCGCCCGGCTAATTTTTTTGTATTTTTTAGTAGAGACGGGATTTCACCGTGTTAGCCAGGATGGTCTCGATCTCCTGACCTCGTGATCCGCCCGTCTCGGCCTCCCAAAGTGCTGGGATTACAGGCTTGAGCCACCGCGCCCGGCCCACACTTGGTTTTTTTAAAAACAATTTTTTATTTTTATTTTTGGAGACGAAGTTTCACTCTTGTTGCCCAGGCTGGTGTGTAATGGTGTGATCTCAACTCACTGCAACCTCTGCCTCCTAGGTTCAAGCAATTCTCCTGCCTCAGCTTCCCAAGTAGCTGGGATTACTACAGGTGCGTGCCACCATGCCTGGCTAATTTTTTTTTTTTCTTTTTTTTTGTATTTTAGTAGAGACGGGGTTTCACCATGTTAGCCAGTCTGGTATTGAACTCCTGACCTCAGGTGATCCACCCACCTTGGCCTCCCAAAGTGCTAGGATTACAGCCATGAGCCACCGCGCCCGGCCGGTTTTTTAAACAATTTAATATCATCATTTAAAATTTGGCTTTTTTCTCAAAATTTCTCCAATAAAAAGAAAAAAAATTGTGTTGCTTCTCCAATGCTAGAAAGATATTCTACATTTTCTCCTGAAGCCCTTCTTGCTTTACCTTTTACTATTAGATCACTCATGCATCTGGAATTGATTTATGTATAGTGTGAGGTAAGGGTCAAGATGAATTTTTTATCAGAACAGATAGACAACTGATCCAGTGCTTTTTATTGAAAAGACCACCATTTCCAAACCACATGGCCGAGGAAACTTTATCACAAACTAGACAACCACATATATATATATACAGAGAGAGATATTTCAGGGCTCTTCATTTTGTTCCATTGGTCTATTTGTTCATTCTTGCTCATTCTAACATACATGAATGAACATTCTTGTTCATTCTAACATACCTGCCTTAATGACTACAGTACAACTTGTCACATTAACAAACTCAAGGAGAAAAACATCGTATCAATGAGCCAAAAAGGCATCTGACTATATGTAGCAGACATTTCTAAAAAAAAAAAAAAAAAAAGTTAAACAGAACTGAAACAACTGAGCCACAACAAAATCTATTTATCTCAGACCTAGAGTAAACATTACACCAAGTAATTTTCATTAAATTGGAGAAAATGAACAGATGCCTGCTATCACCACGAATACTAAACCTTGTTCTGGAGACTCTATTACAATAACAATAATTTTTTAAAAAATCAGTAAAATATTTAGGATAAAACCAAAATTATATCTATTTGCACTTGACACACCTGATTGCCTAGAAAACCAGCAGTGTAGTAAAAAATAAAATTTAAAAGATTATTAGGTAATAATGAAAGCTATGATTGTATCCACATTTAACGTATTCATATGACAATATCAACATAAATACAATATGGGAGAAGGTAAGTCCATTTATAATAAAGGACTACTATCTAGAATTTTATTTTTTAAGAATCCTATAATTCTTATATTTTAAAAGCTTTTTTAAAGGAACAGGCAAATACATGAATTGGCAAGTTACAGTGTTGAGCCAATGTGCAGATGTGAAAAGATGCCCAACTCACTATTAACCAGGAAAATATTACTATGCATACCAGAAGTAAGGATATAAGGAAAACATATTTCACTGGTTGAAGGGATTGTGAACTGGGAGCATACTGATGCTCTCTACTTCTATGACAGTATCTAGTGAGGTTGAAAGTAAATATTAACTATGACCAAGCAATCCTACTTTTGATAAATACCTTAGAGAAACTCTTGCTTATGTACAGTAATAAACACAGACCTGTTGAATAAGGTATTTTTCACAGCAAGAAATTGCTTCTCACCTAAATATTGATCAATAAGAAAGTTTAAATACATATAGTATAAATATAAAACATAGGGCCAGTGGACTTTCTATTCTATTGAAAAGTATCATTCAAAAAAAGCAAGCAGTTGGTTACAAACCATGATGGGAGTTGCTTTCCTCACCATACAAGTAACCATACATATGCCATAATGCTGACATTTTCATCTTTGAAGTCCTTTGGTTATGGCAGCATCTGCCAAAGTAGAATCACATCTGCAATAGGTATTGGGAATGGGAGTTCTATGGTGAAGTCTGAATTACACTGAGTTAGATAAAATAAAACTCCCTTTTCATTTTGATAGGCACTTAATGTGACTTTTCCCCCCAAGAAATATAGTATACAGAGCTCTCATACATGTTTCACAAAATCATTTCCTTCAAGTAGGATTAAGTACTAGTGTTCTGTGGAACATATTTTCAGAAATTCTGAGTAAATGTACTGTCTCCAGAAGACCTCTGTTAATGTGAAAATGTTACCTAAGAGGAGAAACACACTGTCCTATTAGCAAAACCTAATTTTACTATAGCACTTAAAATAGTCTTCTTCATGTTACAGTTTACTGTTTACAAATTAAAAGCAATTTGAAATCTTGGGTGGGAAAGATTTATTATTCTAGATGATTAATGACTAATCAATGACATCTGCCCAATCTGAGCAAACTGGACTTCGAGGTACAAATCTTAATCTATGAACAGAGTGACATTACAGAGAGTTGGTTAAAAATAAGGAGTTATGGTAATACTTACTTTTATTTTGTGGAAGGTGCCGTGGTTTGAATGTATCCCCCAAAGTTCATTTCCAAGTTTTTGGGAGAAACTTGATCCCTAATGCAACAGTATTAAGAGGTGGGACTGTTAAGAGGTGATTAGGTCATGAGGGTTCTGCCCTCATGAATGGATTAATGCTGTTACCACAGGAATGGGTTTGTTATCACGAGTGGGTTTCTTATAAAGGGTGAGTTTGGCCCCTTTTGCTGGCTTGCTGTCTCTCTCACCCCCTCTCTGCCCTTCTGCCATGAGATGACACAGCAAGAGGGCACTCATAAGATGTCAGCCTGTCAATCTTGGGCTTCTCAGCCTCCAGAACCATGAGTCAATATTTTTCTGTTTGCTGTGAATTACTGAGTCTGTAGTACTCTGTTATAGCAACACAAAACAGACTAAGACAGAAAATTGGTACTGGAAAAGTGAGGAGTTGCTATAACAAATACCTGGAAGTGGCTTTGGAACTAGGTAATGGGGAAGAGCTGAAAAAGTTGTGAAGTGAATGTTAGAAAAAGACTATTGCTGTGGGTGGAATGTTAAAGGGTGATTCTTGTGAGGGCTCAGAAGAGCTGTATGGAAAGTCTGAAACTTTTTAGAGATTACTTCAGTGGTTGTGATCAGAACGTTGATAAATATAGGGATGGCAAAGGCAATTCTGATGAGGTCTCAGCCGGAAATGAGAAACAAGGTATTGGAAACTGGAATAAAGGCCATCCTTACTAGAAATTAACAAAGAATTTGGTTGAATTTGTGACCATGCCTTGGGCTTTATTGGAAGGCAGAATTTAAGACCAATGAACTGAATATCTGGTGGAAGAAATTTCTAAGCAGAATACTGAAAGAGTTACATGTTTTCTTTTAACTGCATATAGTAAGATGTGAGAGGTAGAAATGATTTAAAGATAAAACATAATTAGAAGGCAGAACAAAAAGATATGGAATTTGCAGGCTGCCCATTTATGAAGTGAAAAGGTGTGTTTAGGGGAGCAAACCAAGGTTGTATCTCCAGAGACTGCTGAAAAGATTATTATAAATAGAAGGAACCCAGGAGCTATCAAGACGGTGGGAGAATGATCCCGAAGGCATTCTGGCACTGTTTGAGGCTGCCCCTTCCATCACAGACAGCATTCACTGGCTCACGCTGTCTCATGACTCTGCTTCCCACATGCCAGTAGTGTGCCCCTTGGCTGCCCCAGCCATTGGTTCCTGCTGGCTCAGGTGTGGCTCAACCTGCCACTGGGCATAAACTGTAAGCTTGTGGTGGCAGCATCCATGTGGTGCTAATTTGGCAGGAGTGCAGAATGCAAGAGTCATGGGGGCATGGCTTCCTTCACTTCGATTTCAAAGGATGCCTTGGGTAGCGTGGGGGCCCAGTCAGACTTGTCCATGAGCAGAACCACTGCAGAGTCCCCACTAGGACAGTGCCTAATGGAGTGAGGCCATCCCCAAGACCCCCGGACTGAAGACCTGCCAGTGTGAAACTCCAACCTGTGACAGATGCTATGTGGCATGAGCCCAGCAAAGCCATGGGGGCAAGGACCCACCCCAGTGTGTCCAAGTAGGTCATAGAGTTAAGGAAGAGTCTTCCAGAGCCTTAAGAGTTAATGTTGGTTGGCCGGGCGCAGTGGCTCATGCCTGTAATCCCAGCACTTTGGAAGGCCAATGCAGGCGGATCACCTGAGGTCAGGAGTTCAAGACCAGCCTGGCCAACACGGCGAAATCCCATCTCTACTAAAAATACAAAAATTAGCTGGGCATGGTGGCAGATGCCTGTAATCCCTACTACTCAGGAGGCTGAGGCAGGAGAATCGCTTGAACATGGAGACAGAGGTTGCAGTGGGCCGAGATCATGGCATTACACTCTAGTCTGGGTGACAGAGTGAGACTGTCTCAAAAAAGGAATCAGTTGTTTGCACTGTTGGGTTTTGGACTTACTTGGGACCAGTTATCCCCTTTTTCTTCCCTATTTCTTTCAGAATAGGAATGTCTAGGCTATGCCTGTCCCACTGTTGTGTTCTGGGAGTAAATATCTTGCTTGATTTCATAGACTAACAGCTGGAGGAAAATTTGCCTGAGGATAAAACATGCCTTCTCTCATCATATCTGATCTAGCTGAGACTGAACTTTTGAGTTTGTGCTGGAAAGAGTTAAGACTTTGGGGCAATCAGAATGGGGTGTATGTATTTTGCACGTGAGAAGAACATGAATTTGGGAGGCCAGAGAAGGCACGTTATATTTGAATGTGTCCCCCAGTGTTCACTCCCAAGTTTTAGGGAGAAACTTGATCCCCAATGCAATAGTATTAAGAGGTGGGACCTTTAAGAAGTGACTGGGCCATGAGGACTCTGCCTTCATGAATAGATTAATGCCATTATCACAGGAGTGGGTTCCTTATCAAAAGATGAGTTGGGCTCCCTCTTGCCCTCTCTCTCTCTCTCCCTCTCTGCCCTTCTGCCATAAGATGATGCAGCAAGAAGGTCCTTATCAGATGCCAGCCTTTTAATCTTGGAATTCCTACCCTGCAGAACTGTTAGTCAATTTCTGTCCATTGTAAATTACCCAGTCTGTGGTATTCTTTTTTTTGTTTTTCTCTCTTCTTGAGATGCAGTTTCGCTCCTGTTGCCCAGGCTGGAGTGCAGTGGTGCAATCTCAGCTCACTGCAACCTCCACCTCCCAGGTTCAAGCAAGTCTCCTGTCTCAGCCTCCCGAGTAGCTGGGATTACAGGCATGCGCTACCATGCCTGGCTAATTTTGTATCTTTAGTAGAGATGGGGTTTCGCCATGTTGGCCAGGCGGCTCTCAAACTCCTAACTTCAAGTGATCCACCAGCCTCAGCTGCCCAAAGTGCTGGGATTACAGGCATGAGCCATCATGCCCAGCCAGTATTCTTTTATAGTAACACAAAACAGACTAAGAAAAAAGGTAATAATTTTTGTGTTGAATTCCTATTTTTATATGTATTGTTCATTCCTTTTGTAAAGTCAATGAAACTAAGATAAATGAGAATAGAAACCATCTAAAAGATACTGTGACTGAATCATGTCATTTTTTTATAACACTGTTGCGTTGTTCAAGTCAGGAAACCTACAATCTGGATACATATTTAAATGAGAACAGGCCAGGTCCCAGGGTATTCCTAGTAAATCATTTTATGTTTTATAATTGTTTTAATAGACTATTGAGTTCAATTTACTGATACTGTTTTGCCAATGTTTGCATGTATCTTAAGTAAAACTGGCCCACATTTTGCTTTTTAGGAGGTATTTATCCTCAGCTAATTTTACATTGGGATATTTGCCTTATAGAATGATCTAGTAAGATTTTGTTATGGGTTATATATTCTTTTTTTTTTTTTTTTTTTTTTTTTGAGACAGAGTCTCGCTCAGTGCTCAGGTTGGAGTGCAGTGGCACAGTCTCAGCTCACTGCAAGCTCCGCCTCCTGGGTTCACGCCACTCTCCTGCCTCAGCCTCCCCAGTAGCTGGGACTACAGGCGCCTGCCACTACGCCTGGCTAATTTTTTGTATTTTTAGTAGAGATGGGGTTTCACCGTGTTAGCCAGGATGGTCTCGATCTCCTGACCTCGTGATCCGCCCACTCGGCCTCCCAAAGTGGTGGGATTACAGGCTTGAGCCACCGCGCCCGGGTTATATATTTTTTAAAGCTTTTTACTGCCTGTAAATCTATAGATTCTAGTTTTTAAAAAACAAGATCATAACTGTACTTTTTCCCCTTTATTTATGGATTAGTTCAGGGTTTTTTTGGTATCTGGAGTCAACTGTAATCATTTCGATTTCTCTAGATTGCAACATATTGAAATATATGTATATAGTAATACAGAAACATTGAAATATATGTATAAATATACGTATATAGTAATATGTAACTTAATTTTTAAAAATACTATGTAGCTATTTCACCTTTTACATACATAAAGTTGAGTCATGTTTTTCCCTCAATAAATGCCAATTTTACATTAATGTTCTTTTCAAAGAGAATATCCTTAGTCTATTATTTTATTAACTATTCCATTAATTTATTTGATCATATAAACAACTTGCCATTATTCACCTTAGTTTTAAAAAATTTCTGGCTTAAGTTAATCCTTATTTTTTCCCACCACATTTATAAATTGCCTATTATGTGATAGGTACCATAGGTATGTGCACAGAGTGGTGAACAAGACAAATACTTATTTCTCAATCCAGATTTTCTAAATGCATTGCTTTACATTTTCTACCAAGTAGAGCTTTGGTTGGCGATTTCCCCCAAGTTATCTGTAGGCAACACGTGATCATTCATCACTAAACAGTCTACAATTTCAGACTTGATTTTCTTTTTTCTTTTTTGAGATGGAGTCTTGCTCTGTCACCAGGCTGGAGTACAGTGGTGCAATCTCAGCTCACTGCAACCTCCACCTCCCAGGTTCAAGCGATTCTCCTGCCTCAGCCTCCCAAGTAGCTGGGACTACAGGCGCCTGCCACCATGTCCAGCTAATTTTTACTAGAGATGGAGTTTCACTATGTTGGCCAGGATGGTCTCGATTTCCTGACCTCAAATGATCCACCCACCTTGGCCTCCCAAAGTACTGCGATTACAGGCATGAGCCACCACGCCTGACCCAAACTTGATTTTCTACCTTAAAAAACTTTATGGCCGGGCGCGGTGGCTCAAGCCTGTAATCCCAGCACTTTGGGAGGCCGAGACGGGCGGATCACGAGGTCAGGAGATCGAGACCATCCTGGCTAACACGGTGAAACCCCGTCTCTACTAAAAATACAAAAAACTAGCCGGGCGAGGTGGCGGGCGCCTGTAGTCCCAGCTACTCGGGAGGCTGAGGCAGGAGAATGGCGTAAACCCGGGAGGCAGAGTTTGCAGTGAGCTGAGATCCGGCCACTGTACTCCAGCCTGGGTGACAGCGAGACTCCGTCTCAAAAAAAAAAAAAAAAAAAAAACAAAAAACAAAACTTTATGATGGAAATTTAAAATCTATGTAAAGATAGTAAGAACAGCACAATGAACCCGGTGTACCAAATGATCCAGATTAAACATTTACCAACTTTTTGCTAATCTTGTTTCATGTATCCCTCCCACCTTTTGTTTTTCTTAAGTATTTAAAAGTAAGTCATAGGCATGACATTTCAGCCTCAAATACCTCAGTATGAATCTCTAACACTTAAGGACTCACACACATATACCCACAATGCCATAGTCATGCCTAACATATGAACAATAAATTAGTTAGTATCATTTAGTATCCAATCCATGTTTACATTTGTACGATATCTAGAGACATTTTATTCCTTCAAATCTTGTATTGACTATGTTTTCTTTATTTTCTGTATTCTTGATGCTCTGGCCACTTGGGGCCTTAATTCTGGAAAGACTGCCCCTCCCAGGGCAAGCTAATGCACAGATGATAAATTCCACTTGCAAGCATGCCTTTCATATATAGACCAACAAATCCAGAGCCCATACGCCCAACTATCTCCTTCATCAAACTCTCATACACCAATTCAATATTCCCCTGCCCTAACTAAACAACTAGGAATCACCCCTAGAGCCCAGAGACCAACAAAATTACTCAAACTATCCAATCCTAAGCTTACCAGTGTGCCTACCCCTGCCTTGTCCATTCCTTCCCATGAAAACCCCCAGTAAAAGCTCTGGGCCATGCTCTGCCCTCACCCCCTCTGCCTCCTGATACACCTGGGTACTTCCCTTTTTTTTTTTGAGACGGTGTCTCATTCTGTCACCCAGGCTGGAGTGTAGTGGCGCGATGTTAGCTCACTGCAAGTTCTACGTCCCGGGTTCACGCCATTCTCCTGCCTCAGCCTCCCGAGTAGCTGGGACTACAGGCGCCCGCCACCTCGCCCGGCTAGTTTTTTGTATTTTTAGTAGAGACGGGGTTTCACCGTGTTAGCCAGGATGGTCTCGATCTCCTGACCTCGTGATCCGCCCGTCTCGGCCTCCCAAAGTGCTGGGATTACAGGCGTGAGCCCCCGCGCCCGGCCTACACCCAGGTGCTTCTTTAGGTGACCCTGCATGCCATGCCACGCCTCCTGTTTCTGGGATCTGTGTATAAACTTCTTCCTTCGTGACAATCATTTCCATGTCTGCCTGTCTCACCATGATTGATTAAAACAAATCCCTAGCGCAGCATTTTAACACAAGGATCCTAAAATGCTCCATACACTGTATTTGAAGGATACGTTTCTTAAGTCTCCTTTAATGTGTAGGATTCCATTTTTGTCTTTTTTTTTTTTTTTGACATGTATTCGTTAAAAAAAATAGGCCATTACTTCTGCAGAATTTTCCAAATTTTGCATTGGTTGTTTTCTTCTTTGTGTTGTTAATTTGTTCTTTTATTCCCCATGTTTCCTGTAAACTGGTCATTAGGTTTGGAGACTAACTTGTACTTCTCAGTTTTGGGGGGGGGGCCAAGAAAACTTCACAGGTGTCCACAGTGTGCATCCATTTCATCATATCAAGTGCATCTGGCTGATCTCATTTAGATGTTAATATAGTGTCCTGTCATTCTGCTCCACGCATTATAAGCTTCCTATCCATTTTTCACCTAATCGTCTTCACATCCATTGCTATCATTACGAAAATCCATAATTTTGTAAAATTAGAGTGTCATTTTCAAAGTCTATCATTCATTTGACTTTTTTTTTTTTTTTTTTTGAGACTGAGTCTTGCTCTGTCCCCTGGGCTGGAGTGCAGTGGCCGGATCTCAGCTCACTGCACGCTCCGCCTCCCGGTTTACGCCATTCTCCTGCCTCAGCCTCCGGAGTATCTGGGACTACAGGCGCCGGCCACCTCGCCCGGCTAGTTTTTAGTAGAGACGGGGTTTCACTGTGTTAGCCAGGATGGTCTCGATCTCCTGACCTCGTGATCCGCCCGTCTCGGCCTCCCAAAGTGCTGGGATTACAGGCTTGAGCCACCGCGCCCGGCCTTTTTTTTTTGTTTGAGACAGAGTCTTGCTCTGTCGCCCAGGCTGGAGTGCAGCACCCCGATCTCGGCTCACTGCAAGCTCCGCCTCCCAGGTTCAGGCCATTCTCCTGCCTCAGCCTCCTAAGTAGCTGGGACTACAGGCGCCCACTACCATGCTCGGCTAATTTTTTGTATTTTTAGTAGAGACGGGGTTTCACCATCTTAGCCAGGATGGTCTCCATCTCCTGACCTTGTGATCGGCCTGCCTCGGCCTCCCAAAGTGCTGGGATTACAGGCGTGAGCCACCGCGTCCCGCCTCCTTTGACCTTTTAACCAGTTGGAATTCTCTAATAATAAACAACTTTCCTTCACGAACTTTTGGTTGTCTTGAAATATGGTTCGTAAAGGATACGCAAGGTAAATATTCTATTCTTTTCCTTTGTTAATAATGCTCTAGTATACTCCATAACTCATCAATGCATTTGGTTCAGAAAAAAAAAAAAAAAAAGCTGAAAGATTGGAGTGCTCATGATAAAACGACACAGGAGCCAATTTGAGGGGATTGTCATTGGCCAAATATAGGACAATTGAGCATTTAAAAAAACTACAATGAAGTAATTTTAAAAAAAATTAATGGAGCTTTATAATAAGGTGATTTTTGATTTCCAAAGTTTCATGTTATCCTTTGTCAATTTTTAATATTGACTGGGGCCAGAGAATGCTGATTGTAGATTTTTTTTTTTTTTTTTTTTTGAGACAGGGTCTTGCTGTGTCACTCAAGTTGAGTGCAGTGGTACAATCACATCTCACTGAAGCCTCAACTCTTGGGTTCAAGTGATCCTCCCACCTCAGCCTCCCAAGTAGTTAGGACTACAGGCATGCACCACCATGCCCAGCTAATTTTTAAAGTTTTTTTGGTAGAGACAGGGTCTCACGATGTTGCCGAGACTGGTCTTGAACTTCTGGCCTCAAGCAATCCTTCTTACTTGGCCTCCCAAAGTGCTGGATTTACAGGCATGGGCCACCTCACCTGGTCTAGGAGATCTGTTTTTTAATTAACAAATTGGAAAGGAATTCCTTACTTTCAATATTTTAATGAGAATAAGATATCTCAAGTTCAATGAAGGATAAATGTTGGTGGAAGGCATTTCTATATTCATTATGCCCATAGCCTTTAGTATGATTTATCTAAAAAATATTAAATATGATAATAAAAGAAAGTTTACTGTCTTAAAATGACAACCATTTTATTATCTCTCATGTTTTTGTGGGTCAGAAATTTGGGCAGGGGCTCAGCTGGTCAATTCTTCCATTCTACATGGCATCAGTTGATGTTACCAAGTCACTCAGTGGCATTTAGCTGGTGGCTGGTCTGGTGGATCCAAAATTTCACTCAAATGTCTGGTATCTTGGCGGATGTCAAGAAGACAGGGTTCAGCAGGTGCCTCTCCCTCTCTACATAGTTTCAGGGTCTCTTCATGTGGTCTCTTCAGCAAAGTAGCCAGACTCTGTAACATGACAGTTCTCTCATTTCATGAGATGAAGTAACTCTACCAGTAAAGTCTGAGTCAAGAAACCAGCACAGCAATACATCTACCATATTCTACGGGGCGAAGTAGTCACAGAGTCTGCCTATATACAACAGAGGGATGTAAATCCCACCTCTTGATTGAAAGAGTGTCAAATTGCTGCACTCTTATATGACCATTTCATAAATAAAAAAATTAAAGCACAGAGCAGTTAAGCGTCTTGTCCAGTATGACACAAAGTGATGGGATAGGGATGACGATAAGTATCTTTCTCACTCTTATAACAGGATTAGTTTTTAGAACAAATGTGCTGAAGTTTCAGGTTTGAGTGATGATGGAATACAATACATTATCACACTCTTTTAATGGTATAAAATCTCTAATGCCAAGTCAGTTGCATGTATGGAGCAAAAAAGATTAATTACTACATTCATAGAATGTTCTATTACACAGAAGTTGAAAAGACTTTCTTAGATTTTTACATTATGAATTTTCAGATGATGAGTAAGGTGTGAATGTTGCCTAAAGGCCTTCTTACATTCCTTGCATTCATAGGGTTTCTCACCAGAATGAATTCTCAGATGTTGAATAAGGGATGAATTAAGCCTAAAGGCCTTCCTACATTCCTTACACTCAAAGGGCTTTTCACCAGTATGAATGCTCTGATGTAGAGTAAGTTTTTGGCGCAATCTAAAGGCCTTGCCACATTCCTTACATTTATAGGGTTTCTCACCAATATGAATACTCTGATGCTGTGTGAGTTGTGAAAGTAGTCTAAAGGCCTTCCCGCATTCCTTACAGTCATAGGGCTTAACACCAATATGAATACTCTGATGTGAAATAAGTTGTGAGTAGCGACTAAAGGCTTTCCAGCATTCCTTACATTCATAAGGTTTTTCACCAGTATGAATTCTGTGATGGAGAATAAGATGATAACCACGGCTGAAGGTCTTCCCACATTCCTTACATTCATAGGGCTTCTCACCAGTGTGAATTCTCTGATGCAGTGTTAGTTGTTGCCGCACTCTAAAGGCCTTTCCACATTCCTTACATTCATAGGGTTTCTCACCAGTATGAAGTTTGTGATGTACTCTAAGACCAGAGCCACACAAAAAGGCCTTCCCACATTCTTTGCACTCATAGAGCCTGTCAGCACTATTAAGCTTCTGATGCCGAGTCAGGTGTGCGTACTGTCTAAAGGCCTTTCCACACTCTTTACACACATAGGGTTTCTCACCAGTATGAATCCTCTGATGCAGAGTAAGTTGTCCTCGTACCCTAAAAGCCTTCCCACATTCTTTACATTCATAGGGCTTCTCACCAATATGCATTTTCTGATGTACTCTAAGATCTGCACCACATATGAAAGCTTCCCCACATTCCTTACATTCATAGAGTTTTTCACCAGAATGAAGTCTCTGATGTCGAGTAAGGTGTGCGGTCTGTCTGAAGGCCATCCCACACTCCTTACATTCATAGGGTTTTTCACCAGTATGAATTCTGTGATGAAAAGTAAGCTGTTGGCGCACTCTGAATGCCTTCCCACATTCCTTACATTCATAGGGTTTATCGACAAAATGAAGTCTCTGATGTGAAGTAACAGATGTGCGTTTCTGGTAAGAGGACACCTTTTCAGATGGCATTTTCACGCTACTAAAGTATCCTTCTTGAGGTCTCTCCTGTCCTTCCATTTTTCCTGTGGATTCCCAATCATGTTTTAAAATGAGACCCTTAAGGCCATGTTTTTTAATTCTTTCCATTATCTTCCACGGGGATAAATTTATTTCATAAATGTCATTTTCTAAAGATAACTTCTTGGTTTCATACTTGGTCTCCAAATCTAAAATGAAACAAGAAAGCAAACACATGCTGTTTTCTTTTACTAAAAGAAGCAACATTTCTAATGTAGAAATAAAAGACAACAAAAGTAATCCTCAACCAAACTCTAAAATTGGTTATACAATTTGGAAAGAAAAAAAAAAGCCAAAGGGAACATCAGGAAAAATGAGAGTTCATACAATATAGCAAGATTGGTGATTAAGTAAACATTTTAAGTCAGTGGTTCTCATATTGAGGTGTGGATCAGAATCACCACGTAGCTTGTTACTAACACTGAGGTTTAGACACCACCCAAACCACCTGGATCAGACTCTGCAGTCCTGGAAGGATATTTAATATTCTCTACACGGTAATTCTGATGAAGATGAGAGGTTGAGAATCTATACTTAAATTTTTTTCATCTTTCATCATTCTTAGAATCCAGTCAAGCTCACTGTGGTTAAGAAGGCTTACCTACATCATATGATCTCAAACCAGTATCCCCTTTACTGCTCCCTGGAGAAGTCTCCTTGCAGACCTCACATGTCCTAACTTACTTCCATCTCTTAGGACTCTTCACAGTCTGTTCTATCTCCCACAAATCTCCTGACTGGGCTTTTTGCATGGCTGGCTCCTTTCATCCTGAGATCTTAGATTAAAAGTCATTTCCTTTAAGGTTGACCCTATCGATAGTACCTAGATCCATGTTGCTATTCTCTATTCCTTGCCTTTATAATAGCTCTCAATTTAAAAATTATATATTTATTAACTTCTCCAATTGTCATACTGTTTATTCTTACCTAGAAACCTCCTCAAGGACAGAAACAATCCCTAGTTAACTCTACATTAAGTAATAAATGCTAAGCATATAATAGGTTTTACTCATTGAATTCCCATAGCTACATACTTGTTCTAAATGTATCTCTCTGCCTCTAGTCTCTCATGCCTTACTACAATGATTAAATATTCTCTTTATTCATCCAAGGTAGCCCAGCTAAATACAAGAATGGAAATAGGTGGCTATATATTCCTATGCATCCGCCACCGCTTAGGCCCTTACCTATGCAGTGCACTGCCCATTTGCTCCTTCACATAGCTATGGGTAACTTTTTCTTTGTTTCTACACCATAGCAAAGGTATTGAGGAGCTCTACCTACTCAATCTCCCCTTCAACTTATTCTATTACTCATTCATTTGACAAATGTTCAACTGGTTTTGTTCTTTCCTCCCATTGCTCAAGTTTTCTCCTTTCCATTCCCTCATAGTCAAGGCCATTCCTGTATTTTTAGGAAATGTGTATCAGTGATTTTTTAGACAGGAAAACACATCTGTATCTTATTGAAGTTCTTTTGAAATTCATGGCACAAAAAGATAGGATATGCTTGTAACTCAGTAATGTGGATAAAAGTGATGTGCATGTTCAAATGCTGCAGTCATCTGAATGTGAAGGACTTGCTAAGAAATGTCACATTAGATGTAGGCCAGAAGATAGCAAGCCAGCAACAGGAACAGTCAGAGGAAAATCTACGTGCTGAATGAGTTGTGTATGAGAAAGAAACAGGATGAGGTTTTCAATTATGACAATGTGGTCTCTATTAAAAAGTTGAAATCTAGACACACAACTAGGAGTTAGCAAAAAAAAAAAAAAAAAAAGGTTGAAATCATAAAGACATTTGGGCCGGGCGCGGTGGCTCAAGCCTGTAATCCCAGCACTTTGGGAGGCCGAGACGGGCGGATTACGAGGTCAGGAGATCGAGACCATCCTGGCAAACAGGGTGAAACCCCGTCTCTACTAAAAAAAATACAAAAAACTAGCCAGGCGAGGTGGCGGGCGCCTGTAGTCCCAGCTACTCAGGAGACTGAGGCAGGAGAATGGCCTAAACCCAGGAGGCGGAGCTTGCAATGAGCTAAGATCCGGCCACTGCACTCCAGCCTGGGCGACAGAGCGAGACTCCATCTCCAAAAAAAAAAGAAATCATAAAGACATTTTCTACTAAAACTAGAAATTAATAACAAAATTTAAAACATTAAAAGTAAAATCTACCTGAAAATTCAAAAGTCTATATTAAATAACTCTTAGGTCCATAGGAAAATAAGATCTGAAACAGTATTTTTGTTTTTGTTTGTTTGTTTTTTGAGACGGACTCTCACCCTGTCACCCAGGCTGGAATGCAGTGGTGTGACCTCGGCTCACTGCAGCCTCTACTTCCTGGGTTCAAGTGATTGTCCTGCTTCAGCCTCCTGAGTAGCTGGGATTACAGGTGTGCATGTACCACCACACCTGGCTTTTTTTTTGTATTTTAGTAGAGACAGGGTTTCACCATGTTGACCAGGCTGGTCTCAAACTCCTGACCTCAAGTGATCCTCCTGCCTCCGCCTCCCAAAGTGCTGGGATTACAGGCATGAGCCAGGGCACCTGGCTGTATTTTTGTTTTTTTGAAAATAATGGGAGGCCGGGTACAGTGGCTCACACCTGTAATCTCAGTACTTTAGGAGGCTAAGGCAGGAGGATTTCTTCAGCCCAGGAGTTTGAGACCAGTCAGCGCAACATGGCAAGACCTCATCTCTAAAAAAATAAATTAAAAAATTAGCTGGGCGTGGTGGTGTGCTATAGTCCCAGCTACTTGGGAGACTAAGGTAGGAGAAGTGCTTGAGCCCCAGAGGTCAAGGCTGCAGTGAGCTCTGTCTATGCCACTGCACTCTAGGTTGGGTGACAGAGCAAGACTCTTGTTTCTTTAAAAAATAATAATAATAATAAAGTCTACATTTTGAAAACTTCCATATAAGTATCTATAAAATATAACCATAGTGCTTATAAGAAAATTTAAAAACTAAAACACAGCGGCCAGGCGAGGTGGCTCAAGCCTGTAATCCCAGCACTTTGGGAGGCCGAGATGGGCGGATCACGAGGTCAGGAGATCGAGACCATCCTGGCTAATACGGTGAAACCCCGTCTCTACTAAAAAATACAAAAAACTAGCCGGGCGACGAGGCGGGCGCCTGTAGTTCCAGCTACTCAGGAGGCTGAGACAGGAGAATGGCTGAACCCGGGAGGCGGAGCTTGCAGTGAGCTGAGAGCCGGCCACTGCACTCCAGCCTGGGCGGCAGAGCAAGACTCCGTCTCAAAAAAAAAAAAAAAAAAAAAAAAAACTAAAACACAGCAAAAGTGAAAAACATCATTAAAAGTCTCATTCAAAAAAAGAAAATAAAATTAAGCTGAAGCAAAGCAGAAGAAAAATATTAACCGATATAAAAGCAGAATCAGAATACAGAAACAGAAGTAATAAAGCATAAACAATTTTTTTTTTTTTTGAGATGGAGTTTTGCTCTTGTTGCCCAGACTGGGGTGCAGTGGCGTGATCTTGGATCGCTGCAACCTCCGCCTCCCGGTTCCAGCGATTCTCCGGCCTCAGTCTTCCGAGTAGCTGGGATTACAGGCACATGCCGCCATGCCCAGCTAATCTTTTGTATTATTAGTAGAGACGGGTTTCATCATGTTGGCCAGGCTGGTCAAAAACTCCAGACCTCAGGTAATCCACCCGCCTTGGCCTCCCAAAGTGCAGGGATTACAGGCGTGAGCCACCGCACCTGGCCTCATAAACCAGTTTTTTAATCAACAAAATATAAACCATGGTTAAGATATTGAAAACAGCAAGAAAGTACAGACATAGAAATAAGAACAAAGTGAAAATGATCATGAATACAGAGGACAGATGACTATGCTAATAAATTTGAAAACATAGCTAAAATGGATGATTTGTTGGGTTTTTTTTTTGGTTTTTGGTTTTTGAACGGAGTCTCAGTCTGTCACCCAGGCTAGAGTTCAGTGGCGTGATCTCTGTTCACTGCAATCTCCACCTCTGCCTGCCAGCCCCCACCCCGCCCCACTGCCTTCAAGCAATTCTCCTGCCTCAGCCTCCCAAGTAGCTGCGATTACAACCGCATGCCACTGCACCCGGCTAATTTTTGTATTTTTAGTAGAAACGGGGTTTCACCATCTTAGCCAGGCTGGTCTTGAACTCCTGACTTCATGATCTACCCACCTCCGCCTCCCAAAGTACTGGGATTACAGGCATGAGCCACCGTGCCCAGCCTAAAATGTGTAATTGTTTAGAAAAATATAATTTATCAAAACTGACCATAGAAGAGAGAGATATTAATAAAATGTTTATATAGATCGATTCCCATAGAGCAAATAGAGAATGTGGTCAGACTTACTATCCCTTTTCCCAAAAATAAAGCTTTACAAAACTTACTTAAGCTTAAAGACAGGCTATCAAAATTCTTTTTCAACTAAGAAGAATCAGGACTTCCAAACTGTTTTCATAAAGTGATACTGAAATAAAGATCGCTCACAAAAAGAAAACTACACACCAATTTTCTGAACACTGAGGAAAAAATTCTAAATATCTAATAAAACAGCACACTGAAAAACCCAAGGGGTGTTTATTACAAGAATGTTTTAGGCCGGGCGCAGTGGCTCACAACTGTAATCCCAACACTTTGGGAGGCCAAGGTGGGTGGATCGTGAGGTCAGGAGTTCAAGACCTGCCTGGCCAATATGGTGAAACCCTGTCTCTATTAAAAATACAAAAGTTAGCAGGGTGTGGTGGCGCATGCTTGTAGTCCCAGCTACTTGGGAAGAGCTGAGTCCCAGCTACCCGGAGCTACTTGGGAGAAGAATCGCTTCAACCCAGGAGGCAGAGGTTGCAGTGAGCCAAGATCGTGCCACTGCACTCCAGCCTGGGCAACAAAAGTGAAACTCCATCTCAAAAAAAAAAAAAAGGAGAAGAAGAATGTTTTAATGGTTCAATATGGGGAAATCTATTAAGACAATTTAACATACCAATACAGCGAAGGAGAAAAAAAAAAATCACACAATCAATTCCATAGATGCTGAAAAGGTAACTAAAAAAAGACCAGAACTGTTCCTGAATTTGTTTTCCCAAGAAACAGCGTCTCCTGCTGTCACCCAGGTTGGAGTGCAGTGGTGCAATCACGGCTCACTGCTGCCTCTAACTCGTGGGCTCAAGCAATCCTCCTGCCTCATGTTCCTGATTTTTTTAAAAAAGCTCAATGGATCAGTAATGATACTTCCCTAAATGATAAAGTATATATTATCTTACCAAAAAGGCAATTTGCCTAACATTACCACTACTATTAATGATGTAGTATTAGAGTTATTAGTCAACACAATTAAAAAATCAGGAAAAAAAATCAGAGGTAGAAGAATTACAGGTAAAACTCTATTTCCAAAGGATATGCCTGTCTCATTGGAAAACTCAAAGGTTTAAATATTATAAATGGCAACAAAATTTAGAAAGAAAATTTATAAAGTCAAAAAAATTTGATTTTATATCAAAATCAAAATACAAACAACAATAACCTTTGAATATACATTTAACAATAAAATATGAGGGGAAAGATCTCATTCATAATACTTACAAAAATTTAAAATATATGGATAACTTTTATGAGGAAAACTTGGAAACACGAAGTATTTAGCATTGGGTATATTGAAGAAATCATACACCAAGAGATTCCTGCACAGAAGCTAAGGGTGTCCCACCAAGGGTGGTCATATTAAGAAGTTGCTGAGGCCGGGCGCGGTGGCTCAAGCCTGTAATCCCAGCACTTTGGGAGGCCGAGACGGGCGGATCACGAGGTCAGGAGATCGAGAGCATACTGGCTAACACGGTGAAACCCTGTCTCTACTAAAAACTACAAAAAACTAGCCGGGCGAGGTGGCGGCGCCTGTAGTCCCAGCTACTGGGAAGGCTGAGGCAGGAGAATGGCGTGAACCCAGGAGGCGGAGCTTGCAGTGAGCTGAGATCCGGCCACAGCACTCCAGCCTGGGTGACAGAGCGACTGTCTCAAAAAAAAAAAAAAAAAAAAAAAGAAGTTGCTGAGCGAGAAGCAGGTGTGGAGACAGTGGCAAAACACAGGGTAACTGCTGTGTTCAAAGTGGTCAGATATACTTAACCCTCAGGTTACCTCTCCAAGGCCAGACAGCAATTACTACTGTTCACCTCCAGAGGAGGCAACAGACAAGGGGTTAGGGTATCAGAGACAGGTCAGTGGCTGGTCATGTCCTGGGGATACAGCCACAGTCGCAGGCCCAGGTGACAAAGCACCCCACCTCACAAGAGGCAACTATGTTTGTTCCAAACAAGTTTAGGTGCGTTTCACTTTTTTCCTGAAAGTATCTAATTTAATAAATGTTAAATAAATTCATGAGTGTAAACTCACAAATAACAATGAGGAAACGGCCGGGCGCGGTGGCTCAAGCCTGTAATCCCAGCACTTTGGGAGGCCGAGACGGACGGATCACAAGGTCAGGAGATCGAGACCATCCTGACTAACCTGGTAAAACCCCCCTCTCTACTAAAAAATACAAAAAAAACTAGCCGGGCGAGGTGGCGGGCGCCTGTAGTCCCAGCTACTCGGGAGGCTGAGGCAGGAGAATGGCGTGAACCGGAAAGGCGGAACTTGCAGTGAGCTGAGATCCGGCCACTGCACTCCAGTTTGGGCGACAGCGCAAGACTCCGACTCAAAAAAAAAAAAAAAAAAAAAAAACAATGAGGAAACAACTGATTCTATGAAAACAAAATTGAACACTTTGGAAAACTGGTGATAAATACAGATTGCTAAAAATTTCAGCTGTTGAAAATTAAGTGTAGGAAACACAATAGTAAAAAATGAAAGAAAACATAACAATCAAGAAGTATTCTGTACTCATACTGCAAGTTTGATTCCTATTCTACTTTAAAAATAAATAAAACTAGGCCGGGCGTGGTGGCTCAAGCCTGTAATCCCAGCACTTTGGGAGGCCGAGACGGGCGGATCACGAGGTCAGGAGATCGAGACCATCCTGGCTAACAGGGTGAAACCCCATCTCTACTAAAAAATACAAAAAACTAGCCGGGCGAGGTGGCGGGCACCTGTAGTCCCAGCTACTTGGGAGGCTGAGGTGAGAGAATGGCATGAACCCGGGAGGCAGCGGAGCTTGCAGTGAGCTGAGATCCGGCCACTGCACTCCAGCCCAGGCGACACAGCGAGACTCCGTCTCAAAAAAAAAATAAAAATAAAAATAAATAAATAAATAAAACTGGAAATAATAGACTTTGTATTATGTGTGTGATTTAGATGAAAAATGGAATACAATGAGACAATGGAAAGGAAGACTTGGACACTATCAAAAATACTGGCAAACAGACATACATTTGAATGTTCTAAGTTAAAATAATACTTTCATGGTATGTACATAAAATATATGACCCATTTTTTTTTTATGACTAACAGACCTATTACCAGTCCCAAATCTGTTGGATCAAAGGATTTCTAGTCTATTAAACACTTCTGATGAGAATGTAGAAAAGTCCTTTTTTTGATCAGGTAAAAATATATAAATATAAAAAATCATAAATGTGATTCCTCTTTGCAGAGAACCACCTTTAATTAAACAGAAAATGTCACATAAATCACTTAGACTTACTCTATTTGGGTACTGTATCGACCATCTTACTTTGTTGAAACAAGAAGTCTGGGATACATAAGATTTGGTTCCAAGGAAGTCCTATTTGCATTTCAACACAGGGACAATGTACAAAGATCTGAAAATAATAAAACCTGACATCTAAGGAACTGTACTTCGGAGAATCAATTTTAATCACATTCTGAATAAGCCCATACTGAATGCTAATGATATTCCATTGACGCTCTCACATTCTATTGATCTTTCTTATTTCACTGAGAAAACAGCAACAGAATAAGCTGTCTTCTCTCCACCATCCTCACCAACCTACCTGCACACATAACTACACTGTTTTCCCTTTTATTCCCCCTTACTCATTGGATCCTTGCCCACTCCTGTCCCACTGGATCCTGTCCCACTGGAGGACACTGCTCCCACAATTATGCCCTTTCTCTACTGTATTGATTTCCTCCACCCATAGAATCATTCCCATGAGCACACAAACATGCCCTAATGTCATAAAATACACTGCTTTTTAACCCATATCCCCAGTGTAACTGCCAACCCTATTTCCCAGCTTCCCTTCATACGTAATTCCTCCAAAGAGTTGTCTTATATTCATTCTCATTACTGCCTCACCAGCCCTTCTCTCATCAAGTCACTCCACTCGGGCTTTCATCCTGACTCCACTGAAATCTTTCTTGACAAGCTCACCGGGATTCTCCATCTTGCTAGAACCTGGGGTCAATTCTCAGTCCTCATTCTCTACTCCCTCCATGGTGAAACATTTGTTTTATTTTTATTTTATCTCAATGGCTGCTCCTTCTTTCTCTTTTGTTGTCCCTCTTTCCCTCTTTCAAAGGTCTACATGGTAGAGTGACCCATGAGTCAGTTCTCAGGCCACTTCTCCTTATCTGCTTTATTTTACCTGCCTGCCTTCCCTAGTTGGTCACATCCAGACCCATGAATGTAAATTCCAACCATCAAGACAGCCAAACATAAACCAGGCTGTAATCTCTCCAAGTTCTGGGTATACATATTCAACTGCCTACGCAACATCTCAAAGTGGACAGATAATAATCATATCAAACTTAAAATATCTTAAACAGAAACTCTTAGTGTCAACTTTCCAACTTGCTCTTCCTATCTTCCCACTTCAGTAAATTCTGCTTCTATTAACCCAGTTGTTTAAGCCAACACCCATTTCTTCTCCTTTTATATCACTCCTTCCCACTTAGTTCACTTATAATCCTATCAGCATGTTCTTTTGACAGTGCCTTCAAACACATCATGAGCCTAACAGCTTCCTACTACTTCCTAACAATACCATTCTTATCCAAACCACCACCCTGTCTAACTCAAAAACTGAAACTGCCTCCGTATTGGTGCTTCCTGCTTTTGCACTCAACTAGAGAAATCATTTTAGAATACAAGCAGCCTGTGGCTTTCAGTTTCTCTTAGTGATTACATTACCAGGTCCTTGCCTAACTCTGATCTCATCTTGTTACTTTCCCTTTCCCTGTTCTGACCATAATGGCCCTCTTCGTTATTCCTCAGACAAGAAAGGCTAACGCCCCACTCAGACCTTTTCTATCAGCTCATAATGCCCTTTTCCCAGAAAATGACATGTCTTGAGCCCTTACTTCATGTCTCTTTTCAAATATCACCTCAAGAAAGTCATTTGTCCACTTTTCTGAAGGCACGTTATTTATAGTTTAATCAAACTTTCTTAAAGGAAGAATAGAAAAGAAAGAAAAAAAATACATAGTCTTGTTTAAGATCTCTAACTTGAGCCAACAGTTATTATTTTGGTGAAATGCTTCCTGACTAAATGGATATTATCTTATTCACTTGGAACCTCTGCATTACATTTTGAGTATTAATAATTGTAGATGTCACTTAATTACCTGAATGTGAATTTTAAAATAGATTAGGGGGCCGGGCACGGTGGTTCACGCCTGTAATCCCAGCACTTTGGGAGGCCGAGGCAGGCGGATCACAGGGTCAGGAGATAGACACCATCCTGGCTAACATGGTGAAACCTTGTCTCTACTAAAAACACAAAAAATTTAGCCGGGTGTGGTGGCAGGCGCCTGTAGTCCCAGCTACTCGGGAGGCTGAGGCAGGAGAATGGCATGAACCCGGGAGGCTGAGCTTGCAGTGAGCCAAGATCACGCCACTGCACTCCAGCCTGGGCGAAAGAGCGAGACTTCATCTCAAAAAAAAAAAAAAAAATAAAATAAAATAAAATTTAAATTAAAAAAAAAGATTAGAGATTAGAGGGAAAAAGCATGTTTTTCTTTCTTTTGGTAGAAGGTTAAGTCAGAAGATAGAACATTACAAACAGTGTAGGCACTGAAATGGCCCTATGGTTATAAAATAAGAACTAATACCCTAAAATAAGTGTCCTCATCCAGACCTGAATATACAGAGAACATACAAAATTACAACATATGTCTCTGTATAAAAACATTTTTAAAGGCTTTTGTGGCCGGGTGCGGTGGCTCTCGCCTGTAATTTCAGCACTTTGGGAGGCCAAGATGGGTGGATCATGAGGTCAGGAGTTCGAAACCAGCCTGACCAACATGGTTAAACCCCACCTCTACTATAAAAATTAGCCAGGCATAGCCGGGTGCGGTGGCTCACGCCTGGAATCCCAGCACTTTGGGAGGCCGAGCCGGGCAGAACACAAGGTCAGGAGATCGAGACCAACCTGGCTAATGTGGTGAAACCCTGACTCTACTAAAAAAAAAATACAAAAACTTAGCCGGGCATGGTGGCAGGCACCTGTAGTCCCAGCTTCTCGGGAGGCTGAGGCAGGAGGAATCGCGAGAAACCGGGAGGTGAAACTTGCAGTGAGCCGAGATCGCACCACTGCACTACAGACTGGGCAACAGAGCGAGACTCCGTCTCAAAAAAAAAAAAAAAAAATTTTGAAACAAGAGCTGCAAAGAGAGATGAAAATAGCACCTAGACAAGGTAAACGAAAGATAATGAGATCATTCTCTCTAGAGTCTACTATATCCATATTTCTTCTTAATGTGAAGATAGATGGATACATCGATGGAAAAAGCAAGTAAGAATGATATTCTGGCCGGCCGGGCGCGGTGGCTCAAGCCTGTAATCCCAGCACTTCGGGAGGCTGAGATGGGCGGATCACGAGGTCAGGAGATTGAGACCATCCTGGCTAACACGGTGAAACCCCGTCTCTACTAAAAAAATACAAAAAACTAGCCGGGCGAGGTGGCGGGCGCCTGTAGTCCCAGCTACTAGGGAGGCTGTGGCAGGAGAATGGCATAAACCCAGAAGGCGGAGCTTGCAGTGAGCTGAGATCCGGCCACTGCACTCCAGCCTGGGCGACAGAGCGAGACTCTGTCTCAACAACAACAACAACAACAACAACAAAAAAAGAATGATATTCTGTGATCTAGGAGCTATCTTCTAGAATAATTCATATGAAACTTTAGTTGCTGATAACACACATATGATTATAATATCAAGCATACCGTTTTTGTAGTCTTTTATTTTCCTTTAATAATTTATGAGAAAAGATGGGGGAAAAAGGCTTCTCTGATAACTAAAATAGTCTTCCCATCACACATCTCCATCCCCTTACTCTGCTTACTTTTTGTTATAGCACTCTCATTACCTGACATTGTATTTCCTATTTATTTACAGGTATTACGTTTTTCTTATTACAACGTAAATTCGGTGGGATAGAAACTTGATTGGTTGTTTACCACTGCACTGATAGTGCCTACGACACTGCCCAGCTCTGAGGCCACCTATCTATTTATTAAAGACCGAAGTAAAAGTCCTAAACCCCAACAGACTGAAGGACCCTTTTTTGGCTAAAGACCCCCAAACTTTAAGTTCCTAGTCATGGCACATGGCAGAACAGAAGGCTGGTCATGACCCATTTGCTTCCAATCCCTTTCACCTTTCTGATCATTAGATTTTCTCAAAAGTCAGCTTGAGAAAATCAAAGGCTGAAAGACTCTTTCATTTACTTCATCAGAACACTCCCCCACCACTCCACACTCCTGTTTTTATGGTTCCAACATGACAGCTATTCCAGTCCACAGCTTCTTCTTGATAAACAACTTACAGCCTTGGACTGGTTTTGACTGGTCTCCCAAGGATACACATATCATGGACTTCTGTCCTACATTTACCCTTTTAATGTATAGGTCCTACTTATAATGCATTTAAATGTTAAATCTCTACCCTAAAGTGATCATAGGACTTATGTTAACCTAATATGCATGTGTACAGTCTCCTTCCTGAGTATTCATAGCTCCTCCTGTAGCATGTTGAACATGTATACTTGGCTAACATTCAGCATATGTTTCTGTCTTACCCTCTACCTCCCTTGAAGTGCCTGCCTCTGGGCAGAAGCCTAGGCTACACTTCCCAGTCTGTCAGAATAACCACCTGGCAAGCTGCAACCCTTTATGCAAAATAAAGCTCTCCTTTCCAAATGTACGAACTTTGTCATCCTTCAGCTGACACTATAAATGCAAAAGAGGGGCCAGGCACGGTGGCTCACATCTGTAATCTCAGCACTTTGGGAGGCTGAGGCGGGCGGATCACCTGAGGTCAGGAGTTCAAGACCAGCCTCGCCAACATGGCAAAACCCTGTCTCTACTAACATGGCAAAACCCTGTCTCTACTAAAAATATAAAAATCAGCCAGGCGTGGTGGCATGTGCCTATAAACCCAGCTACTCAGGAGGCTGAGGCAGGAGAATCGCTGAACCCAGAAGGCGGAGGCTGCAGTGAGCCGAGATCATGCCATTGCACTCCAGCCTGGCAATAAGAGCGAAATTCCATCTCTGGAAAAAAAAAAAAAAATGCAAAAGAGGAAAGCAACTGAATCAAAATATACAATGGTTGTCAACAGTGAGCCAAAGAGAGCACCACCCCACCCCTCAGTTCCATCAAAGAGGAGGAAAACTAGAGAGAACAATAATAAAAAAGAAGAGTGGTAAATGGGACAAATAAGTGGTTATTTTAGTACTCCCCAGCTAAGACCTTTATTTGCTCCCCAGGTTGCAGACCTTTCCTCCTTGGGCCACAGACCTTTCAAGAGGGCTTTCTTTTTTTTTTTTTTTTTTTTTTTTTTTTTTTTTTTTTTTCAGAGACGGAGTCTGGCTCTGCCGCCCAGGCTGGAGTGCAGTGGCCGGATCTCAGCTCACTGCAAGCTCCGCCTCCTGGGTTTACGCCATTCTCCTGCCTCAGCCTCCCGAGTAGCTGGGACTACAGGCGCCCGCCACGTCGCCCGGCTAGTTTTTTGTATTTTTTAGTAGAGACGGGGTTTCACCGTGTTAGCCAGGATGGTCTCGATCTCCTGACCTTGTGATCCGCCCGTCTCGGCCTCCCAAAGTGCTGGGATTACAGGCTTGAGCCACCGCGCCCGGCCCAAGAGGGCTTTCTTTTGTTTTTTTTTGTTTTTTGTTTTTTTTTGAGACGGAGTCTCGCTCTGTCGCCCAGGCTGGAGTGCAGTGGCCGGATCTCAGCTCACTGCAAGCTCCGCTTCCCGGGTTTATGCCATTCTCCTGCCTCAGCCTCCGGAGTAGCTGGGACTACAGGCGCCCACCACCTCGCCCGGCTAGTTTTTTTTTGCATTTTTTTAGTAGAGACGGGGTTTCACTGTGTTAGCCAGGATGGTCTCGATCTGCTGACCTCGTGATCCGCCCGTCTCGGCCTCCCAAAGTGCTGGGATTACAGGCTTGAGCCACCGCGCCCGGCCTCAAGAGGGCTTTCTAAACAACATAAGGACGTGCCTCTTCCCCAACCATCTGGGGCTCCCTGTGGTGATGGCTTCTTCCGGCCCAACTGGCCCTCACCTGGATATTGTCTTCTTCCTTTCCTCACAACTTTCCAAGGCTCTTTTCCTTGTTCCAATAAGGAAATCACATCTGGTTTAGAAATGAAGCATCCTGCTTAGAAGAAAAGGAATATAAGGTACATGAAAATAAAAAATAAATCAAAATTACTTTGATTCAGTCTTGGTTAAATTATATGTCAAAACAGTAATTGATAAGGCAAAACAAAGAAGTGAAAGATGTTTTAAAAACATGTACATTAAAGTTACACAATAAATAGAGATTAGAGAAGGAATGAAAAAATCTTTTCAAAATCTATATTCATATAAGTGTTTCTTCTTCAGAGGCAATAGTGGCTGAGATCACAGACTGCTGGGTGCAAATCCTGCCTGAGCCACATCCCAGTTGTGTGGCCTTGGGCAAGTTACTTCTATGCTACCTTTTCCTTCCCTATAAAATAGGGATAATCATAGTACCTATCTTCTATGATTATTGTTAATACTATATTAATATATGTCTGTATCTAAACATTGTCTAGAGTATATACCAAACACTATTCATATATTTTTTTTTTTTTTTGAGATGGAGTCTCGCTCTGTGGCCCGGGCTGGAGTGCAGTGGCCGGATCTCAGCTCACTGCAAGCTCCACCTCCCGGGTTCACGCCATTCTCCTGCCTCAGCCTCCCAAGTAGCTGGGACTACAGGCGCCCGCCACCTCGCCTGGCTAGTTTTTTGTATTTTTTAGTAGAGACGGGGTTTCACCATGTTAGCCAGGATGGTCTCGATCTCCTGACCTCGTGATCTGCCCGCCTCGGCCTCCCAAAGTGCTGGGATTACAGGCTTGAGCCACCGCGCCCGGCCTACTATTCATATTTCATTAGCTATTGGTTATTCTTCTTTTGCTGAGAGGAAAAATAAGCTTCCTAGGAGATGTATTATTATTTCTTGGATATTCAAACAATGTTAAATTAAATGTAAAGTTCTTGGATTTTAACAGCTTTACTGCAATATAATTTATGTAACATAAAATCTACCTGTTTTAAGTGTACAATTCAATGATTTTTAGTAAATTTACAGAGTTGTGCAAACATCACCACAACCAACACTTAGAATATTTCTATCATCCCCCAAACATCCCTGCTGGTCACTGGCAGTCAATCCTCATTCCTACTCCCAGCCCCAGGCCATCCATTGATTTTCTTTTTGTCTCTACAGATTTGCTTTTTCTGGACATTTTATATAAACAGAATCATATAATATGTAATCTTTTGCATCTGGCTTCTTTCACTTAGCATTGTGTTTTTGATATTCTTGCATGCTATAACATGTATCAGTAGTTTGGTCCTTCAATGAATAGTCTGTTGTATGACTGTGCCATATTTTATTTATCCATTTATTTAGACATTGTGAATAATGCTGCTGTGAATACTTATACATCTTTGTATAGACACGTTTTTATTTCTCTTGAGTAAACATTTAGGAGAAGAATTACAGGGTCATATCTTTAACATCTTACGTTCCCACTGTAATGTATGAGGGTTCCAGTTTTTCCATATACTCACTAATAATTATTTTGTCTTTTGACTAATAATTGTATATATTTATAGGCTACAATGTGATGTTTTGATACATGTTATTGTGGAATTAGCAAATCACGGCAATTTGCATATCCATCACCTCAAATATTTATTATTTCTTTTCTTTGTAGTGAGGACATTAAAAACACTCTCTTGTGGCCATTTTGAAATATACAATATACATTATTATTAACTATACTCATCTTGCTGTGCAATAAAACACATGAACAAAATTCTTACGTTTTTAATTTTCAATCATAAAAGTAGGTAACACTGGTAAAACTGAATATGTTTGTTTATTAATGAAAGGTATGAGTTCTCTTGAATTGTAAATAAATGCTGTTGATCCATTTTACCACTACATAAATCATATGTATTCTTTCTACAGAGCAAACTCAATAAACAGGATCTAGCTATTTCCCTTACAAATATACCAACAAGCAACAAAACATCTAAAGTAATTCTGAATCCAAACACAAAGTGAAACTTGTTTTCTTTGACACTGGTGAGGCTACAAATCAAAAAGATCTCAAACTCAGCCCCTTCGTTATTAAGGAAGGCCCAAGGGCTACTTAAGGATGGGGAGGGTGGATATGCTTAATGAAGGTGCTCACTTCCAGTGAAATAAAGCTCAAAGTGTTCCCTTTAGAAAGTGGAGCAAAAATTTAGATAGTTTCCTAAAAGATACTCTTGAAATTTCCAGAGGAAAAAGTTGATGTTACAGAGAGCAGAGTCTAAATTCCTAGAAGCAGTTGACCTTACCCAGTGAGACCAAGTTGCTGTAGTTCTCCAACATCACATCTCTGTACAAGTCCTTCTGTTCCAAGTCCAGGTATTCCCACTCTTCCGGAGAGAAGTCTATGGATACATCACTGAACATCACTGATCGCTGAAATGACAAACCACACATTATAAATGAAATGGAAGAAAATGTATTTTAAGATAGAAGGAGAAAAGAGGGAAGAGATATTGCAGGAAGTGGACCATATGGTAAGAAAACAGGCTCGGGCTGGAAGCCTGCAACACAGAGAGTCAGGAAATGAGTGTGCCTGAAGCAAAGTGCCTGGGTTCCTGAAGGATCCTGTTGCTACAGACACAGTCTCTTATACTCCGGCAAATCTTAATCTAGACATGCCTGGGAAAGAAAAAAAAATCAGTTTTCCAATTAAATGAAATACTGTATATAAGCCTCTGCCTACTATGTCTCCCTCATAAATTCCCAAGGAAGGTGAGTTCTTCCACCCCTTTCTCCTTAAATAACCGATTGTTTTTTAAAGTCTCCCTCCGTATAATATCTTTATTTTAGAAAAGGATCTAAATGCAATTAGCGAATGTCTTCTAAGTTTGTCCTAGAAGCAGATCATATCATAAGCATTTTTCTAATTATGACTGTTAAAAATTGGTTGTATAGGCTGGGCACTGTGGCTCACGCCTGTAATCCCAGCACTTTGAGAGGCCGAGGTGGGAGGATCACCTGAGGTCGGGAGTTCAGGACCAGCCTGACCAACAGGAGAAACCCTGTCTCTACTAAAAATACAAAATTAGTTGGGCCTGGTGGCGCACACCTCTAATCCTAGCTATTCGGGAGGCTAAGGCAGGAGAATCGCTTGAACCCAGGAAGCAGAGTTTTTGGTGAGCCAAGATGGCACCATTGCACTCCAGCCCGGCCAACAAAAGCAAAACTCCGTCTCAAAAAAAAAAAAAAAAATTGGTTGTATAATAGTCTATACAATGCATATGTGAGATTTAATCATTCTTCTATACTTAGATATTTTGGTTGGACAAAACCTTAAGATCCTCCTCAATTCTGGGAGTCAACATGACTACTTATGTAGCTGGATTACCTTCTCACATGTTATCACTTTCCATCCCTCACCTTATGCCTTCCTGATTCCTGAGTTAAAGGATACTGATACAGCATAATCCAGAATCACAAAGATGTCATTCTAGACCAGCACATCCTGTTCAACCAAAAATGGAATCTTGTTCCTGTGTAACTCAGGAATTCCAAGAGAAGATCTCAGATCTCTCTGTATGTAAGACCTAGCCACACCCCTAATCAGTCCTAAAAGCCTCACAGAGCATGAGATCTTATGATATACTGAGACTGAGGCCAACTAACAGCAACTCTTACCTTTTTGTTTTTTAACTTTTTCTTTTTTTTTAAGAGACAGGGTCTTTCTCTGTCACCCAGGCTGGAGTAGAGTGGCACAGCCATAGCTTCACTGCAGCCTCGAACTCCTGGGCTCAAGCAACCCTCCCATGTCAGCCTCCTGAATGGGTGGGATTACAGGTGCAAGCCACCATGCCCAGCCACGACCCTTATCTTACGTACTTGGAAAACTCAAGTCTGGAAAAGTTCAGTTTTCCTATAAATGGCTAAATGGGCCCATCCTCTCTTATCAACTCACAAAGACTGGTCAAATATTTAAGAGATTTCATTTTTCCTCCATCGCAGCTTTTAGCAGAAGACTGAGCACATATAGGAGACGCTGAATGATTAGTTCAACAAATACAAGAACAATGACTAGAATAAAGAGTGTTCATAGGACAAGCATTGTGGTTCACCCGCCACTGGATGTGGAAGAACTGGAAGAAGGTTCTTCCAGTTAGGAAGTTTCAGTATAAAAAAATGGTGACAGGACCTTAACATGATAGTATTCCCAGAAGGAGAAAAAAACTTACAAGGGCCATGGTATAGAAATTCAAGAACTGGTCAGTCCTCCTTGGGGTTTACTTGCCAGGAGAAGCACCGAGTTCACAGAGGCTGATCTAGGGGGAGGAAAACAAGGCCATGAGATCAGATGGACCTCAGAAATCCCCAAATGACTTGAGTTACTATGACCTTTCCCCTCTCTTCTGATCTCTCCACCACAGCCCCCTCAACGCACACGCGTGCACACACACATAGGCAGAGAGAAATTTGAGGGAGCCTGGACGAGTCTAATCCGTTGCTAATTCCAGGGCTGATAAGGGGCCATATCATCTAAACCACAATCTTCCTCCTTCAAAGTTTCATAGGTCTGTTTAGATTCACCAGACACAAAGAGAAAAATTCATAAAGACCAAGCCTGGCGGCCATTACCACCACAAAATTGCTGCACTGGCAACCCTGCTTGCAGTCAGAACAACTTTCAAAATCCTCCGGGCTCATCACTCTCTCTTTCCAGTCAGAATCAGAATCATCCACGTTGTCTTCTAGAATGAATTCATTTGCCATTCTCTTTCTTACAACCTAGGCTGAATAGGCATGGACTCATGCTCTTGGTCATTTGACAATAACAAATGTCTATTTATCAAGAATTCCCGTATGTTGGGTGTTATATGTGTGTGTGTATGTGTGTATATATACATACATATATAAATATATATATATATTTTTTCTTTTTTTTTGAGACGGAGTCTCTCTCTTATTGCCCAGGCTGGAGTGCAGTGGCACAATCTTGGCTAACTGCAACCTCCAGCTCCTGGGTTCAAGTGAATCTTCTGCCTCAGCCACCCGAGTAGCTAGGACTACAGGCGTGCGCCACCACACCCGGCTAATTTTTGTATTTTTAGTAGAGACGGGGTTTCACCATATTGACCAGGCTGGTCTCGAACTCGTGATCTGCCCGCTTTGGCCTCCCAAAGTGCTGGGATTACAGATGTGAGCCACCGTACCTGGCCTGTTTTATATATATTAACTCTATACTCAGGATGGCTCTTTAGCACAGTAATTATTCTATCCATGCAATGGATCAGAAATTCACATGAAGAGAAAACCACTTGGGCTGGGTGTGGTGGCTCATGCCTATTATCCCAGCACTTTGGGAGGCCGAGGCAGGTGAATCACCTGAGGTCAGGAGTTCGAGACCAGCCTGACCAACGTGGTAAAACCCTGTCTCTACTAAAAATACAAAAATTAGCTGGGTGTGGTGGCAGACACCTGTAATCCCAGTTACTGGGGAGGGTGAGGCAGGAGAATTGCTTGGACTTGGTGGGGGCGGAGGTTGCAGTGAGCCGAGATTGCGCCATTGCACTCCAGCCTGGGAGACAGAGCGAGACTCCATCTTGAGAAAAAAAAAAAAAGGAAATAAAATCACTTGTAGAAATGCAGTTTATGAGTAGCAAAGCTGCGTTTGGAATCATTTATCTAACCACAGAGTCAGCTTTCCTTCAACTCTAGCTCTTTTCCCTGAAACCCAGAATTTCTATTCCAGTGAGAGAAAACTGGCATGCATGATTCACTAAAAATAAAATAAAATAAAAATAACACATCAGCTTGCCAACAGGTATCTGGTACTGATGCCCATATTAGTAAGCATGAGAGCAAATGAACATTATAACCAGTATACTGCAGACTGTGTAGATTTTAAAGTATGTATGAGCAGCATTTAAACCATACACACTCTTTGATTCAGAAATTCTACTTCGGGGATTAAAAAAATAATTGTACATATGATCAAAGGTATGTGTAAGAGTATGTGGCTATTGTTCATAATGGAAAAAAGCTGGAAAGAACCTAAATGTCCTTCAATAGAAAACAGGTTAAATAAATCATAAAGCATCCATAGAGTAAAACAAACTGCTGCCATTTAAAAAAATGATGATGTAGCTCTTTAACTGGAAAGATGGAAATATGTTCAGTACAGTTTGTTGAGTGAAGAATGCAGTAACAGTTGTGAGTGGTATGATCCTGTTAAGGTACAGCAAAAACAGATGAGAGAGAGAGAGAGAGAGCATGTGTGTGTGTGTGTGTGTGTGTGTGTGTGTGTGTGTGTGTATGAATCTCTAAATGCTAAGTTTTAGAAAATACACAAGGACATATAAAATATTAAATATATATAATCTCTTAGAAAAATAAAATGAACATTATGAGGACATCTGTAAAGTATACATACAAATCAGCACAAAGAAACACTGAGAGGCATCAATAGATAATGATCTTGATTTTCTTTTTGCTTACATTTATTTCATGATTCTACATGATTATATATATATTTGAAATATGGATTTTAACTTTGCATAGTGGAAAACGTTCTTTAAATAGATTAAAGAGATACTTTTTAAAGTAGTCATCCCTTGAAGTTGGAGAAAAAACTCAATATCCTAAAAAACGCTGCTATGTTTTTACTGGTTTTGTTGATTTCAGCTCCCAAAATCTGAACCGACTCCACGATTTCTAAGTGTGTTCATGTATGTTGGAGTTCTGCTTATATAAACATGGCTACACATCTTCAATTAATGCCTTGTTTCACTGCTGCTACTTCTCGTGACTTCTTGACCAAGCTTTTGTTTTGCTTCTCGAAGAGTTGTTTTAGCCATGAGGCCCTCCTAGGAGTTGCTGAATCTTCTTGTCCTGTTCATTTGCATCAACATCATGAGAATAAAAACTATAAGGCATATGTTTATTACATAAAATCCATTACCCCATAGGAACCCCATGAGTTTGGTATTATTTGGCCATGACCTGACAATGCTTGCCATAATCAGCTGTCTCCTTCCCATGACCTCTCAAGCCATGCCATCTGACTTCTTCACTGACCTTTACCTCACCTATCTCAGTCTTATTCTTGCATAGGCTTATCTAACTTGAAAGATAACAAACAACCTAAGGATACCAACCATGTCATTTTGGTCACTGTATTTCCCCTGAAGACTGGCGCAGGATCTGGCATATTGTGAGTACTTTATAAATGTCTCATAATTCAACCCAGAAATTTCACTTTTAGGAATTTATCATTAGGAAATATTTGTAAAAGTATATAAAGATATATTGCAAAAGAGTTCATCAAAGAATAATTTACTGGCTGGGCGCAGTGGCTCACACCTGTAACCAACACTTTGGGAGGCCGAGGCGGGCAGGTCACTTGAAGTCAGCAGTTTGAGACTAGCCTGGCCAACATGATGAAACTCCATCTCTACTAATAATACAAAAATTAGCTGGGCAAGGTGGCGGACACCTGTAATCCCAGCTACTTGGGAGGCTGAGGCAGGAGAATCACTTGAACCTGGGAGGCTCACTGGAAGTTGCAGTGAGCCGAGATTGCACCATTGCACTTCAGCCTGGGCAAAAGAGAGAGATTCCATCTCAAAAAAAAAGAATAATTTACAACAACCTGAAATCAAATATCTAACAGTAGGCAACAAGTTGAATAAATGATGTTCCACTATATTATAGCATATTATGCAATTATGATTGATGGCATTGGCCCATATTAATTAAAGAAGGAAGATATTCATGATAAATTACTAGCTATGGGAGTCAGACTAAAAGAATATGTACAATGTTGGGAGGTGGCGATTCTCATTTATTAAAAATACAGGCTTTGTTGTCAAGATTCAGGATATGAACAGAGCTCTGGGAATTATTAACTGTGAGAATTTGGACACATTAATTTTCAGTGTCTCGGTTTCCTCAGAGATAAATTAAGGAATCAACAGTACCTACCTTATAGGGTTGTTGTGAAGGTTAAGAACATAATACATAAAGCACTTAAAATGGCTTACTGTAAGCACTAAATTCAGTGAAGAAACATTACATACCCCTCATTCCATTATTTTAAAATTATCTTCAAAAATTTGGTATTTGCTGATAAATTATCTTTAATAATTTTTTTTTGTTTTTTTTGAGACAGAGTCTCGCTGTCACCCAGGCTGGAGAGCAGTGGTGCGATCTGGGCTCACTGCAACTCTGCCTCCCGGGTTCACACCATTCTCCTGCCTCAGCCTCCCCAGTAGCTGGGACTACAGGTGCCCGCCACCACGCCCGGCTAAGTTTTTGTATTTTTTTAGTAGAGACAGGGTTTCACTGTGTTAGTCAGGATGGTCTCGACCTCCTGACCTCGTGATCCACCCACCTCAGCCTTCCAAAGTGCTGGAATTACAGGCGTGAGTCACCGCGCCCGGCATAATTTTGTATTTTTAGTAGAGACAGGGTTTCACCATGTTGGTCAGGCTGGTCTCGAACTCCCGACCTCAGGTGATCCACCCGCCTTGGCCTCCCAAAGTGCTGGGATTACAGGCGTGAGCCACCACACCCAACCTCTTTTTTGTTTTTCAAACAAAGTGTTGGAGAGTCTTTGTCTCCTTAAATGATCAATTGTGATTCTATTTTGGAAAACAAACACATGTGCACAAGTGCACAGAAAAAAATGGAAAAACAAACATTAGAATAGTAATATTTATTCTGCATGGTGAGACTACGGGCAACTTAAATTTTATTATTATAGAGTGAAGGTGACTGGGTGGTAGGGGATGGAGAAAATCTGTTCTGAATAGTACTAAAAATAGTTGGCAGCTTAAACCAGGACTTTTTTTTTTTTTTTTCGGGGCCAGAATCTCACTCTGTCACCCAGGCTGGAGTGTAATAGCAGGATCTCAGCTCACCGCAACCTCTGCATCAAGGGTTCAAGCAATTCTTCTGCCTCAGCCTCCCTAGTAGCTGGGATTACAGGCATGCGCCACCGTGCCCAGCTAATTTTTGTATTTTTAGTAGAGACGGGGTTTCATCATATTGACCAGGCTAGTCTCAAACTCCTCACCTCAGGTGATCTGCCCACCTCAGCCTCCCAAAGTGCTGAGATTACAGGCATGAGCCACTGCGCCCACCCAATTAAACTATTTTCATGCAAATAAAATTAAAAACAGAGTTGTGAAGAGGGAATATCTTTTAGTTGTTAAGAAAATTGTGACTCTATAAGCCTGTGACATGAGTGGGTTTTGGGAAAATAAACAACAGCGTGGCACAAATAAGTAACACCCATCAGTTATTTAACTGTTCTTCATCAAAACGATGGGCTATTTTCACTATCAAGATTCTTCTATGAATGAACACAATCAAGTAACATTCCTAAATTCAGTAAAAGTATACCAAAGCAGACAGAACAGTGTGGTAAACAACTGTTTATCTCTTTTTCTCTACTAAGAAACTAGTTTTATATTATGTATAATCCTTGCAAAATGTTTTATTACTCTCTGTTCTAAGAGCTTTACACATAGTAATTAAAAGAAGGCCCACAGAAGTAATGAAAAACATCTACCAAATGGGTATGTGCAAACAGACTCTCCGGAGCGCACCTAGGTATCAACTCAATGGACAGGACATTTATGGAGAATGAAACAAATATTCTCATGTCCTAAGAAATAAGAATGTATTTCACAGAAGAAAGCAGAAACACCCACTCGCCTCGACCTTGACTTAAACAGGCAACAGCAATTCATTCCTCCTCCCCCTCAGACCCCTTTTCTTTCTTTTTTTTTTTTTTTGAGACGGAGTCCCGGGCTGGAGTGCAGTGGCCGGATCTCAGCTCACTGCAAGCTCCGCCTTCCGGGTTTACGCCATTCTCCTGTCTCAGCCTCCCTCCCAAGTAGCTGGGACTACAGGTGCCCGCCACCTCGCCCGGCTAGATTTTTGTATTTTTAGTAGAGATGGGGTTTCACCGTGTTAGCCAGGATGGTCTCGATCTCCTGACCTCGTGATCCGCCCGTCTCGGCCTCCCAAAGTGCTGGGATTACAGGTTTGAGCCACCGCGCCCGGCCCAGACCCCTTTTCTTAAAGAGTTGGGCAGGACTGGCTAAGGGAACCTGGCTTTTCTTGCAGCCCAGCCTTGCATGGTTAAATTAGGGCACAATGCCACCACCGCCCACCCACACATAACCAGAGTAACATAAGAGAGAGGGAGTTGTTAACTCTGTCCAGTATCAAAGAAAGATCAGGGTCATGGATGCCCGGGGCTGGAAATGGAGTTCACAATAGCTTCCTGGAAGCAATGCTGTGGTTCTGAAACCTGCAGCTGGACTCTTCAGAGCTGTGAGTGTACGTGCATAGGTCCAGGCCCGCGGGGAGGTGGCGTGAGAGTCCCTCCAGGAGCAAGCATGGGCGGGAGCGGGGGCTCGTTCAGTTCTAACATTCCTATCCCAAGGTCGGGTCTGAGCCTTGTTCCGCTGTTGCCCAGGCTAGAGTGCAGTGGTACTATCATAGCTCACTGCAGCCTCGACCTCCTCCTAGGCTCTAGCCATCCTCCCGCCTCAGCCTCTCCAGTAGCTGGGACCCACAGGAGAACGCCACCACACCCGGCTCATTTTTTAAATTTCTGGTACAGATGGGAGTTTCGCTTTGCTGCCCAGGCTGGTCTCGAACTCCTGGCTTCCAGCGATCCTCCCGCCTCGCTCTCCCAGAGCGCTAGGATTACAGATGTGAGCCACCTGGCCCGGCCTAGTCTGTGCCTTTCTGCTGGGAGTCTTTCTTCTGGCGCGCAGAAACTAACCAAGGGCCATTTCTCTGCAGCTGGGCCCAGTGTGGGCAGAGGATGCTGGGGTCAGTCACGCACTCCACGGCCACAACAACCTTCGCCCATACAATAGGCTCTGCACCCAAGTCAGCCGCACAGACACCGTCACGTCCCAGCCCCGGCCCCGTCACGCCCACGACACACACACCCGGGCCTGAGGCGCAGGCTCCCGCCGCTCTGCGATACTGCAGTGGTCCCGCTTCCCTCTCCTTACCCCTGTGCCGCAGTGCTTTTCCTACGGATTGCCAGGACCGACGCTTCGGGACAGGACTGCTCACTCGGGGCGCGAACCCGAGGCACAGCGATGCTGGAACCGAGGGAGCCGCGGCCGGGTCTGGCCACAATCCCCCGGGCCTAACGGGCTGCGCGCGGGGACTGCTGGGAGGGCCGGGCGCGCTCACGGAGTGCGCAGGCGCGGCCAGTCTCAAGGGTCGGCTCACTGGTGCAGCCCCACGATCTGTGAATCGGGAGCCGGAGCTGGGCCTGTCCCAGCCAGGCTGCGCTTCGAGTCCCTTAGCGCTTGGGCACAGGGCGGCAGGGCCTGGAAGGGAGCGGGGACAGATGGCTGGCGCGTTAAAGAAGGGCGCCCGCGACCGCCTCTCCATAGGGCCGAGTAGGGAGCTCTGTGAGCGAGGACGGCGCTGCGGGTCTGTCCCTGGCGCGGTCCTGAGTGGGATTCTTTCACTGGGTGTGGCTGGTTGGGATTTGAGACGATGTGACTCGGGAGACTCGTGGATGACCGGGATGAGGTTTGTGACAGAGATTGTGTGACGAACTGAGTCGAGCTCCGTAGGACTGAGAGTACCGTGGGGGACTGTCAGGTCACCCGGTTGACTGAGTGCGTGCGCTTGCGTTTCTGTGAGCGCGTATATAACCCACGATAAACTTTAATGTGGCGCGGTTTTTTGATGTTTGTTTTCCTCTTCGGACCTTTCCTGGAGATCGTGTGTCAGTGTGTGTCTGAGAAACGACGCCCCGATTGTGTGGTGGGTGTGTGCCTGCTGGGCTGTGACTGGATAATTGATTGTGACCCAGGGCCTCGCTCTCCTCAACTCTGAAACAGAGAGGGGAATGTACATCCTCAAGAGCATCAGCTTGACTGCAGGATTTGGTGAAAAGTGGATTTTAAAAAATTATTTATTTTGCATTTAATCACAGGCTTATTATGGGGGAGAATGCAAATGAGCATAACTTTTACATTAAGATTTTAAAGGAGATTCCTGGCATAGAGTAGTTTATTTGCTTCTGCCCCAGATTCCTTCTTTCTTAGGGATTTTGAGGGGGAAGTGAGGGAAGATTTGAGAAGACCTAGACTAAGAAAAAATAAAAGCAGCAGTATGGCTAAATCAGACAGCCCAGGATTATGGAGTCAGATATCTTGGGTTCTAGATCAGGCGCTGTTTTCCCTTTATTAAAGCAGGGCAAGAAACTTGATATCCAAAGCGTGAGTTCATACTCACATTACTAATTTAAATTTAACATCACAGGGTTTTATTCTTGCTTTTTATATTCCTGTTTATTTTCTTTAACAAATCTTGGTTCCTAGCAATATTAACATATTTATTAGTTTTAGACTAAATCGCTGTAAAAAGTTTAAAATTGCAACACCAATATTATTGCTAACAACAAAGCTAGTAATTGAAATATCAGATTGCAGTTCTTTTAGAGCAGCTATATCCTCCAGGCCAAATCTGTCCTGCTGCCAGTTGTTGTATAGCTAAGGAAATAGGAATGGTATATATGGTATATATGTGTGTGTGTATGTGTGTGTGTGTGTGTGTGTGTGTGTATATATATATATATATATATATATATTTTTTTTTTTTTTTTTTTTTTTTTTTTTTTTGAGACAGAGCAAGTCTCTGTTGCCCAGGCTAGAGTGCAGTGGCATGATCTCGACTCACTGCAGCCTCCATCTTCCAGGTTCCAGCGATTCTCCTGCCTCGGCCTCCTGAGTAGCTAGGATTACAGGTGCCCGCCACCATGCCTGGCTAGTTTTTGTATTTTTAGTAGAGATGGGGTTTCACCATGTTGGCCAGGCTGGTCTCAAACTCCTGGTCTCAAGTGATCCGCCCACCTTTGCCTCCCAAAGTGCTGGGATTACAAGTGTGAGCCACCGCGCCCGGCCCGTTCCTATATTTTCCATTTCTATATTTTTAAATAATAAAATGAAAAGGAGAATATTTTGTGAAGTATGAAAATCATACATGTCAAATTTCAGTGTCCATAAATAAAAGTTTTATTGGAACATAGCCGTACTTGGTTGTGTACTGTCTATGGCTATATTTGAGCTACAAGGACAGACTCAAGTAGTTACACAGACCGGATGGCCCACGCATCCTAAAATACAGTCAGTTCTCACTATTCACAGTAGTTATGGTCTATAAATTTGCTGCAAACATGGAATTAGTGCATACCATTCCACTGCTTCTAGGGGAAATACAGGGTTAGCTTCCTGTAAGCATCTGGTCACATTTTAGTCAACTGATGAATGCATAAGCTTATTTTGTTATGTTTCTTTTCTTTCTTTCTTTTTTCTTTTTTTTTCTTTTTTCTTCTTTTTTTTTTTTTTGAGATAGGGTCTTGCTGTGTCACCCAGGCTGGAGTGCAGTGGTGGGATCTTGGCTCACTGCAACCTCCACCTCTCAACCTCCACCACCACTTCTGGAGAGTTCCAGAATTCTCCTGCCTCAGCCCCCAGAGTAGCTGGGAATACAGATGCATGTCACCATGCCCAGCTGATTTTTGTATTTTGTAGAGACGGAGTTTCACCATGTTGACCATGTTGGTCTCGAACTCCTGACTTCAGGTGATCCACCCGCCTGGGCCTCCCAAAAGTGCTGAGATTACAGGCATGAGCCACTGTGCCCGGCCTTATTGTGTTTCTATTTAAACACCTTAATATATATTATTGATTCATTAACACTTGAACTCATGGCCAACAGCTCCATAACTCATGCCTGAATGAAGCTTATCTAACACATGTATTTTTTCTATAAGACACAAGACCACTTTCTCATTCATAGGAACATTCAACAGCACTTTAGCACTACTCCATTTGGGGTCCCTTTGAAACAGCAAAATCACCAGCAATCACAAAAATATGAGAACCCAAGGTACTAAATGGATGGTAAAAAGGGCCCTTGTTTACAGTATGAGAACTGAAATAAGACAGAGAGTCACTTTGTTTGACTTTGGCTGAGAATATGCCTGTTAAGGGACTCAAAAATGTTCACCGCTCTTCAGATGTCCACAAATAACCACAAAGGTGCTGCAAATATTGACTCTGGGTTTATACAAAAAAAGTTTCAGGAAGTAGATGAATTCACAAATACAGAATCTGTGCATGAAGATTGACTGTATTTACCATCAGGCCCTGTAAAGAAAAAGTTTGCCAATCCCTGTTTTTATATGTCCCTCTTAGTTATACAGCTAGTGTTTAAAAACTACTTGAAATAATTATTTTCCCTGTGCCATCAATTATGTGTATAATTGATTGTACCCCATTAAATAAGCAAAAAGAAAAAAGAAAGCTTTCTTTATAGAAGAAGGCCAGCTAATAATTATCAAGTGTTTGATTTTACGTGGCTTAGACACTCTGCTTCAAATGCATTTATGATGTTTGGTTTTAACAAGGATTTTGCACAGTATAGTATTTTCCTTAAGTTCAATGTCATTTCTATGTCATGGCAGCCATCACCTGCAGTTAGGTAAGACAGTGACATCATTAACATGGATGCATTTTCATGGCATGAAGGCTAGCCATTGGTGGGGTAATATAACCCAATTTATCAGTAAACGCTGAGTTTTCTTTGAAGTCAGTCTCTGATTTCTTACAGTACTTGATGTCTGCTTTGCCTGCTAGTAACCAATTCCCCTGCATCTTTACAGAGCCTTGTCACTCACTCAGTGTAAATAAAGACAGTGGTGGAAACGAGGTTTCCCAAAGTATCCTTATGTGCAAGAGTGTTTCTTATTACTTTGGAAATACTAAGCTGAGTTTAATGTTTATTCTTTTTCTACCAACAGACACAAAAAGGACAAGCACATTCCTTAGAATATTCAATAAAATTTTCTACAGGGATATGGTTAAATACTCTTCTGTCTTCACCACTTTTTTTGTTTTTACTTTACTTGGAAATTATAATTCTCTAGGAATAATGGGGCAGGAGTCTAAAATATACTTTGTGGGAGTGAAGTACATATTTTTTCCAAGTAAAAAAAAAAAAAAAAAATCAGGCTAGGCGTGATGGCTTAGGCCGGGCGTGAAGACTCATGCCTATACTCATGATGGCTCATGCCACATACTCGGAAGGCCGAGGCAGGAGGATAGCTTGAGCCTGTGAGATCCAGATTACAGTGAGCTATGATCGGCCACTGCACTCCGGCCTGGGCGACAGAGCGAGAACCTGTCTCAAACAAAAAAAAAAGTCTGCGCTCCCCGGGTTCCGAGGAGAGGACCCAGGAGAGGAGTCTGGCTCCTTTTGCCTCAGACGAGTCCAGGGCGCCGGGTTAACTGGTCTAAAGTCCCAGGCGCTCTCTGGGACTGCTCAGCCACCGGCCGCTCCCGGCACCAGGGGACGCCGGACGCCCTCTGGACAATCGGCGCACTTGCCACGATCTTGGACGGGCCTCGGGCATCGACCTTAGGATTCCCCGCTCCGGCTCCAAGATGTCAGCAACGCTGATCCTGGAGCCCACGGGCCGCGGCTGCTGGGACAAGCGGTGCGCATCGCCGTGCGCGGCCTGGCCCCGGAGCAGCTGGTCGCGCTGCTCGCGCGTCCCTGCGCTACGAGAAGGGCGCGCTCTTCCGGGCCCACGCGCGCTACTGAGGCGACGCCCGCGGCGAGCTGGACCTGGAGCGCGCGCCCGTGCTGGGCGGCAGCGTAGGGGGCTCGAGCCCACGGGGCTGCTCTGGGCCCTGGAATCCAAGAAGTCTTTTTCGCGCTTTATGAAGCGGGACGTACAGATTCCCTTTGTCGTGGAGCTGGAGGTGCTGGACGGCCACAACCCCGAGCCTGGACGGCTGCTATGCCACGCGCGGCAGGAGCGCGGCTTCTTCCCGCTGGGGGTGCGGCGCGAGTCAGTGCGGGCGGGCCGCGTGCGCGCCACGCCCGTCCTGTCCCCAGGACCTGGACCCTTCCTAGGGATCATTGGCGTCTTTTGTTATTGGAGGGAGCCTGTTGGAATATCGAGCCAGCCTCCTTGCTAGCCGTGACTTTGTCACGTTGGCTCTAGCTTATTATAACTTTGAAGATCTCCCCAAGAACGTGGACAACATACCCCTGGAGTACTTCGAAGAAGCCCTATGCTACATGTTTCAATATCCCCAGGTAAAAGGTCCAGGCATTGGGCTTTGGGGCATTTCTCTAGGAACTGATATTTGTCTCTCAATGGCCTCATTCTTGAAGAATGTCTCAGCCAGTTTCCATCAATGGATCCGGGATCAGTGGGAACAGAGGCATAAACTAGAAGCAGAATAGCAGTCCACGATTGGACTATGACCTGAGGAGAATCAAGGTAGCTTTCTCAGGCCTCGTGGACATCGTGGATATAAGGAATGATCTTGTAGGAGGGTATGAGAACCCCAGCATGACGTCAATAGAGAAGGCCCAGGGCCCCATCCTTTTCATTGTTGGTCAGGATGACCATAACCGGAGGAGTGAGTTGTGTGCCCAGTCTCTGAACGGTTACAGGCCCATGGAAAGGAAAAAGCCCAGATCGTCTTGTTACCCTGGGACTGGGTTTTACATTGAGCCTCCTTACTTCCCTCTGTGCCCAGCTTCCCTTCACAAATTACTGAACAAACATGTGATGTGGATTGGGGAGCCAGGGCTCATTCTAAGGCCCAGGAAGATGCCTGGAAGCAAATTCTAGCCGCCTTCTGCAAACATGTGGGAGGTACCCAGAAAACAGCTTTCCCTAAATTGTAATGCCTTTGTCTGTTGACATGACAGATTCAGGATCAGATTCTAGTGTTCAATAACCCTATGTGAATCAGCTGTCTCCTGGATAACATTAAAGCCATGTCTTTGTCATTAAAAAAAAAAAAAAAAAAAAAAAAATTCGGCCGGGCGCGGTAGCTCACGCCTGTAATCCCAGCACTTTGGGAGGCGGAGGCGGGTGGATCACAAGGTCAGGAGTTCGAGACCAGCCTGGCCAACATGGCAAAACCCCATCTCTACTAAAAATACAAAAATCAGCCAGGAGTGGTGGCAGGCACCTATGATCCCAGCTACTCGGTAGGCTGAGGCAGGAGAATCACTTGAACCCAGGAGGCGGAGGTCGCAGTGAGCCAAGATCATGCCATTGCACTCCATCCTGGAAGACAAGAGCAAGATTCTGTCTCAAAACAAAAAGAAAAAGAAAAAAAATCAGTAAACTAGAAATCTCTGAACGAGAATCATACATGTAACTTAATTTTCCCATAGATATAGGTAAAGAGAAGTTGTTTAGTTACAGCCTCTATCTAGCACAGCAATCTCCTCAAAACACAAGGTAGCCACCTGGAGAGGCCACAGCGGAGATATCTAAGAGATATAACACTAGGGACGTTTGCAACTGGAAATTAAATGACATTTTAGAAATGTATTTATCAATGTCAAGCCTTGATAGAGTGTTCACATCTGTCTGAAACCTAATACATGTTTTATATGTAATAAATTTAAACAGCTTAGCTCTCATCCATTCAAGATGAGAAAAAAACTAAGTTAATGTGATAAATGTTATTGACGTGTTTGGCTTTCACTCAATGCTTCCTGATACTCAAAAAGTCTTCAAGGGATGGAACCAAATAAATGCAGAGTATCGAAAAAATGAAGCCATACACATATTACTGTGTGGTAAATGTTTCCATTGAAAGTCAAATCTTTACACTCACCAAAGCGTCTCCATAAGAAAAAGCTGTATATTAGAAATGTAAATGTTTTGATAGCAACTGAAATCCTTACAGAGATAGAGAAATCTGATAACTGTTATTATTGTAGTAGGGATTTAAGCTAAGTTCTTGTCTCATGGTAGTCATCCAGGTTCTTGATGTTTTGAACAAAGAATTGGACAAAATGCACAAAGCAACAAAATAATGAAGCAACGGAAGCACAGATTTATTGAAACAAAAGTACACTCTGCAGAGGGGGAGCAGGCTTAAGCGCAAAGAATACTGGTTACGGAATTTTCTGGGGTTTAAATACCCTCTAGAGGTTTCCCATTGGTTACTTGGTTACACTCTATGTAAATGAAGGAATGGCCCACAACCAGTCTGATTGGTTGTGGAAGGCAGGACCAATCAGAGACTAAAAGGTAGTTACAAAGTTACGCCCTATGCAAGTGTCTGATTGATTTCTGCCCCACAGTGCACAGGTAGTAGCTTCTGATCCTTTTGTTACTTGGGTGTGGAGAGACAGGATTTTCCTTTTGATTCAGTTCTAGGAAGTCAGCGGGAATGGCCTTAGGTTCCCTGCCTCCAGACCTATTCTCTTGTCTCACCTCCATTTATCACTGAAGAGTTCACAATACATGACTCTCCAGAAAGACATATATGACACTAATATGTCAGACTCAATCAGTGTCTTCACAGTGGAATGACTTTATTAGTACGAAGCTGGAGTAACATTTTATCATTAGCACAGAAGGAGAAGCATTGCAGATGATAGAGCCTTTTTTGGTCACCAAGTGATGCAGCCAGTACACTATTGACTAGCAGTGACAGTAGCAGGTCTTCTTGCCTTGGTCCTGATCTTAAAGGGAAAGATTTCAGTATTTCATCATTAAGTAAAAAATATGTTGTTGTTGTTGTTTTTTTGAAACAGGGTCTCCCTCTGTCGCCTAGGTTGGAGTGCAATGGTGCCATCAGGGCTCACTGCAGCCTCTACCTCCTAGGCTCAAGTAGTTCTCCTGACTCAGCCTCCTGAGTAGCTGGGACTACAGACAAGCACCACCACACCCAGCTAATTTTTAAATTTTTTTGTAGAGATGAGTTCTCACTATATTGCCCAGGCTGGTCTCAAACTCCTGGGTTCAAGTAATCCTCCTGCCTCAGCTTCCCAAAGTGCTGGGATTACAGGTGTGAGGCACCATGCCCATCAAAAAATGCACTTAAAGTTCTTCTTGGATATCCTTTCTTAGAAGTTTCCTTGTATTTCCATTTTTCCAAGAGGCTTGATGATAACTGAATTTGAAATTCTATCATCTTTTCTATATCTTTTGAGATGATCCTGGGGTTCTTTCTAAATTAATACATTAATGTGAGGAATCATATTAACTGATTTTTAAATAATAAGTCAAACTTGCATTTCTGGAATAAATATCTCAAGTTGGTCATAATCTAGTTGGCTAAAAATCTAGTTCCCTTAATGATTTAGATAAGAACTTCGTATCTACCTTCATGAATACAGCTACTCCATAATTTTCTTTTCTCATACTGTCTTTGAGAGATTTTGAAATCAAGGTGATCATATTTTCCTTTTTTTTTTTTATTTTTTTGAGAAAAAGTCTCTCTTTGTTGCTCAAGCTGGAGTGCAGTGGCATGATCTCAGCCTACTGCAACTTCCAACTCCTGGGTTCAAGAGATTCTCCTGCCTCAGCCTCCCAAGTAGCTGGGCATACAGGCACACGCCACCATGCCCAGCTAATTTTTGTGTTTTTAGTAGAGACGGGGTTACTATGTTGGCCAGGCAGGTCTTGAACTCCTGACCTCGTGATCCACCCCTCTCTGCCTCCTAAAGTGCTGGGATTACAGGTGTGAGCCACCACGCCCAGCCGGTGATCCTATTTTCATTAAATAAGTCACTGTTTCTGCCTTTTTATTCTCTGGGAAAGTTTATGTAAGGTTGGAATTGTTCTTAACCTGAATGGGTTGGTAGAAATTTTCAATTAAATCATTGGGAACTGAAATTCTCTTTCTGGGATGCTATTTGTTGATAGTCATTTCAAAAACTTCTGTGCCAAAAAAGCCACACACTAGGATCTTAGTTCATGGTCTACTCAGTGTAACACACAATAAACATCTCCCTGAAGCCAAGGAAAAGGCCACCTTCCACCCTTCAGTGAACAACAATGAGTTCAGGGAACAGTAATCTCTTTTTCAATTCCAGCTGGTCTTATCTATAGTTCTTGTATGCCAGATTCCCTTTTGTATCTTTTGTACCTTTGTGGATTTGATTACAAGTGGGGTCACAATTGTGGATAGCCTGAAGATATGAGAAATGTCTATTGTGAGAATGTAATGAAGGAGAGTTGGTGACCAGCAGGATGAGAGCTTTAGCCATGGGGCAAATAAGACAGAGCCAAGTCAGCAGGGATATAAGATGTAAGAGGGCTCTGGTGCTCAGGTAGAACTGGATAAAGGATGGGTGAGTTGGAGTTAAAAGTTCCATGTCATAACACCAGGAAGGCAATAAAAATGTTTTTATTGTGGCAAAATATACATAATATAAAAAGTCACCATTTTAACCATTTTTAAAGCATAACATTTAGAGGCACCTAGTGAATTCACAGTGGTTTTTGTTTTTGTTTTTGTTTTTGAGACAGAGTCTCACACTGTCGCCCAGGCTGGAGTCTGGAGTGCAGCAGCACAATCTCGGCTCACTGCAACCTCCGCCTCTGCCTCCCGGTTATGGAATTTTCTGGGGTTTAAATACCCTCTAGAGGCAGCCATTCTCCTGCCTCAGCCTCCTGAGAGCTGGGATTATAGGTGCCCACCACCACGCCCAGATCATTTTTTTATTTTAGTAGAGACGGGGTTTCACCATGTTGGCCAGGTTGGTTTCAAACTCCCGACCTCGTGATTTGCCTGCCTCGGCCTCCCAAAGTGCTGGGAATACAGGCGTGAGCCACCGTGCCCAGCTGAATTCATGGTGTTCTTTCATCACCACTATCCAGTTCCAGAACATTTAATCACCACCTCCCCCCCGCAAAAAAAATAATAAAAATAAAAGCCATTGATATGGTTTGGCTCTGTGTCCCCACCTAAATCTCATCTCAAATTGTAATCCCCATAATCCCCACGTGTTGAAGGAGGGACTTGATGGGAAGTGATTGGACCATAGGGGCAGTTTCCCCCATGCTGTTTTTGTGATAGTGAGTGAGTTCTCACCAGATCTGATGGTTTTATAAGTGTTTGACAGTTCCTCCTTCACGCTCTCTCTCTCTCTCGCCTGCTGCCATGTAGGACATGCTTGCTTCCTCTTCCGTCATGATTGCAAGTTTCCTGAGGCCTCCTGAGCCATGTGGAACTGTGAGTCAATTAAATCTCCTTTCTTTATAAGTTACACAGTCTTGGGCAGTTCTTTATAGCAGTGTGAAAACGAACTAATATACCCCCATAACTTCTAAGTTGGTTTCCATTCCTTACTTCCTCCAGCCATGGCAACTACTAATCTGCTTTCTGTCTCTATAGATTTGCCTGTTATAGATACTTTATATAAATGGAACCATACAATATGAACCCTTTTATGTCTGGCTCCTTTCACTTAGCATAATGTTTTGAATATTCATCCATGCTGTAGCATAGATCAATACTTTATTTCTTTTTCTAGCTGAATACTGTTCTATTGTATGAATGTACCACATTTTGTTGACCCATCAGTAGATAGAACTGCATTGCTTCTACCTTTTGGCTATTGTGAATATTGCTGCCATAAACTTTGTGTACAAGTTTTTGTTTAAACACTCATTTTCAATTCTTTTAAGTATATACTCAATATATACAAGTGGGCCAGGCATGGTGGCTCACACCTGTAATCTCAGCCCTTTGGAAGGCCAAGGTGGGCAGATCACTTGAGGCCAGGATTTCAAGACCAGCCTGGCCAACATGGTAAAACTCTGTCTCTACTAAAAGTACAAAAATTAGCTGGGCGTGGTGGTGTGCGCCTGTAATCCCAGCTACTTGGGAGGCTGAGGCAGGAGAATCACTTAAACTCAAGAAGGGGAGGTTGCAGTAAGCCAAGACTGCACTCCAGCCTGGGCAACAGTGCAAGATTCTGTCTTAAAAAAAAAGTCTTTAAAAAAATATGCATAGCATGTATATATGTATATATATATATATACACACACACGCGCGCGCACACGCACACACACACACACAAAGCACATATTTATGTTCAGTTTATTGAGTAACCCCCAAACTTTTTTCCACAGCAGCTACACCATTTACATTTCCATAAACAATGTATGATAGTTCCAATTTCGCTACATTCTCACTAGCACTTATTTTCCTTTAAAAAAAAAAATTATTGGCCATACGTGGTGGCTCATGCCTGTAATCCCAACACTTTGGGAGGCTGAGTGGGCAGATCACAAGGTCAGGAGTTTGAGACCAGTCTGACCAACATGGTAAAACCCCGTCTGTACTAAAAATACAAAAATCAGGTAAGCGTGATGCCTCACGCCTGTAATCCCAGCTACTCAGCAGGCTGGGGCAGCAGAAACGCTTGAACCCGGGAGACAGAGGTTGCAGTGAGCCGACATCTCGCCACTGCACTCCAGCCTGGGCGACAGAGTGAGACTCCATCTCAAAAAAAAAAAAAATTGTCCTTGAATGTTCATAGTAGCTTTATTCACACTGCCAAACACTGGACGCTACCCATTCTCTATCAACTGGTAAACAGATAAACAAATTGGAAGATGTCCACACAATGCAATATTACTCAGAAAACAAAGAATAATTTACTGATATATGCAACAACATGAATGAATCTCAAAAGCACTATGTTAAATACAAGAAGCTTTACATAAAAGATCACATACTGTATGATTCTATTTATATGAAATTCTAGAAAAAGTACAACCATTGTGGACAGGAAGCAGAACAGTGGCCCTCAGGGGCTAGGGCAGGGGTTGGGGAGGAGACGGACTGCAAAAGTGCATGAGTGGCCGGGCGCTGTGGCTCATGCCTGTAATCCCAGCACTTTGGGAGGCTGAGGCAGGTGGATCACGGACCTGCCTGGCCAACATAGAGAAACCCCATGTCTACTAAAAATACAAAATTAGCTGGGCGTGATTGTGCATGCCTGTAATCCCAGCTACTTGGCAGGCTGAGGCAGGAGAATCGCTTGAATCTGGGAGGTGGAGGTTGCATTGAGCCAAGATTGTGCCACTGCACTACAGCCTGGGCAACATGAGGGGCTGGATGTGGTGGTTTACACCTGTAATCCCAGCACTTTGGGAACCCGAGGTGGGCAGATCTCTTGTGGTCAGGAGTTTGAGAGGAGCCTGGCCAACATGGTGAAACCCTGTCTCTACTAAAAACACAAAAATTAGCCGGGTGCAGTGGCACTGTAGTCTCAGCTACTCTGGAGGTGGGGAGAGAAGGTGCAGTGAGACGAGATCACGCCAATGCACTCCAGCCTGAGCAACACAGCGAGACTCTGTCTCAAAAAAAAAAAAGGACGTGAGGGAACTTTCTGAGTTGATGAAGTTCTGTATATCATGATTGTGGTTGTGAAAGGAACACATCTTGGGCCCCCAAAATCACTAAGGTAAAGAGAAAAGTCAAACTGGGAACTGCTTGGGACAAACCTGCCTCCTGTTCTATTCAAAGTCATTCCTCTGCTCACTGAGATAAATGCATATCTGATGGCCTCTTTGGAGAGGCTCATCAGAAACTCAAAAGAATGCAGCCATGGTCAGGCGCGGTGGCTCACGCCTGTAATCCCAGCACTTTGGGAGGCCGAGGCAGGCGGATCACCTGCGGTCAGGAGTTAGAGACATGGCCAAACCCTGTCTCTACTACCAATACAAAAAAATTAGCCGGGTGTGGTGGCAGGCACCTGTAACCCCAGCTTGGGAAGCTGAGGCAGGAGAATCGCTTGAACCCAGGAGGCGGAGGTTGCAGTGAGCCAAGATCATAGCACTGCACTCCAGCCTGGGAGACAAGAGCAAAACTGCGTCTCAAAAAATAAAAATAAAAACAAAAGCCATAAATAAAAAGAACGCAACTGTTTGTCTCTCACCTACCTGTGACCTGTCCTACCTTTCTGGACCAAACCAATGTTCATTTTACATATATTGATTGATGTCTCATATCTTCCTAAAATGTGTAAAACCAAGCTGTGCTCTGACCACCTTGGGCACATGTCATCAGGAACTCCTGAGGCTGTGTCACGGGCGCATGTCCTCAACCTTGGCAAAATAAGCTTTCTTTTTTTATTTTCTGAGACGGAGTCTCACTCTGTCGCCCAGGCTGGAGTGCAGTGGTGAGATCTTGGCTCACTGCAACCTCTGCCTCTCAGGTTCAAGCGATTCTCCTGCCTCAGCCTTCCGAGTAACTGGGACTACAGGTGCCCCCGCCACCATGCTTGGCTAATTTTATTTTATTTATTTATTTATTTATTTATTTATTTTTAGTAGAGACGGGGTTTCACCATGTCGGCCAGACTAGTCTCAAACTCCTGACCTCGTGATCTGCCCACCTCGGCTTCCCAAAGTGCTGAGGTTGCAGGTATGAGCCACCATGCCCTGTGGCAAGACAAACTTTCTAAATTAACTGAGACCTCTTTCAAATTTTTGAGGTTCAATGGTAATAATTACATGATTGCATATGTGTCAAAACTCATCAAATTGTACACTTAAAATTGATACATTTTGTTGCATGCAAATTTTCCCTCAATAAAGCTGATTAAAGCAAAACAAAAACAGAAGCACCAAGATTCTAGAAAAATTGTGCCTCTAGCAGTAGTTTTTGAATCTTCCAAAATCCCCATATAAAAATAGAGCAATCAGACAGCAAAACCAAAAGCCTCTTGACAACATTCAAATAAAACTACGTAAGACCTTTTTCTTCTCTTCAGCGCGGGGCGCCCACAACTTGTGCGCTCTCTTTCTGCTGCTCCCCAGCTCTCGGATACAGCCGACACCATGGGTTTCGGAGACCTGAAAAGCCCCACCGGCCTCCAGGTGCTCAACGATTACCTGGCGGACAAGAGCTACATCGAGGGGTATGTGCCATCACAAGCAGATGTGGCAGTATTTGAAGCCGTGTCCGGCCCACCGCCTGCTGACTTGTGTCATGCCCTACGTTGGTATAATCACATCAAGTCTTACGAAAAGGAAAAGGCCAGCCTGCCAGGAGTGAAGAAAGCTTTGGGCAAGTATGGTCCTGCTGATGTGGAAGACACTACAGGAAGTGGAGCTACAGATAGTAAAGATGATGATGATATTGATCTCTTTGGATCTGATGATGAGGAGGAAAGTGAAGAAGCAAAGAGGCTGAGAGAAGAACGTCTTGCACAATACGAATCAAAGAAAGCCAAAAAACCTGCACTTGTTGCCAAGTCTTCCATCTTACTAGACGTGAAACCTTGGGATGATGAGACAGATATGGCAAAATTAGAGGAGTGTGTCAGAAGCATTCAAGCAGACGGCTTAGTCTGGGGCTCATCTAAACTAGTTCCAGTGGGATACGGAATTAAGAAACTTCAAATACAGTGTGTAGTTGAAGATGATAAAGTTGGAACAGATATGCTGGAGGAGCAGATCACTGCTTTTGAGGACTATGTACAGTCCATGGATGTGGCTGCTTTCAACAAGATCTAAAATCCATCCTGGATCATGGCATTTAAATAAAAGCTTGAAAGATTAAAAAAAAAAAAAAAAAAAAAAAAAACTACGTAAGATAATGTGATGGGCTGAATTGCACACTTCCACAATTCGTATGTTTAAGCTGTAACCCCCAGTACCTCACAATGTGAGTGTATTTGGAGGTGCGGTCTTCAAAGATATGATTAAGCTAAAATGAGGTATTTGGGGTGGGTCCTAATCCTATGTGACTGTTGTCCTTATTTTATCTTTTTTTTTTTTTTTTTTGAGACAAGAGTCTCACTCTGTCACACAGGCTGGAGGGCAGTGGCTTGATCTTGGCTCACTGTAACCTCCACCTCCTGGGTTCAACGATTCTTGTGCCTCAGCCTCCCGAGTAGTGGGGACTGCAGGCACGTGTCACCATGCCTGGCTAATTTTTGTATTTTTAGTAGAGACAGGGCTTCGCCATGTTGCCCAGGCTGGTCTCCAACTCCTGACTTCAGGTGATCCGCCCGCCTCGGCCTCCCAAAGTGCTGGGATTACAGGTGTGAGCCACCACGCCCAGCCTGGTGTCCTCATTTTAAAAAAGGAAATTTGGATATGCTGAGGCACACTAGGGATGTGCACACGCAGCGGAAACGCTGTGTGAAAATCCAGCAAGAAAGCAGTTGTCTGCAAGCCAACGAGAGAGGCCTTAGGATAAACCAGACCTGCCAATACCTTGATCTGTGACGAAAAGCCTCTAGAGCTGTGAGAAAATAAAGTTATGTTTAAGCTACCCAGCTGTGGTGATCTGTTATAGGAGTACCACCAAACTAATACAGGAAATGTCCCCATGAGCCCCCAAATATAAGCAGATCAGAACAATTATAAACATCACAATACCTGCAATAGTGGACCTGAGCATCTGTGAAGGAGGCAGCCGAGGGAAGTGATGGGGCATCTGAAATCATCTGAAGACGGAAGAGCCTCAAAACGAATATTAAAACACAGAGGGCGTTGGGCATGGTGGCTCACGCCTGTAATCCCAGCACTTTGGGAGGCCGAGGCAGGTGGATCATGAGGTCAGGAGTTCAAGACCAGCCTGGCCAACGTGGCGAAACCCCATTGCTACTAAAAATACAAAATTAGCTGGGCATGGTGGCAGGCACCTTGTAATCCCAGCTACATGGGAGGCTGAGGCAGGAGAATCGCTTGAACCCGGGAGGTGGAGGTTGCAGTGAACCAAGATTGTGCCTCTGCACTCCAACCTGGGTGACAGAGCAAGACTCTGTCTCGAAAAAACAAAACAACGGAAAACACAGAGGGCCACGCTGAGAGCAGCAGCAGAGAGGGGTTGAGGTTTTGCCCACATCAACAGGAGGGGAATGCAAGTGGTCCACGAGGGAAGACCTGAAGGGGCCAGTGAACTCTTCTCTGTGACAACTCTTAAAACCGACAGCCAAAATTCCTTTCCATCTCTAAATACATAAATAAATAAGCAACACCGGCCAGGCACGGTGGCTCACACATGTAACCCCAGCACTTTGGGAGGCTGAGGCGGGTGGATCATTTGAGGTCAGGAGTTCAAGACCAGCCTGGCCAACATGGTGACACCCCGTTTCTACTACAAATACAAAAAAAATTAGATGGGCATCTTGGCACACTAAATCCCAGCTACTTGGAAGGCTGAGGCAGGAGGATCATTTGAGGCTGGGAGGTGGAGGTTGCAATGAGCTGAGCTCCCACCACTGCACTCTAGCCTGGGTGACAGAGCGAGACTCTGTCTTAAACAATAAAATTAAATGGAATCCCAGCACTTTGTGGGCGGATCATGAGGTCTGGAGTTCGAACAGCCTGGCCAACATGGTGAAACCCCGTCTCTACTAAATTAGACAGGCATGGTGGTGCACACCTGTAGTCCCAGCTACTTGGGAGGCTGAGGCAGAAGAATGGCTTGAACCCGGGAGGCGGAGGTTGCAGTAAGCCAAGATCGTGCCACTGCACTCCAGCCTAGGCGACAGAGCAACACTCATTTCAATAAACAAACAAACAAATGAATAAATAAATAATTTTAAAAAGCATCAGAAAAGTATCAAGCATGAATTCCCTAAGAGTTACAATTTAAAAGAGAGAGAGAGAATAAGGAACACAATAACATTCCTCCAGACAATAAAAGCATATCCGAAAGCCATGCCCACAGGAGAGCAGAACTGGAACTTGCTATTTCAAATTGAGCTAAAATTTCATTAACAAAAAGATACAAGATATGAAAGAACAAAATCAATTAGAATCAGAAAATGTGGGAAATGAGGTAATAATTCAGAAAATAATTCAAAATAAAAGAATCATTTCAGAAATGAAAACTAAACTAAAAGGACCACCACAAAGAATAAACACAACAAATGCTTGAGATAAACTGAAGGTAAAAATGGGAAAATTTCTTTTGTCTGGAGCAACCTCGTTAACTGAAAAAAGAGGACAATTTCTTTTCTTTTTTTTTTTTTGAGATGGAGTTTTGCTTTTTTGCCCAGGCTGGAGTACATGGCAGATCTCGGCTCACTGCAACCTCCGCTTTCTGGTTTCAAGCGATTCTCCTGCTTCAGCCTCCTGAGTACTGGGATTACAGGTGCCCACCATCACGCCTGGCTAATTTTTGTATTTTTAGTAGAGATGGGGTTTTGCCATGTTGGCCACGCTGGTCTCGAACTGCTGACCTGTGATCCTCCTGCCTCGGCCTCCCAAAGTACTGGGATTACAGGTATGAGCCACCGTGCCCAGCCAAAATGAGGATAATTTCTAAAATTGGATGGAAATGAAGAAAGTGACAAAAAAAAAAAAAAAAGACCTGAGAGACAAACATGGAAGACAGTTCAAGAAGATCAAATACGTAAACAGAAGTTCCCAAAGAACCAAGCCAAAGCAAAAGAAAAGAATAAATACTAAAATGTTATAATTATAATAAAACATTTTCTGAAATAAAAAAGATTAAAAATTAAATATTGAAAAAGTACATGATATGCGTCAGCATATCAATCTAGGCAAATAAACTCCAAGTAATATTCGTAGAATTACTATAAAAAAGAGGGGAAAAAATATGTGTACCACTAGTGAGAGGTATAAGTGACTTAAAAAGCAACAAAAGGCTGGGCGCGGTGGCTCAAGCCTGTAATCCCAGCACTTTGGGAGGCCGAGACGAGCGGATCACGAGGTCAGGAGATCGAGGCCATCCTGGCTAACATGGTGAAACCCCCGTCTCTACTAAAAAATACAAAAAACTAGCTGGGCGTGGTGGCGGGCGTCTGTAGTTCCAGCTACACGGGAGGCTGAGGCAGGAGAATGGCGTAAACCTGGGAGGCGGAGCTTGCAGTGAGCTGAGATCCGGCCACTGCACTCCAGCCCGGGCCACAGAGCAAGACTCCATCTCAAAAAAAAAAAAAAAAAAAAAGAAAAGCAACAAAAACCAGGTTGTCATTTACTTTCTCACAGTTGTAATAGTAATTAGAAAACGGAGTAACAGGCCGGGCACCGTGGCTCACTTTGGAGGCTGATGTGGGCGGATCACTTGAGGTCAGGAGTTCAAGACCAGCCTGGCCAACATGGTGAAATCCTGTCTCTAAAAAAAAATTAAAAAATTAAAATTAGCTGGGCATGGTGGCGAGCATCTGTAATCCCAGCTACTCAGGAGGCTGAGGCAGGAGAATCGCTTGAACCCGGGAGACAGAGGGTACAGTGAGCCGAGATCAAGCCACTGCACTCCAGCCTGGGAAACAGAGCAAGACTGTCTCAAAAAAAAAAAAAAAAAAAAGAAAACAGAAAGATGGCCGGGCGCGGTGGCTCACGCCTGGGCCTGTAATCCCAGCACTTTGGGAGGCCGAGGTGGGCGGATCACAAGGTCAGGAGATCGAGACCATGGTGAAACCCCGTCTCTATTAAAAATACAAAAAATTAGCCGGGCGCGGTGGCGGGCGCCTGTAGTCCCAGCTACTCAGGAGGCTGAGGCAGGAGAATGGCGAGAACCCGGGAGGCGGAGCTTGCAGTGAGCCGAGATCGCGCCACTGCACTCCAGCCTGGGCGACAGAGCAAGACTCCGTCTCAAAAAAAAAAAAAAAAAAAAAAAGAAAACAGAAAGAAAAGAAAATGGAGTAACATATTTTACATACTCAGTGCAAGAAAAGATATGGCAAATATTTTATATTCAGGATAGCAAAATCAAATATTTTTATCAACATATGAATATCAGGGACTCTTGTAGGTTAAAAGACTTAAAAGACATGTCAAGTAATAAAAAAGGGAAGGCAAAAGCATTTAGGGATGTACAAATGGATGATAATATTATAAAGGAACACAAGGAAGTGATCACTATAAAAGGAGGAGAGGGCCGGGCGCGGTGGCTCACGCCTGTAATCCCAGCACTTTGGGAGGCCGAGGCGGGTGGATCACGAGGTCAAGAGATCGAGACCATCCTGGCTAACACGGTGAAACCCCGTCTCACCTAAAAATGCAAAAATTAGCCGGGCATGGTGGCGGGTGCCTGTAGTCCCAGCTACTTGGGAGGCTGAGGCAGGAGAATGGCGTGAACCCAGGAGGCGGAGCTTGCAGTGGGAGCTTGCAGTGAGCCGAGATCGTGCCACTGCACTCCAGCCTGAGTGACTGAGCGAGACTCCGTCTCAAAAAAAAAAAAAAAAAAAAAGTAGGAAAGGGATGGGCTCAGTGGCTCACGCCTATAATCCCAGCAGTTTGGGAGGCCAAGACAAGTGGATCACCTGAGGTTGGGAGTTCGAGACCGGCCTGGCCAACATGGCGATATCCTGTCTCTAATAAAAATACAAAATAAAAAAATACACCAGGTGTGGTGGCACACGCCTGTAATCTCAGCTACTCAGGAGGCTGAGGCAGAAGAATTACTTGAACCCAGGAGGCAGAAGTTACAGTGAGCCATGATTGTGCCACTGCACTCCAGCATGGGCAACAGAGTGAGACCCTGTCTCAAAAAAATAAAAAATAAAAAAAAGGAGAGTGGAACTGGTTAGTTTTGAGGACAGGGAACACAGAGGAACTTCTAGATTATCTAGCAAAGTTCTATTTCTTGACCTGAGTTCTGGTTACACATATGTTTGTCTTGTAACAATTCATTTGGCTATATTTTTATGTTATAGTTTTGTTTTTCTATATCTATGTTTTATTCTTATAATTTAAAAAGTTTTAAAATCCGAATCTTAGAAATTGTCACCTTTCACCTCCCTCAAAACATGGAAACATGGAAAGGAAGAGGCATAAAAGTCAGTGCTGAATTTAAACCCTTAAAATATGTCTTAAAATATGTATCGGGAGGCTGGGCATGGTAGCTCATGCCTGTAATCCCAGTACTTTGGGAGGCCGAGGCGAGTGGATCACATGAGGTCCGGAGTTTGAGACCAGCCTGACCAATATGGTGAAACCCTGTCTCTACTAAAACTACCAAAATTAGCCAGGTGTGGTGGCAGGCACCTGTTGTCCCAGCTACTCAGGAGGCTGAGGCAGGAGAATCACTTGAACCCGGGAGGCAGAGGTTGCAGTGAGCCGAGATTGCGCCACTGCACTCCAGCCTGGGTGACAGAATGAGACTCCATCTCAAAAAAAAAAAAGAAGAAGAAGAAGAAAATATGTATAGGGAACTGTAAAAATGACATAGATTTTCAAAAACATAAAATAAAACCTTCATATGTGAAAAGTACAATAGTGAAAACTAAATACTGGCCAGAAGCAGTGGCTCACACCTGTAATGCCAGCACTTTGGGTGGGAGGATTGCTTGATCCCAGGAGTTTGAGACCATCCTGGCCAACATGGCAAGATCCCATCTCTAAATAAAATATAATGAACTAAACTAAAATACAATAAAATAAAATTAGCTGGGCATGGTGGTACATGCCTGCTACTCAGAAGGCTGGGGCAGAGAAGGTAGAGGCTGCAATGAGCTATGATCACACCACTGCACTCTGGCCTGGCAACAGAGTGAGACCCCTTATCAAAAAAAAAAAAAAAGAAAAAAAAGGTATGTATGACAGAGTGAGAAGGTCAAACATATTTTTAGTTGGAGTTCCAATTAAACATTAATATTAGAAGAAACAATAGCTGGCTGGGCACGGTGACTCACGCCTGTAATCACAGCACTTTGGGAGGCCAAGGTGGGCGGATCACGATTTCAAGAGTTTGAGACCAGTCTGGCCAACATGGTGTATTTTTAGTCTCTATTAAAAATACAAAAATTGGCCGGGCGCGGTGGCTCAAGCCTGTAATCCCAGCACTTTGGGAGGCCGAGACGGGCGGATCACAAGGTCAGGAGATCGAGACCATCCTGGCTAACACGGTGAAACCCCGTCTCTACTAAAAAAAAAAAAAACTAGCCGGGCGTGGTGGCGGGCGCCTGTAGTCCCAGCTACTCGGAGGCTGAGGCAGGAGAATGGCATAAATGCGGAAGGCAGAGCTTGCAGTGAGCTGAGATCCGGCCCCTGCACTCCAGCCTGGGTGATAAAGCGAGACTCTGTCTGAAAAAAAAAAAAAAATTAATTGGGCATGGTGGTGCATGCCTGTAATTCCAGCTACTCGGGAGGCTGAGGCAGGAGAATTGCTTGAACCTCGGAGGTGGAGGATGCAGTGAGCTGAGACTGCGCCACTGCACTCCAGCCTGGGTGACATAGCCAGACTCCGGCCTTAAAAAAAAAAAAAAAAAAAGAAGAAGAAACAATAGCTGAACAATTTCCAAAGATCATGAAAGTCCCTAAACCATTGACTTTAATCCCTTAACCTAGACCCATCATGGAGAAACTGCAGAAAAACCAAAGATAATGAGAAAATCTTAGAGCAGCAAAAGTAAAAAGGATAAATTACCTTCAAAGTACTCATTAGACTGACAGCTGACTTCTCATAGCAGTAATGAAAGTCAAGAATGAAATGATAGCTTCAGTGTACTGGAAAAAAAAAGCCCAGTGTAGAAGTTCATCAATGAACACAGGGAAAAAGATGTCAGATGGAAATATTGTTATGCAAGAAGGAATGGAAAGCAATATAGGAATTATGGGGGCAAATGTAAATGAATATTGATTATAAAAAGCAATAATGTTTGCTGGGCACGGTGGCTCACACCTGTAGTAGCACTTTCAGAGGCTGAAGCAGGAGGACTGCTTGAGCCCAGCAGTTCAAGACCAGCCTGGACAACACGACGAACCCCATCTCTACAAAACGTACAAAAATTAGCTGGTCACGGTGGCATGCACCTAAGAAAGAGATAATAAAAATACAAGAGAACAATAATCCACATTGAAAGTAGGTGAATAAATGTAGCAAGAGTAGCCTACGTACTTTCTGTTGTCATGGGAATGAATAAAGATGTGAACCGTGAAAGCTGTAAGATTTAAGATAGAGTCACTTGTGTCAAACCCTGGCACATGAAGTCAGGGGAAGGCCATAAAGAGAGAGCTCTCACACACAGTCTGCCTGATAACAGGCAAACATTTCACAAGACATTTTTCCAGACTGCAGCTTACTTCGCGAGTCACACAAGCCCAGCTACCTGCTTATACAAAAACACTTGCCTGTTTCAAAAACCGGCTCACCAACCCAATCCAAAACCACAAGGACCTAACCATTACTCTGAGATTACAAATCCTACCTGACAACTAATGACACACACCAATCAGAACTCTCCAGCTCATGTAAAACGCTGCCAGCACCAATACACTTTATGTATTTGTTTGTTTGTCTATTTATTTATTTAGAGACAGAGTCTGGCTCTGTCACCCAGGCTGGAGTGCAGTGGCGAGACCTCTGCCTCCCAGGCTCAATCAATCCTCCCACCTCAGCCTCCCAAGTAGCTGAGACTACAGGTGGGCACCACCATACTCAGCTATTTTTTGTTTTGTTTTGTTTTGTTTCTTGAGATGGAGTCTTGCTCTGTCACCCAGGCTGGAGTGCAGTGGTGTGATCTCGGCTCACTGCAACCTCCGCTTTCTGGGTTCAAGCGATTCTCCTGCCTCTACAGGTACTTGCCACCATGCCCGGCTAATGTTTGTATTTTTAGTAGAGACGGGCTTTCACCATATTGACCAGACTGGTCTCAAACTCCTGACCTTGTGATCCACCCACCTCAGCCTCCCAAAGTGCTGGGATTACAGGTGTGAGCCACTGCGCCTGGCCTACTTTTTGTATTTTTAGAAGAGACAGGGTTCCACCAAGTTGCCCAGGCTGGTCACAGACTCCTGGGCTCAAAGGATCTGCCCGCCTCAACCTTCCAAAGTGCTGGGATTGTAGGCATGAGCCACTGTGCCCAGCCAACTAAATTTTATTTAAAAACAACTCACATAACCTCTAGACATACCAGAAACCACACATCTATGTATGTCCTGAATTGCAATTCTACTTCTTGTATATTATTCCCAAATGAAACCTTTTACCTATCGATTCGTCTCTACGTCTTTTTATGTTGACAGAACTTTTTTCTTTTAATTTTTAATTTTTGTGGGTACCTAGTAGGTGTACATATTTATGGGGTACATGAGATATTCTGATACAGGCATGCAGTGCATAATCATCACCAGGGTAAATGGGATATGTGTCACGTCAAGCATTTGCTATTTATGTTACAAACATCCCAATTATACTCTTTTTTTTTTTTTTTCTTTTGAGACGGAATCTTGTTTGGTCGCCCAGGCTGGAGTGCAGTGGCGGGACCTCAGCTCACTGCAAGCTCCGCCTCTCGGGTTTACACCATTCTCCTGCCTCAGCCTCCCGAGTAGCTGGGACTACAGGCGCCTGCCACCTCGCCCAGCTAGTTTTTTGTATTTTTTAGTAGAGACGGGGTTTCACCGTGTTAGCCAGGATGGTCTCACTCTCCTGACCTCGTGATCCGCCCGTCTTGGCCTCCCAAAGTGCTGGGATTACAGGCTTGAGCCACCGCGCCTGGCCTATTTTTTTATTCTTTATTTTTTGAGACAGAGTCTTGCTGTCTCTCCAGGCTGGAGTGCAGTGGCCTGATCTCGGCTTACTACAACCTCCGCCTCCCTCAGCCTCCAAAGTAACTGGGACTACAGGTGCACGCCACCACGCCCAGCTAATTTTCGTATTTTTAGTAGAGACGGAGTTTCACCATGTTGGCCAGGATGGTCTCAATCTCTTGACCTCGTGATCCACCCGCCTTGACCTCCCAAAGTGCTGGGATTACAGGCATGAGCCACCGTGCCCAGCGGTTTTTTGTTTTGTTTTGTTTTTTGAGAGTCTTGCTCTGTTGCCCGGACTGGAGTGCAGTGGTGTGACCTTGGCTCACTGCAGCCTCCGTCTTCCAGGTGCAAGCGATCCTCCTGCCTCAGCTTCCAGAGTTTCTGGAATTACACGCACATGCCATCACGCCCAGCTAATTTTTGTATTTTAGTAGAGATGGGGTTTCTCCGTGTTGGCCAGGCTGGTCTCAAACTCCGGACCTCAGCTGATACACCTGCCTCGGCCTCCCAAAGTGCTGGGATTATAGGCGTGAACACCATGTCCAGCCTCATTTTGACTTGATTTTTCTATATGGTGAGACGTAGGCGTTTAGTTCCAGTCTGCATGTGGATATTGTTTTCCCAGCACCATTTACTGAAGAGACTATCCTTTCCCCAATGTATGTTCTTGGCACCTTTGTTGAAAGTGAGTTCACTGTAGATGTATGGATGTATTTCCAGGTTCTCTATTCTGTTCCATCAGTTGATGTGTCTGTTTTTATGCCAGTACCATGCTGTTTTGGTTACTATAGCTCAGTAGTATAATTTGAAGTCAGGGAATGTGATTTCTCCAGTTTTGTTCTTTTTGCTTAGGATGGCTTTGGATATTCTGGGTCTTTTGTGGCTATTTTAGGGTTATTTTTTCTATTTCTGTGAATAATGTCATTGGTATTTTTATAGGGATTGCATCGAAACTGTTGTTTATTTCTGTAGTTTACACTTAGAGTAAGATTACAGAATGTCTACACAGAATCCTCACAGATCATATTTTTGGTTGAATGAGGAATGGCTATATTATTTTCGATGATGTTTAAGTTTCAGTTATGAGAAGAATTATGCGTATTGATGGAATGCCATCCTGTGAACACTGTTCATTTATCTGGCTGCCCAATATTTGCTATGATGGCAAACATCCATCCTTAAGAAGCAGAGGCTGATTCTGACTAGATAAACTGAAAATACATTCCAGCCTCCCTGGCAGCTAATGCACAGGCAAGGAACTGAGGCTCCACCACTCAAACACACCCATCTCAGTGCAGCAAGACAATGACATAAAAGAACAGGGATGATGGGGCTTCCATCTGGGTGACAGGTGATGCTAGGTTTACAGGTGGCAGTGGTAGGAACAGTGTCATTTTCTGTGGATAGTAGTCAGTCATACCTTGCCCCTGATTTCTAGGCTAGTTGAGAAACACAGCATCTTTGTTGGTAATGACTTATTGAAGGAGGCATCTTGAATCTGGAGTAAAAATGCACATCCTAAAGTTGCATTTGAACTCGAGATATTGGGATGTATTTCAGGGGAGAACTGGGCACAGGAATGAAAATAGGAATAGAAAATCTATTTTCTATAAAGTAGGAATAGAAAATCATAGGCTGTATTAGAGATCATGGAGACATTAAGGGTCCAATGAAGGGAGGTAATATACACACTGTTTTAACACATTTTACCAAGGCAATAAGTCATTTCTCTTATAAAACACAAACAAGAGTAGGGCTGAAAATAGGAAGAAGAAAAAAACATCTCAAAACTGGCTCTTTTGTAAAAAACGAGTGAAATATGGTTTAAAAAAAAAAAGAAAGAAAGAAAGTGCTGCCCAATACCCACTCTCACCAGGTCTGTGGTCTGCACATGCAATAAGAAAATAAAATAAGATGAGCCTGGCGCAGTGGCTCACGCCTGTAATCTCAGCACTTTGGGAAGCCAAGGCGGGCGGATCACAAGGTCAAGAGATCAAGACCACCCTGGCCAACATGGTGAAACCTCATCTCTATTAAAAGTACAAAAATTAGCTGGGCGTGGCGGCGGGTCCCTGTAGTCCCAGCTACTCGGGAGGATGAGGCAGGAGAATCACTTGAACCCATGAGGCGGAGGTTGCAGTGAGCCGAGATCACACCACAGTACTCCAGCCTGGCGACAGAGGAGACTCCGTCTCAAAATAAATATAAAATAAAATAAATACAATAAAATTAGATATAAAAATATTGTGATAGGTATGTCACCTTTATCTGCAGATTATGTAACTATAGAGCCCAAAAGAATCTATCACCTTATAAGCAGAACCCTAATAAATTTTCAAATATTACTAGCATATTTTAAGTATTGTGGGACATTACAGTAGATAGTGTTATTATTAGATATTAGAGGGTCAGGAGGATGAGGAGTTATAAAAGAAACCTCAAGATGTGTTAATGAATATCCACTCAGCGTCAATCGTTTATTCATTTAGGATACTCTGTATTTAAAACTGAAGAAATTCAAAATATAATCCTAATGTGTTTTTCATTGGAAAATGAGTACATCAAAAATTCTCATGAAGAAACATGTCTTTATTTGCAAATAATAAACTATATATTAACACATTTATTTCCAAGTAATAAAAGCTACTGAAAAGTGTCGAGGATTGCTAGAATATGGAGAACAGAAATAGATGTATAGCATTTAATATACAACTGATAGTATTTTAATTCAGCAGGAGAAAGGTGAATAATAGTTACTTCTGGCACAATTGGTTTTATTCCTGGATAGAAACAAGTCTGACATCCTGCATTATATTGTATAATCAATTCCTGATGTATTAAAAGATTAAATCTGTGTATACACACTCAGAATCACATGTGAAAAACTGCACTCTGTACCTTTATTCTCTTGCCCTCTGAAATCTTCTAGAAGCAAAACTTTCCTAGGAAACATAGAAAACACTGGAAATGATGCTGGGCGTGGTGGCTCACGGCTATAATGCCAGCACTTTGGGAGACCGAGGCGGGCGGATCACCTGAGGTCGGGAGTTCGAGACCAGCCTGACCAACATGGAAAAACCCCGTCTCTACTAAAAATACAAAATTATCCAGGTGTGGTGGCGCATACCTGTAACCCCAGCTACTTGGGAGGCTGAGGCAGGAGAATCGCTAAGAGGCTCCCAAATGCACCCTGCTCCAGATTTTCCCCAAGCCTCCTCCTGTATTTCCAAACTCGCAGCTTGCAGTGGTGTCTCTAAGTATCTCCGAGTCAGATCCACACTTGCTTCTCCTCCTGATTTCCAGCAAAGCTCAACGCCGACCATGGGGTGCAGACTCGCAGCTTCATCCCCCTTCCTGCACTCCCTCTTCCCCTCCTGACCCAGGCACCGAATCCCTCAGCTCACTGGCTGCCTTCTCTCCTCCTCTCGCCAGGGCGAGTGCCCAGTATGAGACTGCTCTGTCCCCCCACCGGCTCCATGGCATGCCGCATATCAGAGGCGCGATTCTCTCCGAAACCCTCAGTGGCTCCCTAGTATCCGACAGGTAAGGACTTCCACATTCTGGCCCCAATCTAACTTTCTGGCCTCAGATATGCACATGTATATTTTATCTATGCAAAGAGAGTACAGGCCTCACACCTGCTCTCATTCCTGGACTCCTAGCTCCTCCTGAAGGCGCTGCATGAGGTACCTATGCACTTTCCAAACACTAACTGAATATGCACTTGGAGAACACTTACTTGAGAATTTGTGGCATTGCTGGATAACGTGGACAAAGTGAGAACTACACAGATGTGTGGATGCTGCCTTGCCCAGACCTCACTTACCCAGACACTCCCAGATGCTCAAGGTGACCAGCCCCACTGACGCACAGACAGGCGCAGGCTGCACCCCCACAGCTGGGCCCCGCCAGCTGAACTATAATCATGAAGCAGCTGTTTGCGCCTAAATCTGTTTATGCCGGTGTACTTGTTACACATTACTGAAACCAATAAAGTATGACTCCAAAGAGACAATCATTGTATGAAAACTAAGTTGGATGTCTTTCAAAGACTTCATAGAGGGGAAATTTTTTTCGTTTTAATCTTTTCTAAATTGCTATCAAATTAGGTATGGGCAAAAAATAAACACAGTGTTTGAGGAAATAATTTTTAAAGGTTTCAAATCTAACATATCTTGTTTCTCTTGTGTTGCCTGCCCATTCTCTTCTAGAAGAATCAAAACTGTGGCAGGCCTGCGATGGCTGTGGTTGAGGAAAGACGCCACACCCACAGCCAGTAGAACCACGCTCAGCAGCAGCCTAGCCCCGCGTGGAAGAGGCGTGAACACTCTCGGGAGAGATGGATGTGCACTAACCGTTCCCAGCTCTGATCTCTTTGATTCACTGAATATGGTGATTGGTTTTATCTGAACGTCAGACAAAAGGGTATCTACGCCCAGGAAAGACTCTAAACACTCTGGACCCTGCTGGGGCAGATGGTGACCATGACCCAGTGATACCACTCTCCAGTGGGCAGCCAGCCCAGTCTCCTAATCGTAAAGGACATTCATAGCAACACTAGGAAAAAGAAACGCTACTGTTCTGACCCGGAAAACAGAAATTTAAAACATTAAATATACATGTTCTAACTAAGAGGCAGATGGACCGGGCGCGGTGGCTCACGCCTGTAATCCCAATCCCTTGTAAGGCCGAGGTGGATGGATCATTTGAGGTCAGGAGTTCAAGACCAACCTGGCCAACATGCTGAAACCCCATCTCTACTAAAAATACAAAAATTACCCGGATGTGTTGGCGGGCACCTGTCATCCCAGCTACTTAGGAGGTTGAGGCAGGAGAATTGCTTGAACCCGGGAGGTGGAGGTTGCAGTGAGCTGAGATCGCGCCACCACACTCCAGCCTGGGAAACACCTTCTCAAAAAAAGTAAAATAAAATAAAATAAAATAAAAGGCAGACAAACAAAAGGAGATTTCCTCTGATCTTAAAAACAGAAGTATTTGTTTCACAGCCTGGATAATTGAAGATCTGCATAGAAATCACCTTGGGCCCCGCCCTCCCTCACAACAGACTGGGATAGAGGGAAGGAGGGCAGGAGGTGGGCCCCTTGTCCACGAGAGGCTCCTCCCGCCCCGTCCCCTTCCTCAGGAGGGCGGCCTGCCCAGCGCAGGCTCCGTTCTCCCCAGGTAAGACCCAGGCGTCTTTACAGGAACACCCACCTCCCTTCCCTGCAATCCACTCCAGCTGCTCACGGCCAGTCAAGGGGGGCGCTCTTCAGAGAGGAACAAACGGCTTCCAGGAGAGCCTGAACTCCCACATCCCAGGTGTGGTTTGCCAGGGAGCACAGAAGAAGGATGCAGGTTCCGAGAAGGAGGAGGCGCAGGAGGACGACGAGAGAGACAAGAGAGGCCGCCCAGCAGCGGGCTGAGCGCAGGATCTGGCTGAGGCCTCCTGGGGAGGGGCAGAGGCAAACCTGCTGCTGCTTCTAGGCTGCTCGGGAGGATACAAGCTCGGAAGGGGCTGCAAGGCAGGACTCGCTGAGGAGCAGTCATGTGGATGCCCCGCCTCTCACACGGCACACACTGACAACATGCAGCTCACAAACAGCACAATACGCATGTACAATGCGCTTATACAACACTCACAACACACAATGCACAAAAACACATACAACCTATACAACACATACCCAATACATGCAACTCACAACACAATAGGCATTTATAACACACTCACGCAACACATAACCAATACATCCAACTCACAACACATGTATGTACAACACACTCATACACACATACAGCGCACGTAACTCACATACAATACAACACGCACCTACAATGCACTCGTACAGCACTCATACATACACAACACACAACTCATATACAACATGCACATGCAACACACTCATACAACACACAACACACGCAACTCACAACATAACATGCACACACAACACTCACACAACATACACACCATACATACAACTCACCACACACACAAACAACACACTTATACAGCTCACGTACAACACATGCAACTCACGTTCAACACAACATGCACGTACAACACACACAACACACGCAACTCAATGCAACATTCACGTACAACACACTCATACAACACAACACTCATACAACATACACACAATACATGCAACTCACAACACAACATACACATACAACACACTCATACAACACATACAACACATGCAACTCACGCACAACACAACACGCATGTACAACACACTCATGCAACATATAACACATACAACATACACACAACACATGCAACTCAACACAAATACATGAAGAATGCACTCACAACACACAACACTCATACAACACACAACACATGCAACTCACAAACACACGTACGACACACTCATACAACACACAACACTCAATCAATGCAGCTGAACACAATATACACACACAACACACAAACAACCCATGCAACTTGCATACAACACAACACACTCAGACAACACATTCATACAACACACACTGTACAGATTCTAAGTATGAAATACAAAACAGTACACGCACGGTTTCTAAAGTATGATGGGCCGGGCGCGGTGGCTCAAGCCTGTAATCCCAGCACTTTGGGAGGCCGAGACGGGCGGATCACGAGGTCAGGAGATCGAGACCATCCTGGCTAACACGGTGAAACCCCGTCTCTGCTAAAAATACAAAAACTAGCCGGGCGAGGTGGCGGGCGCCTGTAGTCCCAGCTACTCAGGAGGCTGAGGCAGGAGAATGGCGAAAACCCGGAAGGCGGAGCTTGCAGTGAGCTGAGATCCGGCCACTGCACTCCAGCCCGGGTGACAGAGTGAGACTCCGTCTCAAAAACAAAAAAACTCTCAACAAACTAGGCACTGAAGGAAACATACCTCAACACAATAAAGGCTATATGTGACAAACCCACAGCTAACATAATGGTGAATGGGGAAACACTAAGAGCTTTTTCTCTGACATCTGTAACAAGACAAGGACGCCCACTTGTGCCACTCCTATCCAACACAGCACTGAACGTCCTAGTCAAGAGCAGTTAGGCAAGAGAAAGAAATCAAGGGCACCCAAAGTGGAAAGGAGGAACTCTAATTGTCTGTTTTCAGACAATATGCTCTTATATATTTAAAAAAAAAAAAAGATTCCAGCAAAAATCCCTTTGAACCGATAAACAAATTCAGTAAAGTTGCAGAATACAAAATAAACATATAAAACTCAGTAACATTTCTATAGACTAACAATGAGCCAGTGGAAAAAGAAATCAAGAAAGCAATCCAATTTAGCTACAAAAATATCAAATAAAACTGAAAATACCTCAGAAGAAGTCTAACCAAGAGGGTTAAAGATTTCTATGAGGAAAATGATATTCTACCCTCTGAAGGTAGAACAGTGGAATCTAGAGACAGGAAAGGGCGGCGGGAGGGCAGAAAGGGAGAGGTTGGCTAATGGATCCAAAATTACATCTAGATAGTAAAAATGAGGTTTAGTGTGCTATAGCCTTGTAGAGTGACTATACTTTATAATTTATTGTATATTTTCAAGCAGCTAGAAGAGAGGATTTTAAATATTCCCAGCATTCAGAAATCACAAATGTTTGAGAAGATGGACATGCTAATTACCCTCATTTGCTAATTACACATGATAAACATGTATTGAAATATCACACTGTATCCCATGGATATGTATTGTAACGTGTCCATTAAGAATAATAGTTGTTAAAAACCCAAGGGCCATTTCTTATTTGTCCTATGTCAATGTCGTGGTCCATTGGTGGAGACCCAGCCATTTGCAAGTAAGACTATGGTCACTTGAGCTGAAAGCAAATGAATCGTCACAAAAACTACCACTGGCACCAAGTCTTCTTTCCAGAATTTCCTGCCCACAGCACTGCCACAGTCACTGTGGGCAGGAAAGACACACTAGCAACCAAGTTTCAACCCCAGCACAGTGGATGCTTTTATTTCTCTGATTTGGAATAAGTGTGTGTTCATAACTTACATTTACTCCAACTGTCCCCTTGCTTAAATAGTTCCTTAAGGATGACTTCCTGTTACTAAACTCCAACAGCTTCTGAGCATCCATTATATTCTCCAAAGTCAATAAAAAGAGAAAATGTGTTGAAAGCCTGATAATGTTCACTTAAGAATCCAGCACGATGTACCGCTTGAAATGGCCACTCCCCCTTGTTCCTTTACATGACTTTTAAAGTTGGCCGGGTGCGGTGGCTCAAGTCTGTAATCCCAGCACTTTGGGAGGCTGAGACGGGCGGATCACGAGGTCAGGAGATCGAGACCATCCTGGCTAACATGGTGAAACCCCGTCTCTACTAGAAATACAAAAAACTAGCCGGGCGAGGTGGCGGGTGCCTGTAGTCCCAGCTACTCGGGAGGCTGAGGCAGGAAAAGGGCGTAAACCCGGGAGGCGGAGCTTGCAGTGAGCCGAGATTGCGCCACTGCACTCCAGTCTGGGCGACAGAGCGAGACTCCGCCTCAAAAAAAAATAAAAATAAAAAAAATAAAGTAACCCCAGTTATTATACATAATTGAAGCCATAATTTCTGCAATACCATTAGGTCCACAGAGGGTGGGGCCAGGGGACTTCAAAGTCTGTCTCTGAATTTTTTTTAAAAAAGGAAAGCTTATGAGAGTAGGTAATGAAAATAAATATTCACACAACTCGAAACAGGGGATGGTGACACATAAAGCTCCAGCCTGGCACAGGTGTCCAGCCAGTGAGGGTGGGGACACACACTCGTACGGTCCCCACAATCCCCCAGAAGTGCCACAGACATGTGGGTGACCTGAGACAGAGCCAGGCTCCGAATTCCAGGAGTTGTCTGGCTCTTGTGCACCCCATGTGGTCCACGGTGCACGACGATGCCCCACGTCACCAGTCCCGATGCAGAACACAAGAATGCCCCATGTCACGAGCCCCCGCTGCAGAGCATAGCCCGAAGGTGCCAGCCCAGCCTCCTACACACACTGGCCACCAAGGCACTGCCCTCCAGGAAGGAGGACCCCAGAGGTCGTGGCAGGGTGAGGTTCAGCTCTTCATCATCCCCGAGCAGAGGGGAAAGTCCCAGCAGACATTTGGGGAGCCTCTACAGGTGGCTCTGGGACTCTGAGCAGAGGTTCAAAGATGTCCCCAGATACGCCAGACTCAACCCTAAAACAGGCCATTCTTCCAGATATGCCCAGACTGGAACCTACAGAGGCCATCCTTCCTAGCTTTCCTCTGGAAAAGCAGGCTTAAAAGAGGATCGACTAAAAGGGGCCACCAGGAAGAGGGAAGTCCTATCTTTAAAAAAAGAAAGACTTTTTTTTAAAAAAGAGGCATTGAGGCTCTGACCCATCTGAGCACAGAGTACGTGCTCGGCAGCATCTGTCAGAGCAGAGCAAGCACACACATGCTCTCCATACCCTGTGCTCCCGGCCCCCGTGCTCCCCGCACCCATGCTCCCCGCACCCGTGCTCCCCACCCCTGTGCTCCTCACACCCGTGCTCCCCACACCCACGATCCCCACACCCACGCTCCCCACACCTATCTATCCTCCCCATGCCTGTGCTCCCTGCACCCGTGCTCCCCGTACTGTGTTCCCTGCGCCCATGTCTGCTCCTCGAGCTCTCTTCCACTGATTTCCTCTGTACGTCCCTCTTGATAGTCACTGTCACCTCGAATCACCTGGCTAAATGGAGGTAAAGAAAAAGTCTAGAGTAGCACTTTGGAGGACAGAGTGGAAGTGGCTGTTTACCAAGCAGGGCTATGAGATGAGCGCATCTGAACCCCATTAATCCTGACAGCCAGTTGATTAGCCCTGTTCAGCAGCTGGGGACACTGAGGTGCAGAGGGACGGGCTTGCTTACCCCGGATGATGCTGAGAGTGTGGGCCCAGCCCAGTCCCACAGCCACCAGGAGGAGGCTCCCGAGTGGGCAGGCACGGAGGTACAGCCCAGAGAACGCCTGGGACCCTGGCACAGACTCCTTAGGAAGGAAACAGAGAAAGGTCCACAGAGACTCAAGCAGTACAGAAGAAGGTCACCCATAAGTTAAAAATAGATGTTTGTGCTTTATCATCCCAGCGTGCTAAAAATCCAGCTCGCTCACACGAATGGCCTGACGTGAGCCCGGCCTCCTTCAGCACTGGGCTAAGCGAGAGCCACACCTGCCCCTCTCCCAACAATAGCAGGCTCGGCAGCTGTTCTTCAACGTACTTGACACCCTTCTGTGAGGATTAAGCTACACTCTGTCGACACTGGGTAAGTTTAATCCCGACACAGCTAACCGTGTGGATCTGCAGTGAACAAACAACTTACTTTGGATGATTCTGTCGCTGACAAAGACCCTGAATCTCCCAGTAAAGCTTAGTGACACGACTTACCTTTCTGTTTTCATTTCAGGTACACTGGCCCATAAGGTCTAGTTTACCTGCTGATGATGCCTTGGAAAGACCACCAGGGGGCCCCACACCATTTTCAGCTTCATGGGGATATGAATTTCCCTTTGATGACAAAGATGATGGGGAAATAAAACAAGGATCCAAAACAGATGCCTGTGTGTTTCCTGGGAGTGATAAGGCCAGGAACTGCCGCTCTGTGTCAGGTGAGGGAGTAACAGAGAGAATGGCACCAACTCCTGAGACAGGACCCGAGCATGGTGCAGCCACCGCCTGTGGCCACGGAATTTCCAGGGAATGCAGGCCCCAGTTGCATGGTACAGCCACCATCTGCGACCACAGAAATTCCAGGGAATGCAGACCCTCAGTCACATGGTACAGTTACCATCTGCGGCCACAGAAATTCCAGGGACCGCAGACCCTCAGACACATGGTACAGCCACCATCTATGGCCATGGAAATTCCAGGGAACACAGATCCTCATTCCCATGGTACAGCCACCACCTATGGCCACAGAAATTCCAGGGAACATAGACACCAGTTGCGTGATGCAGACACCACCTGCAGCCACAGAAATTGTGGGGAATGCAGACTCCAGTCGCATGGTGCAGCCACCACCTGTGGCCATGGAAATTCTGGGGAATGCAGGCCCCAGTCTCTAAAGTGTTCTTTGTTTTATGAACTTTACTGCAGTGAATGTGGAAGAGTTTCTCTCTCTGCAGAGCTCAGTATCCAGAAGGGAAGTCGGCCCTAGAAATGCCTTCCTCCTCTTCAGAGCTCAGGGCCCAGGGCTGACACCCTTGGGAGGGGTCCTTGTTCAGCAACTGTGCCTGTGGAGGGTTCCCCAACAATCACACTGCACCTCCTAGGAGCGGAGACTACAACAGGGAGCCAGAGACCAAGCTCTGCTCAGACAACAGTGAGCTGATGGCCTTCCACTCTAAGTTCCAACTGCACGGAGTGTGTATTCCATGAATGCTTGTTAAATGAATGATTCATGTAAGGCATACTTGATGTTTTTTTTTTTTTTTGGCTGAATTATCATCTGGTTAGTCAAATCATACATTAGAGGAGTAATATTAAAAATTAAAAAATAAAATATGTATCTGTAAATCTATCCCTCTTCCATTCCATTTGTCTCTGTGTAATTTTAGAACCTTGAGCCATAATGTACGTCTGTGCTGACCTTTGCTGGTCTGCTGACTGTGGGCTTCAGAGCATAGGCCTCATTCCTGGAGCAGCCAGTTCTTCCCAGAGTGAGGGCTGCTGGAGTTTGGACAAAGTGCAGGGCTTCTGTCCTGCAGAAATGTGCTCAGGACCCTGTGCTGGGCACACTGGGGGCCTCTCCAGCAGGAGATCCCCAGTACTGACCTTGCAATACCAGTGAACCCCAGGGGAGTCCCAAGTGCTCAAAATCAAGTAAATGTCCGTTGTGATTTAACATATCCATTTTAGAAGAAAGGGCAGATTGCCACCTCCCTCCTCAAAGTAGGGACCATAGATCGATCCACGGCACTAACTGAGGCTCTGCCTTAAATCCTGCTAAAACTACCAGCCAAACACTCAAATTTACATTAGAGTTAAAGGAAAAAAACAAACTAACCCAAACCCCTGTAAGAAATGGTCAACTGGCCGGGCGCGGTGGCTCAAGCCTGTAATCCCAGCACTTTGGGAGGCCGAGATGGGCGGATCACGAGGTCAGGAGATCGAGACCATCCTGGCTAACACGGTGAAACCTCATCTCTACTAAAAATACAAAAAAATAGCCGGGCGAGGTGGCGGGCGCCTGTAGTCCCAGCTACTCCGGAGGCTGAGGCAGGAGAATGGCATAAACCCGGGAGGCGGAGCTTGCAGTGAGCTGAGATCGTGCCACTGCACTCCAGCCCAGGCGACAGAGCAAGACTCCCTCTCAAAAAAAAAAAAAAAAAAAAAAAAAAAAGAAATGGTCAAGTAACCCGTGATACATCAACCCAAAGATTAAACATTAAAACAATGAAGTAGCAAGATATTAAAAGAATATAAACCCTATGTACATTATGGCTCAAGGTTCTAAAATTACACAGAGACAAATGGAATGGAAGAGGGATAGGTTTACAGATACATATTTTATTTTTTAATTTTTAATATTACTCCTCTAATGTATGATTTGACTAACCAGATGACAATTCAGCCAAAAAAAAAAAAAATCAAGTATGCCTATAGATAAATATGTAAAGAATCCTTCTCTCTGATGCCAATGGAATTAGTTTGGGTCTGGCCCACAGTCTTCAATCTTTTAATGAAGACACAAAAACGATCTTTCAACCTTCTAGAAAAAAAAAAAAGAATAGATTTAAAACCAGGACCCCAGAAGAAAAGGACCCGCTGTGTATCACAGCGTCTCTCCACGCCTCTCCACCCCGGACAGTGCTCCCTCTTTCCCCATTTTCATACCTACTGCACAAAGCACTTAGGAAAGAACTATCTCAATTCATGAGTCGCACAGCGCAAAGGGCAGATGTCGCTGCCAAACATACCCTGCAGCCCCAAAACGAAGCAGCAACCCCCAGTGAAGGAAGAATGAGAGGCTGCTGGTTGTAATTTTAAATCTCAGAACTCAATGTCTTTGCACTTTCTGCTTTGTTGGTTTCAAGGGCTTATTAAAATTAACCCCCCTACTGGATATTGAAGAAAAAAGCAGGACGGTTGTGCAGGCTCCGAAGAGGCAGAGCCCTCGTTCCGCGGCCACCACTGTCTTTCTACCCACAGCAGACGGGTTAACAAATTAGTCTCCCTTAGAGGGCACTGCTTATGATCATCGCGAACAAATGGATGCAATTGCTTCTTTTGAGATGTAGCAAGTTTTGGGCCCTCAGCAGACAAAACAAACAAACAAACAAACAAACAAAAAAACAGGGCACTGGCACAATAGTCATAACCTCTGCGTGACACACACACAGAAGGAAAATTAAAGCCGTGGAGGCGGAGGCGTTCGGAAAGGGAAGGTGGAAGCAGGAAGGACGCCCACAGAATAGAGTGGTCAGAAACCGACCACGTCACCAAAGGGCGCCTTAGACGGTCCAGAGGACAAAATGCCCCTCTTTACAGGGTAAACACCCATTTGCCAAACTAAGCCAGTGACCGCAAGCAAGAGTTTGCGTTTTTTTTTTAAGGCGTCGAGTAACGATGAGAAGAGCAAGAAATGAACTTCATAATGGGACTGACAGGGCCCTAGGCTGGTGACTCAGTTGATGTGCACAGCATCAAAACCCGGGTTCCTCAATGCGCTCCCTCTGCAGTTCAGGACAGCACTACAACTCACCCCATAAATCACTGCTGAAAAAAGCAGTTCTAAAAAAAGAGACGACCCATTTGAAAGCAGCTGGAGGAGGACGACAGAGAGTGACTCTCAGAATCCAACTGCTTGTAGCCTCGGAACCATAACAAGAACATGAAACTAGCGGGTCCAGTGTGAGGCAGAACAGAGATGCTGTCACGGCTCTCAGGGGACTGAGCGGGAAGCCCGTGGATCAGTCCTCACAACGCCCTAATGGTGCCTGAAGCAGCCCACAGGCCTGTGTCCTTCGTGTGGGTTCACCTTCCTAGTTTCCTGGGTACATTCAATGTATAGCCTTTATTCGCCAAGAAAAGAACATTCAAATCAAACTACTGTCATAACTGAAGGACTCTTTTTTTTTTTTTTTTTTTTTTTTTGAGACGGAGTCTCGCTCTGTCGCCCAGGCTGGAGTGCAGTGACCCGATCTCAGCTCACTGCAAGCTCTGCCTCCCGGGTTTACGCCATTCTCCTGCCTCAGCCTCCCGAGTAGCTGGGACTACAAGCGCCCGCCACCTCGCCCGGCTAGTTTTTTATATTTTTTAGTAGAGACGGGGTTTCACAGTGTTAGCCAGGATGGTCTCGATCTCCTGACCTTGTGATCCGCCCGTCTCGGCCTCCCAAAGTGCTGGGATTACAGGCTTGAGCCACCGCGCCCGGCCAACTGAAGGACTCTTAACCCTCCAGTCCACACGTTCAAAAGCCCACAAATATCAGTGCTGCCACTGTGCAGGTAACAATGTTTTCGATGCATCATGCACCTAACCAGTACGATGTTTTCATGTTTTCCGTAGCCATCTCATTCAGGATACTTAAATATCTTTGACGACTTGACACTTAGTTATCTGTGACTTTCAGATAGATTTCACAAGGCTACCTTTCCAAGAAGGCCTCACCCTCCTGATCCCTGGCACAGGCGCCCCTACGTGCCCCTGGGGCCTGGGGCGCGCACTCTCCATTACCTCCCGCTCTTCTATGTTAAATGTCCTCCCGGGGCGCCCGCGTCATAGGCCCAGGCTCGGGCCCCTCCTGGAGAGCCGTTTCCACATTGCAGGGCAGAGAAAGCCCAGAGCCCGCGCCGCGGCGCCGCTTACATCCCGGAGTTCCCGCTTTCTGGTCCTTCCCGTCCACGGAGGCTGGAGGAGAGGGCTGGGACCCATTTTAGTTTTTAGTTTTGTCATGAGCCGGAAGGTGACAGCACATGCGAGCGCAAGAAACCCTTTTTGTAAATCTTCCAGCGGAAACGCGAGGGGCTGCCGGACCGCCTCGGAGACGCCAGGCGGGAACCCAGAGCACCCCCGCCGCGTCCTGCATTGCAGCAGCCGGGACCCCGCCCACACCGCACGGGGCACTAGGCGACAGGAGGCGTGCGGGGATCCGGCCGTTTCTTTCTCGACATGCTAGGTGGTGGCGTGGGGCGGAGTTGGGGGCGGGGGGCCACTTAGGAAGTGATCGCGCTGTACTCTCGCTTTGGAGGGGAAGACTGGCCCCGTCCTACAGCTCAGAGGCAGAACGACCCCCGAGGGCGCTCCAGGCGACCCCCTCTGCCAGGCTCCATTTAAAACATAAACCGAAGGGGATGAAAAGCTCACTATCTTCCGGATGGAAGTTCCTACCGCCATGTCCCTTCCTCCTCCGCCCCACCCGGCAAGGACCCCGGGGCTGCCTTGCCGGCTCACGCTGCCCCGCAGTACCCCTGCCCTGCCGCTCCCGGGCACCAGCTTCCACACAGTTCTCCCGATCGCTTCCCCGCTCTTCTCCCCGGTTCTTCCCATCGCTTCCCCATCTTTCCCCGGGTTCTCCCATCGCTCCCCCACTCTTCTGCCTTGTCCGTCCATCCCCTTCGCCCTGTTCTCCCTCTCTCCGTCCGTCCGTCCCTCCCTCGCCGCCTGGAGTGGGGCGCGCACCTTGAGCATTCCCGCCGCTGGTCAGGACGCCGATGGCGTTGCCGGTTAGAGGTGCTCCAGGAACTTCCGCAAGGAGCCCTTGCAGGCCCGGGAGTCGTCCACGTCCATGGCGAGGAGGCCAAGGGGAGTCGGTAGTCCGGGTGCGTGGCAGGCAATGGGGACCCCGGCGCAACGGACTCCGAACTGCTGCCCCGCCCGCGCCCCCCTCGGCGCCAGCGCCGATGGGCGGTGACGGGCGGGGCCGGGCGCACGGGAGGGGCTGCGGGTGCGGGGGCGCGGCTCCGGGCAGGAGCAGGGAAAGGGGAGGGAAAGCACAGAGGCTGGCGGGGGGTGGTGGTGGGTGTGGGCAGAGCACCTACGCGGGAGTCGTCGTATGTGGGGGCCGCGCTAGCGGTGGGGGAGGCCGCAGATGCGGGGGTACCGCCACCGGTGGGCTGGGTCCCTGCTGGTGGGGCCTCGTTGCTGGTGCGGGAGCCTCGCGGGTGGGTTGGAGGACTCTGGTTGGGGGCTTTAGAGATGCCCGGAGCGCCACAGGTGGGGGCAGGGGCAGCGTCCGGGGGAGGGGAGACCGCAGGGGGGAGAGGTCACAACGTTTGGTGGGTGCGCCATGGCGGGGCGGAATAGAACGCGGGGAGCATCTCCCGGGGGGCCTGGCCTTCACTGATGACATTCCACCACAAAGAAGTGAAAATGGCCGGTCCTTGCCTTAAGCGATGATAGTATCTTGTGAAATTCCTTTTCCGGCTCATCCTGGCTCAAAAAGCTCCCCCACTGAGCACCTTGTGACCTCCCACTCCTGCCCACCAGAGAACAACCCCCCTTTGACTGTAATTTTCCTTTACCTACCCAAATGCTAAAAAACAGTCCCACTCTATCTCCCTTTGCTACTCTCTTTGCGGACTCAGCCCACCTGCACCCAGGTGAAATAAACAGCCATGTTGCTCACAAAAGCCTGTTTGGTGGTCTCTTCACACGGACGCACATGAGATTATCTCTCTTTGAATTAGAGGATCATTGCTAAGGCCAAAATTTAAAAAAAAAAAAAAAAAAAAACCTCTATTTTTAGCACCATTAAAATACATGACTTTTCAAAAAAAAAAAAAGAGTCATAGCTATTCTTTTCCATCTTACGTAAGGTATATATTAATAGTTAATTCCTGACTGACTGAGCAATGGGCCAAACTCATAAGAAACAGATGTGTGAGGACGTCAGTGACCATCCTGACCCAAGCCTTTAATACAGACAACTTTTGAACAAAATCCGTAACCTTGGGGTTTGACACTCTAAATTTATTGTTTTTAATTAACTATTTTTTTCCCTAAACAATACCTGTCATCGGAGAGAAAATGGCATTACCTATACTAAACAAAAGAAAGGAAATAAAATGCTCAGAAACATTTACACATGTAGGCAGACCATACACACAACACACTCGCACGCACAGGCCTCGCACTGTGTCTAGGCCTGCCTTTCATTATTTGTGTGTTCTGAAATATTTCCATGTCAGTAGAACTTATCTTCGTAGCGGTAACAGCACTAAATATTATTGTAGCGTCTATTTTTACCATTATTTATTAACTCATCATGTTTGAACTTTTAGGTTGTGTCTATCGTTTTCTGTATTATAGACAATCTGATGACAAATGACCCATCCCCAATGTTCATTAAAAATATCGATTGATAAGGAGATAAGGGGTATTTGGTTGAAATAAAACTAAGTGTGCCCCACCTTCCCACATGTAATAGCTCTAAAAAGGCATGAATAATTAAATTAGCCCTTCTATTCTCCAGCACAGATCCTGAGCCCAGCGGTGGTGCAGGTGCTTAGAGCCTTCGGTCTGCTTTTCTGCCCGCCAGAAGGCAAAGGCCACTCAACGGCCACCTTAAGACACCCAGGATACTCCTCTCCTTTTTTATTAATAGAATAATGCCAGGCTCAGTGCATGAGACGCGCTCTCTGACTTTGCACTCATCAGAGTAACCTAGGTGGTTTGATTAAAAATACACATTCCCTGGCTGCGCTCCCAGAATGGACTTCAGTGGTTTAGGGGGTGTGCATAGGACAGGTGATTCTGAGGACCACGAGGGGTTAGGAATTCTCCCGTTAATTCTGGCCATGGGGGAGAGCAGACATCCAGCATTGTCCGCAGCCTATTTTTTTTTCCTCTTTTTGCAATGAATATTTGATGCTCAGCGGGATGAGCCCCAGGACGAGGCACACATCCAAGAAAAATCCATGCCTCTCCATCTTTCCCCAGGATTGCCCTTTGGGAAACTCTCCTCTGCGATTGCTTCACTTTCAACGGTTCATAGAACAAACCTCTTCTTAGTCTCTTTTGTTGTCTCTATCTGTCAACAAACACCCACTGCGCAGACCATCCTCGGGTAAGCCCTCGAGTGGGGCCGTTTGGCAGCCCTCACTTCGTGGGGTGAGCACTGAAGGAACCGGGGCCCCATAAGCCCGTGCTTTTGTGGGGGCTGCCCCCCTCCTTTTCGCAGGGTAACTGGCACCAGCTGTTAAGCTGTGGATGGAAACCGCACAGCGCATTGCATGTGCATATTTCAGCACGTGGAGTTGGCCAGTGAAGTCAGCCAAGGTCGGCACAGTGTACAGCAGCGCGCGTGTCCGTGGGAGGAAGGGTCGTCCCCCTCCCCCCAGGCCAGTCCTGTTGCGCCCCTCCTGCCCCACCTTGACTTTCGCGCGCCCAGCGTCTCTGAGGGTCGCGCCCCGATACCCTCCTCCACCCCAAGGCTTCTTCTCCTAAAGGGCCGGGCCGGTGGCCCAGGAGTGCCACAGCCCCCGTGGGCCCGGGAAATCTCAGTTTCGTCATAGCTAAGCCCGCCGCGCTCAGCTTTTCCCACCACCTGAAGGATCCACTTCTGTGCTCCTCCCGACTTCAGGCTGCAGAGAAAACTTGGGGGCGGGGATTGAGGAAGCCGCGCCCCGGGGCTCCCAGCGCAGCCCCCGGAGGAATCCTGTGGGCAACAAGAAGCTGTGCGAGCGGCCGGGCTCGGCGCCGATAACAGCAGGAGCAGCTGGGCCTGCCGAGAGCCTCCGCGTCCAGGTAGGGTCTCCGCGCCCCAATTCCATCCCGCCCCGCCATGGGCGCTCCCAGCAAGTGCGGGATTTCCACCCGCCCCGGCGTTCGCGCCCACTCAGGTCTCCTTGCAC